>NC_134146.1:22641500-22952500 GCF_033958435.1 Carettochelys insculpta
GTCCCCCCAGAGACCCCCGCCCCACTCCTGCCCTGGAGCAGTACTGAGGACACTTCTTGTTGTACTGGGTGCAAACAGATCGATCTGGGGAACCCCCCATGTACGAAAAAAATGCGCTGTAGCAGATCGGAGCGGATCTGCCATTCGTGCGTGAGTGCGAAACGCCTGCTCAGCTGATCTGCTTTCACGTTGTGAGCGCCCGGCAAGTATGAAGCTTTCAACGTTATGTTATTGGCAATGCACCAGTTCCACAATTGGACTGCTTCCGGACATAGACCACGGGATCGTGCTCCTCCTTGCCGATTGATGTAAAACATAGTGGAGGTATTGTCCATATCGATCCCGACTACTTTGCCATGCAGGTAATCTCGAAAATGTTTGCAGGCATTGAACACTGCTCTGAGCCCCAGTATGGTTATGTGCAGTGTCTGTTCCACAGGGGACCATAGCCCTTGCGTTACCTTGTTGCCGATGTGCGCTCCCCATTCTATGTGGGAGGCATCGGTAGTAAGAAAAACAGAAATTTGTGGTTGGTGAAAAAGGCACCCCCACTAGCAGATTCTTGGGATTTTCCCACCATGCTAGGGATCTGCGCACCTCTGTTGTGGGCGACACTCCCCTGTGGACAGTATGAGATGCCGGTTTGTAAACACTCGCCAGCCAATGCTCCAGGCTTCGCATGTATAACCTGGCATTCTGTACCACAAACGTCGCTGCCGCCATGTGGCCCAACAGCTGTAGGCACGTTAGGACCGGCACCGTGGGGCTGTATGTCATGACTTGCACCAGTGAACTGATGGTGCGGAAGCGGGCGTCGGGCAGGTATACTCTTGCTGTGATAGAGTTTATGCATGCCCCTATGAACTTTATATCTTGTGTGGGTTCGGTCTTTGACTTTGCAAGATTGATAACTAGGCCCAGCGAAGAAAACGTGTCCGCTGTGACGCGTATCATGCGTAAGACCTCTGCCTTCGAGGCAGTCGTCCAGATATGGGAAAATAAACACCCCCTGTCTGTGCAGGTAGGCTGATACCACTGCCAGGGTTTTGGTAAAAACTCCGGGAGCCGAGGAAAGGCCGAACGGAAAAACCCTGTACTGGAAGTGCTCCCTGCCCACCGTGAAGCGGAGGAAGGGTCTGTGTGCTGGGTGGATTGTTATATGAAAGTAAGCATCTGGTAAGTCGAGGGCTGCAACCAGTCTCCCTCGTTCAGTGCCGTGAGTATAGAGGCAACGGTGATCAACCAAAAAACGTTGCTTGCGCAAGTAACGGTTGAGGCCCAGTAGATCCAAGATGGGCCTCCAGCCTCCTGTTTTCTTCTCTGTTAGGAAGTAGCGTGAATAAAAACCTTTCCTTTGGAATTGCTCCGGCACTCTTTCCACCGCCCCTATGAACAGAAGGTGATCCACCTCCTGCTTGAGCCTCGCCTCATTGGCAGAATCTCTGAGATGAGGCCTGGCGGGAGGCTTTGTCGGTGGAGGTGACTGGAAGGGGATCGTGTAACCCGTGGCTATAAGCTCTAGCATCCATCTGTCTGCGATGATCTTTTGCCATTTGGAGTGTAATGGTTTGAGGCAATGATGGAACATGAGATGAGAGTGGCATTGAGCGATGGCATTGATAGTGCAGCCCCCGACATACCCGTCAAACGTGTTGTCTTTGGGCCTGCCCTGAGGGTGTACGGCTTTGTTGGGAATGTCGCCTGGGAGTTCTGTACTGCTGCTGCTGTTGATGGCGCCCGTGGTCGTAGCCTCTTTGATATTGAGCATGCTGTGGTTGGTAAGCGTAGCGACTTTGCTGAGGATAAAATTTCTTCCTCCTGTATGGGGGAGTATAAATACCCAAGGTTCTACATGTGGCTCTTGAGTCCTTGCTGGAGTGGAGGACTGAGTCGGTTGAGTCCGTAAACAGCTTTTGTGTATCAAAGGGAAGAGCCATGATCTTCGCCTGGGGGCTTCTGGGGATACCAGACATCTGGAGCCAGGACTCCCTACGCATGACCACTGCTGTAGCTGTTGAACGTGCCGCTGCGTCTGCCACGTCCAGCGTAATTTGCCATTCTCAATGATAGGGTAGAGGAGGAATATACCTTCCTGCCAAACAGCTCTAGCTTCTTAGCATCTTTATCCCATCCCCCCGATTTGTACTGAGACACCTTTGACCTCTGCTGGGACAATTCGACCACCAAAGAATTTGGTTGTGGGTGACTAAAGAGGAACTCCATGCCCTTGGCTGGGACGAAGTACTTCTTATCCGCTCTCTTGTTCGTAGGTGGAATAGACGCCGGAGTCTGCCATATGGTAGTGGCTGACTCCATAATGGCTTCATCTAGCTGGATAGCAATTTGGGATGAAGCCGGGGGTCTCAAATTTTTGAGGAGTTTATGATGTTTCTCCTGCACCTCTGCCATTTGAATGTCTTGCGTGAAAACCACCCTTTTAAACAGCTCCTGGAATTGTTTAAGGTCATCCGGGGGGGAGACATCCCTGGGGGCCGTGGCCTCATCTGGGGAGGCTGAGGAGGAACCACTGGGGTAAACCTCCCTCAAAACCTCAGGCTCCCGTGGTTGATGATATACTTGCTCCCTGGAGGATTGTGAAGGAAAGTCTCGGGGTTCTGGACCTCGCTCCCCCTGAGACAACTGTGTTTCCGTCCCAGAGCGAGAGTGTACACGGGGGTATTGAGCAGCAGGGGAGGACCTGCCCCTGGGTCTAGGCCTGCGGTGTCTATTCAGCATGATGCAGACGACCAGAGCAGCATGGGCAAGGGCCCGGTGGTGGAGACCTGGGCCACGAGCAGAGAGTGTACCCACGATGTCTGGGAGGGCGGGACCTCCGCGACGACACAGATAGAGATGAAACTGGTTTGTGATAGTACTCCAGGGGATCCATGCCCAGAAATGGTGAAGGTGGCCCAAGCCACAGTGAAATTGGTTGGAGGAATGGAGAGGGAGGTTCCAGATAAGCCGGTGGAGTCACAGCCCGTCGGTGCGGCGTGTGTATCTCGGGGGGAGGGCTAGGTGATAAGGGCAGTGCAGCCCTGACTGGAGATGGACTGTGGTGCCGGGGTTTTGCTTTTTTTTTTTTTTTTGCCTTGCCCCTCCCGTGCCAGGGATCTCGGCCCCGCTGTCGGCGCCGCGCTCGGCACAGTCAGCTGCAGTGCCGCGCGGGTAGTTTCCTCTGGCACCTATAGGCTCCGTGCCGGGTGCCCCTGTGCTGTTGGTGCTGCGGGGGCCGGTGCCGCCGATTCCGGCGCTTGCCTCGCAGGCGCTCTCGGCGCCCTGCGTGCCGGCTGTTGTGTAATCGGAGGCTCAGCCTGCCCGCGCCGCCGCTTCCCTGAGCTCGCGGCTGCGGGTTCTGCGCGCCGCTCGTCCTGCTCGCTGAACTCGCTGGCAAGGATCGAGCCAGGGAGAGTTTTCTCCTTTTCTGCACTGAGGGGGTCAGAGAGGTTGCCTTCCTCTCATGCAACCCCGAGGGCCCTTCTGGGTGAGGCTCCTCTGGCAACTCCGGCTGGAGAGCCTTGTCAAACAAGAGCATTTTAAGCCTCATCTCTCTGTCTTTCCTGGCCCTGACTGTGAGCTTAGCACAGTGAGAACACGTCTGGGTAACGTATGGTTCCCCCAAGCAGCGGATGCATTCACTATGCCCATCGGAGGCCGGCATAGCTTCGCGGCATGACTCACACTTTTTAAAGCGTGAGGAGGCCATCGCGGTGAGTCCTTTATTGTTAATAGGGTACTTAGCGCGTAATCAGTGCCTTTTCGCCCCAATAGCGATCACCGGCCTGCGGGGCAGCGGGCGGCCTAAGTGGCCTTCTCGTCCGCTCCTCTCTCCTTCGCTCCTCTCGCTCTCTTTTTTTTTTTTTTAGTGACAAAAACGACAAATTACTTGAAAATCAGCTATCTTATCTGACTCTGGCCTTAGCCTGAGCAGATTCCGTCTGCAGCCGATGGCGGTGGAAAAGGAACTGGTGGGGACTGGATCGCGCATGCGGCCAGGGGCGCGCGGGGGAGCAGCGCATGCGCGATCCAGGAGAAACTGCTGGAAGAATTCCGATCTGCAGTGCCGGGAGAGCCTGACACCTATTGTGGAGCACCCACGGGGACCACTCGAAGAAGAACTGAAGCATCTGAACAGGGTGGGATGTAGAGCAATGCAAGAAGCACAACCCATCATATTATTAAAGCATCAAGGACATTGCTCAAAGTGCTCATGGCAGGAATATGAGGGCACCAAATACATTGGAAATTGCTTGGTTTTATTGTTGGGAACAAGAAAAGAGGAGGGAAATAAAAAATAAAAAAAAAACCTAACAAAACTTCAAGCTAGAATAATGGGATCCGGGGACAGAACATACTTCTCTTCCCCTCATCTCCAATCATACCTGTTGCACACACTGTCAACATTTCAGAGGCTTGAACTCTACCACTCCTAGGGAAATGGGGCAGAAAATGTATTCTAGTGTTTAAATGGATATTTAGCTCTCCATACAACTGGCTGATAGAGTGGTACCCACATCACTGTCCATTATGCTAACCTTGGAACACTTTAATGGAAAGCAGAGACTTGAGCTAACACTTGGAATCTTTGGAGAAGAGTTCTTAATGACTCTCCTGACGCACACAGTAAGTGGAGACTCCTCCCTCTTCTCTAAGTAAGAAGCTCTTAGCACTGAAGCTACAGTAGGTACACGGAGAAGACAGACACCTGGGAGGCAGAAAATTCCTCCAATGCAACCAGCCAAGCTGCAATTGACAGAACACCACACAGAGAGATGCCTCTGCATCTCCGCTTAGCAGTTCAGGGATTGTCAAAACTGCTAACACCATTTGCTAGTGAATAGTCCAGAAGACTCTCAATATACCAGTGACCTGAAGAGCAACTGATTTTTGACAGCAGAAATGCATGAAGGTGAAGCAGCCTGAAGTACTGAGCAATCTGAAGTGGAGTCCAGGGCATTTGGGGTCTTTACTTTCATATCTTGATAGCTGCTGCTACAATTTACTGCTATAGCTTCAGAATAAGTTCTAAGGCCAGAGGAGAATGGTGTTGAAGCTATCAAGGGTCAACTCTTGATTCCACAGGGCCTTCTGTGAGGCAAAAAGAACAGAACCTCACCTCGTTCCCACCCCCACCCACAACATGTACATATCTTTGACACTTCCCAGCTGACAAGTTACTGGCAATGCTACTGGGGGTACAGAGTCTCCTCAGCATATCAGGAACACAACAAGCACAGCAGATCTGGGGGCTGCGGGGAGATGCACTGTTACGGTGTGGTGTGCCTGCCAAACTGCACATAGATGGGGAAGGAGTACTGCAGGATGTCAAGAAAGTGGGTTGTTTGTTGGTAAATTTATTCCTACCGCTATCAGTTATTTGGCGTGTTTGGATGTGAGACCTATAGGCAGCATAGGCCGAAGGCTGCCACAGCTGAACCAGCCTTACTACCTTGAAATGTCCCCTCGGTTTGGCAAGCAGATGCAACAGAACACATTGTCTTTGGCATGGAAAAGATTCATTGTGAGGTAGAGAATTTTGAAAAGTGATCCTGACTCCCAGTGGGCCAATTACTTCACTCTGCGCTGAAATATGGAAAAGGCCTTTCATAGCTGGATGTGACTTAGAGGCAGTTTCAGAAGTGGTTAAGACAGCACTGCGCTGGTTCACTAGAGAGTTGTCAATCTGAGATAACATCGTTCATTGCAACTTGCAGCCACAACTCATGTAGCAGCCCTCAGCCACACACAGAGTTTGTCATAAGAACATAAGAATGGCCATACTGGGTCAGACCAAAGGTGCATCTAGCTCAGTATCCTGTCTGCCAACAGTGGCTCATGCCAGGTGCCCCAGAGGGAATGAACCAAACAGGTAATGATCAAGCAACCTCTCTCTTGCCATTCATCTCCAGACTCTGACAAACAGAGGCAAGGGACACCATTCCTTACCCATCCTGACTAATAGTCATTAATGGACATAATCTCCATGTATTTATCTAGCTCTTTTTTACACCATGATATAGTCCTAGCCTTCACAATCTCCTCTGACAAGGAGTTTCATAGATGACTGTATGCTGTGTGAAAAAGAACTTCCTTTTATTTGTTTTAAACTTGTCCATTAATTTCATTAGGTGTCCCCTAGTTCTTATATTATGGGAACAAGTAAATAATATTTCCTTATTCACTTTTGCCACACCACTCATGGTTTTCTAGACCTCTATCATACCCTGTTTAGCCTCCTCTAAAATGAAAAGTCTCAGTCTCTTTAATTTCTTTTCATATGGGTTCATTCCAAAACCCTAATAATTTTAGTTGTCCTTTTCTGAACCTTTTCTAATGCCATTATATCTTTTTTGAGATGAGGAGACCACAAGATGTGGATGTACCACAGTTTTATATACAGGCCATAAGATATTTTCTGTCTTATTCTCTATCACTTTTTCATGATTTCTAACATCCTGTTTGCTTTTTTGACTGCCACTGAATACTGTGTGGATGTTTTCAGAGAACTATCCACAATAATTCCAAGATCTCTTTCCTGATTCATTGTAGCTAAATTAGTCCCCATCATATTGTATGTATAGTTGAGGCTATTTCTTCCAATGTGCATTACTTTACATTGATCCACATTAAACTTCATTTGGCATTTTGTTGCCCTATCACTCAGTTTTGTGAGATCTTTTTGAAGTTCTTCACATTCTGCTTTGCTCTTGACTATCTTAAGCAAAACAAAAAAACAGTCAAGTAGCACTTTAAAGACTAACAAAATAATTTATCAGATGATGAGCTTCTGTGGGGCAGATCCACTTTTTCAGATCTTGAATTATTAAGTATTCCAGATCTGAAAAAGTGGGTCTGCCCCACAAAAGCTCATTATCTAATGAATAATTTGGTTAGTCATTAAAGTGCTAGAAGAGTCTTTTTTTTTTTTGTTTTTTGAAGATACAGACTAACACGGCTACACCTCTGTGATTATCTTGGGCAGCTTAGCACAGTCTGCAGACTTTGCCTCCTCACCGTTTACCCCTTTCTTCAGATCATTTATGAATAAGTTGCATAGGATTGGTCCTATGACTGACCCTTGTTAATTACTGTGGTAAACCCGGTGGTAGACCCTTACCTGGAAGCTTCCGGAGCTTTCTAGGAGGACAGTATACTGGGTCTATTTGGAGACCAGGGAGTGGGCGGGCACAGCCCGCCTATGACTAAAAGGCCCCTCTTAATAGAAGAGGGATCCCATTAAAAAAAACCATGGCCCCAACAGAGTGCGGGGGACAACTGAAGAAAAAACAGGGACGGGAGTGGAGGTCAAAGGTTTAAAATGAGGGAACCAGAAGGGGACACCGAGCAGAGAACCCTGGACAGCACCCACTGCCCCTCAAAGGTGTCGAGAGAGCCAATGGATACCGCCCAAAGGAACTTTGCCCAGATTCGTGAGCGGAGAGCGGAGCGGAAATAGGCCCCACAGTCGCAGGCTTCCCCCCCGCCAGCCTCCTCTCCCGAGTGTTATAAATGGCTACCTTGGCCATAGCCAGGAGGAGGCTGACGAGGAGGTCCCGCGACTTAGTGGGGCCACGGATGGGGTGTGCTAGAATGAGGAGGTGCGGGGAGAAGTGCAGCCAGAACCTCAGCAGGAGGTTCTGGAGGAGCCGGAAGAGGGGCTGCAACCTGACGCACTCGATGTAAATGTGTGCCAGGGTCTCCCTCGTGCCACAAAAGAAACAGGTGTCCGGGAAGGGGGTGAACCGCACCAGGTACACGCCCGTGCTCACCAGCCCATGCAGGATTCTCCAGCTGATGTCCCCGGCGGGCCACGGGACCAGGGAAGAATAAAGGCTGGCCCACTGGGGCTCCCCACCCTCCGAGGATGGTAGAAGGTGCCGCCACTTGTGGTCTGGGCGGGACATGAGGGTGGGATAGTGGAGTGTGTGAACCACGAGCATGTACAGATGATGTCTGGGTGCGGTTCGAAAGGGGACTGGCTGCAAGGCGTGCAGCTGGCTGGGATGATGCAGGGGAGGGGGGCAGGAAGGCTCAAAGAGCCGAGGGCCCACGGAGAGATCCAGAGGGCCAGGAGTGAGAGGGGGGTGGGGTGCACCCTCTCGCAAGAGCCGGCGCAGGTAGACGTGAGCAGCGGGTGGCAAGACGGCCTTCACCTCCTTGAGTAGGCGCTGGGGAGAGAGTAGGGTGGAGAGCCCCATGCGCCGGGCGAGCGCCAGGGCCTCCATCCAGTCTCCCCGGCCGTAGTCCAGGAGGTCTCCAACCCTGGTGATTCCACCAAGGACCAGCCTCCAGCACACCGCGGGGGACTCCGCCGCCTGCACACGGAGGTACGGGTTGTGTAGCAGGGGCTCCGCGAGGAGGTCTTCCCCCGCGGTGGCCCCTAAATACCTGGAGACTGAGAGCAGCCGCCAGGTGCGGAGGAGGTCCTGGTGGAAGGCTGGCAGCTCCGAGAGGTCTCGCGGATGGCCTCTCAAAGGCAAATAAAGGAGCTGCCGGTCGTATCGGAGCCCTCGGAAGTGATGGAGGAAAGCGTGCACCAGCGTGCTCCACGCCGGACTATCTGCACTATTGCTGTTAAGGAGTCTCTGCAGGGCCCGGAGGTGGAAGACATGGACCTGAGTGCGTAGGCAGGTCAGGTCCTGCCCTCCCTCCTCGGGGGGAGATGAAGAACCCCTGCAGGGACCCAGTGCAGTCCTGGCCAAAAGAACTCCAGAACTACCTTCTGGAGGGCGGCCAGGAAACCCGGGGGTGGGACAAGGGTGTTGAGATGGTGCTAGAGCATGGACAGGACTAGTTGGTTAAGCACCAATGCCCTCCCCCGTAGGGAGAGGCACTGGAGCAGCCCCGCTCACCTCCACAACCGCTCAGCCACCCTGCCCTTTAAACCATGCCAGTTTTCCTGCAGAGGGAGATGCGTTGCAGATAGAAAGACGCCTAGATAGGATAGCAGACCCACGCTCCACCGAATGGCCTGACGCGTGGGTGGGAGGTGGCCTGCCTGCCATCCAGCCCCAACCACCAGGCCAGAGCTCTTGACCCAGTTGACCCGGGTCCTGGACCACAAGGAGTACGTCGTCAGCGTACGCTGACAGAACCAGCCGCAGCTCTGGCTCACGGAGCATCAACCCTGTCAACCTTCGTTGAAGGAGACAGAGGAAGGGCTCGATGGCCAGAGCGTGGAGCTGGCCTGAGAGTGGGCAGCCTTGATGCACCCCTCGCCCGAAGCTGACCGGAGCGGTCAGGATCCAGTTGAGCTTGACCAAACACTCTGAGGCAGTGTACAGCACCTGGAGAACCCCGATGAAATGGGGTCCGAAGCCAAAGGCCCGCAGAGTGCCCAGGAGATACCCGTCGTCGACCCTGTCGAACGCCTTCTCCTGATCCAGGGACAGGAGGGCGAATGACAGACCATCCCAACAACCGAGCTCCAAGAGATCCCAGACCAGATAGAGGTTGTCAAAGATGGTGCGGCCCGGGATGGTGTAGGTCTGGTTGGGGTGGACCATGTCCTGCAGCACGAACCCCAAGCGATGGGAGATGGCTTTAGCGATAATCTTGTAGTCCGTGCTGAGGAGAGAGATGGGACGCCAGTTCCGAAGGTCGCGGGGGTCCCCCTTTTTGGGCAGCAGGATGAGGACGGCCCGCCAGTACGACAGGGGAAGGACCCCGCTTTGCAAGGACTCAGCCCAGACGCTGAGCATGTCTGGACCGAGGACGTCCCAAAACACGCGGTAGAACTCCACGGTCAGCCCGTCCATGCCCGGAGACTTGTTGGTGGGCATGAGACAGAGGGCTTCCAAGAGCTCAGCCAGAGTGAGAGGAAGCTCTAGCTGGTCCTGGTCACCTAT
This sequence comes from Carettochelys insculpta, assembly GCF_033958435.1. Lineage (NCBI taxonomy): Eukaryota > Metazoa > Chordata > Testudines > Carettochelyidae > Carettochelys > Carettochelys insculpta. The sequence continues at coordinate 22,651,349 of NC_134146.1, forward strand.
GCTGACTGACGGGAGTTGGTCCCAAAGCACTCTGCAGGCATCGGCGGCGGTCGGATCCAGGGAGAAAAGGGTGGCGTAGAAGGTGCAAGCCCTCTCGCGCATCTCCGCCGGATCCGTAAGAGGGGTGCCATCCTCCGCAAGGAGGTAGAGGATATATTTCTTGGCACCCCTCTTTTTCTCCAGGGCATAGAAGAAGCGGGAGCTGTGGTCCATCTCCCGAAGGAGCTGGATCTGCGACCTCACAAAGGCCCCCTGTGCCCGAAGGGCGTCGAGGGCCCTGAGCTCATCCCGCTTCTCCTGGTATGTGCTCCAGAGAGATGGATCTCCGGGGCTGGTGGCCAGGTGCCTCTCCAGCTCAAGAACCTCCCGCTCCAGCTGTTCTATCAACGCATCCCACTGCTGGCTGGCCCCCCGGCTATAGTCACGGCAGAAGAGCTGCGCGCACACCTTTCCCAGTCCCACCACCACCATGCCGAGGGAAAGGCACACTGTTGCCTGTGCCAGGCCAGCCAGAACTCCTGGAAGGATGCCACGAAGCCCACATCCTCAAGCAGCTTGTTATTAAAATGCCAGTAGGCCGACCCCCGCTTCCCCGGCGAGAGGGAAGCCTTCACGGCCACTAAGTGGTGGTCTGAGAAGGGGGCCGGCTGCATGCTGGAGGAGTGGGCCCGCGAGAGATGGTGGCGAGAGATGTAGATGCAGTCCAACCGGGAGTGCATGGATTTGTGGCCCACCACCCGGACGTAGGTAAAGATGGTGTCCTCATCCGGGTGGCGGCTGCACCAGACGTCCACCAGGGAGCGATGATTGATAAGCTCCCTGAGGACGTCCGCAGCGGCCGGGCACTGCTCCGTCCCTGTATGGTCCCGTTCCTCGAGGGTGCAGTTGAAATCCCCGCCGAAGACCAGGCACTCGCGAGGATCGATGGAGTCAAGGAAGGCTGCCGCCTGCTGGAAGAAGGATGTTCTCTCCGGGCCGGATGTTGGGGCATAGACGTTGACAAGATGGAGGGGCAGCCCCTCCACCTGTACCCAGAGATACAGCAGGCGGCCTGGCACGACCTCGACACTCCCCAGCACCTCGGGCTGCAGGTCTGGTGAGAACAGGGTCGCCACCCCGGCCCGATGGGCCGAGAGGTGACTAAGGGGGACCCCGTCTCCCCACTCCAGCTGCCAGCTGGCTTCGGTGGCTGGAGTAGTGTGGGTCTCCTGGAGAAAGGTGACCGAGTACCCCGCCCTCGGAGGAAGGAGAGCACCCGGCACCTGCAGAGACCCGACCCGCAGCCCCTGGTGTTCAAGGTGGCAAAGATGATCGGCAGCATTTAGAGGGCTGGGGAGGATCCTCGCCGGAGGGAATGCCAACAGTCCCCGTGGGGCCGCGCAGCAAGCCGTGGCCGATGCCATAGGTGACTAGGGCATCACGGAAGCCGTGGGCCCATTGGTAGGCCGTGGCGTCCCTCCTCCTGGTCCCCTTGCCCTCCTTCAGAAGGGCCCTCACGGACTCAAGGATGAGATGGAAGTCACCCCAGCGCTGGAGGGCGAGAGCTACTTTGTTCTTGGAGCCACGAACGTCCTCCAAGAACTCGCGCATCTCGTCCTCCAGCGCATGGGGTGCTGAGGCCTTGGGGTCCTGAGTGCCCCTCGGCCTCATATTCTTTTGGGCTGCGCGGCTGGCAGGGAAGGTCATGCAGTGGCTGGGGCTTGGTTTTGGGAGGACTAGGGGTGGCGGTGGGAGAGCAGCCCCAGAGGTGCTGGCAGAGGGCGAGACAAAGGGGGCCTCCCGAGGGATTGCGGCCTCAGGGGCAGTTATGAGCAGACGAGGGTCAAGGGGAGGTGCAGGAAGAATGGGGATGGGGGCAAAGGTGATGAATGTATTGGGGGGAGGGTGAGTGTCGTGGAGAGAAGGGGAAGGCGGAGGGAGAGGGGGTGGGGGTGAGAGAGGAGGAGGAGAAGGGGGGAGAGGAGGAGGAGGAGAGTCTGGATGGGGTTGGGATGCAGTTTCTGGGACGGGACTTTGACTGGAAGAGGGGGTGGAAGTGGGGGTATGAGTAAAAGGGGTGTGGGGAGGGGGGGATAAGGGCGAGGTGCCATTGTGTCTAACAGCAGGTACCAGTGAGGTGGAGGGGTCGGCATTGGGGTTTTCGATACCAGGGGGGGCAGGGTATGAGGGGAACATATCTCCCTGTACTGGTCCTGCCTATGATGAGGATAGCTTGCTAAGCGGAGACCCCTGCCTTTGGAAGGGCCTGGGCAAAAGGGGGGCCTCCGTGAGTCTCTGAGGCAGCACAGATTGCCAGGAAGCGCAGGGACCCACAGAGGCTGACAAGGTACTTTGTCACATTACCCTAATTATACTAGTTACCTGTCTCCATTATGAGAATTTACCATTTATTCCTATTTTTTGTTTCCTGCCTTTTAACCATTTCTCAATCCAAGAAAGGTTAGCTCAAGATACAATTGGAGTGTTGCCCCTATCCCAATCTGCTGTGCTCACCCAAAAATCTTTTGCTTGAGTTAAGAAGTGCTTTAAACTCAAACTAGCTGGCCAACAAGAAGATATGGGACAGCGCTCAGGTGCTGCAGATGCTTGAACTGGTTGTGAAGAAGGGATGCAGTTACCGTGTGCTGACATAAAGTCACTTTGTACTGTTAATACAAACACTTGTGCAGCTCAAGTATTACTTTGCAGGGTGACCATGCTCAGTCAAGCTGGGAAGGCTTGAGAGGAGTTAACTCAAGGGTAGATAACTCAAGCTAATGCCGTGCTGAAGACAAGTCTGAAAACATTCATCATGGTAGCCATTCATGAAGGTCATCTTCTAATCATACTCAGCTCAGCTCTTGGAGCTTGTTGAGAGATTTCCTTTCAGCCACTGACCTTCCTAAGACCAGTTTAAAATGCCGCTCAAGAAAAGCCAGTCACCCCTTATTAATACTTATCAAATGTCAATGCACTTGGTCCTTTACAAATAAAAGAGTCCCTGCCCCAATTAGTTTGCAAAATATTTCAGTGACAGATAAAAAAACATAGACACAGACATTAACTGATCTGCCTGCATGAGTTGGGGCTGGTGGAGAGATCTACTACAGGTTGTCTTGTTAATGCATTGCAGGGAAGGATGATTTGATGATGAACTGGAAAGAGGTAAACAGTCTTGCAAGTTCTTTGGAAACTGAAACGAGACTATTCCAGAAGAGAAAGAAAGAAAGAAAGAAAAGTACCAGGAGCAGAACAGGCTTGAAAGCCATTTATTTTTTCACTATTCACTTCCTTTACGCAAAAGTTTACAGAGTGAGTCCTAGCAGATATGCAAGCTTCTCGCTGTCACACTTTCAGAGAGAGGGAACTGAAGGTTAAAGAGCCCAGAGATTTGCTGCACCTCCACGAGGTGGGTGGCTGCTGTCCAGTGACTAGGCAGTTTAACATTTGTTCCTTGATGTGTTGCAGAGTTCCAAAGGCTCGAATCCTGAAAGCAGCCCCGCATTCTCCAAAATACTTACAACTGCGAGACTCAGACCTCTTACTAGGAACAGTTTTCTGTTTGACTTTTTCTTGCTTTTCCAATTGTGCACTTGAAAAGGACACTGGCAAATCTACTGCATGTTCTTTACTATGCCACAGATTTCATGAGGGGAGAGACATCAGTCAATGCTGGAGACTGAGGCCTGGTCCACAGAGCTCCAAAAATGCTTTTGCAAAAAATGCACCTGAACTCATTTTCTCTCACTGTTTCATTTTCACTCAGTAGGACTCCTGGATTTCCTTTGCAGAAGTTTCAGATGGACGGGACTGTAAATTATTACTGGCTCTATACCTTTCATCTTGTAGATGGATATTTTATATTTCTAGCCTCTCAAAGACTAGCTTATTACTTTTTTGCTTAGCAAGAGAATTGTTGAAGTTTTGCAGGAAAAATCTCCACAAGTATCATTCTCCTGTAATGAAGACAAACCTTTTGCTTTGCTTTAATGAAAACCCTTTCAAGCTATGCTGGCAGTACCTCTATATATCCATTACAACAGTAGAAGAGAGAAAGTCAGTTATTTTTGTACTCTACCTGTTTAGTTCTCACTTTGGAATCCGGTGACAGATTGTTGTACGTATAATGGGCCTGCGTGACTCCACAAAAAAGGACTGCAACAATTCCTGAAATGCAAAGAAAGGCTGAAGTCAGCTGCTTCTATTTTCTGCCATGCAGGAGTCAAAGGGTGGGATTAGCCTTCTCAGAAACTAATTAGATTGTGTTAACAGCTTTTTGTAACAGAAATGCAAAAGGTATGTTTTACAATAATATCCTTCAAACAAACTAGAATGTTGCTTTGATAGAAATCTTTGCAAATCCTCACCTCCCTTCATCCCAGACATATTATTGCTATCTGCTTGGACAGTTTAAGACACAGTGGCCATGTCTACACTAGCACAAATCTTCAAAATGCCCATGCAAATGGCCATTTCGAAGATTACTAACGAGGTGCTGAAATGCACATTCAACGCCTCATTAGCATGCTGTTGGCCGCAGCTCTTCGAAATTGCCACGTTTTGCTCTTATCGCAGATAGGAATAAGGGGATTTTGACGTTCCCAGGGTCCTTTTGAAAAGGACTCCTGTCTGGACGAGCTACACGGGAGCAAAACGCGGCAATTTCAAAGAGCCGCGTCTGGCGGCATGCTAATGAGGCGCTGAATATGCATTTCAGTGCCTCATTAGTAGTCTTTGAAATGGCCATTTGCATGGCCAGTTCGAAGATTTGTGCTAGTGTAGACGTAGCCAGTGATAACTGTGTACAACCTCTGCTCACGGTTAGAGTGACGCTTATTCAAGTTACACAAAAAGCAAGCAGTCCTGTAGCACCTTAAAAACTAACACATTTTTTAGATAATGAGCTTTTGTGGGTAACATCCACTTCATCAGATTTCTTCAAGTTAGTTAATTATGAGATAAGAGAATGGAAAATTAGGAAACTGTGACATAAGTTCATTTTTTTTCCTCCAAACTGCATTTGTGAGCAGTGGCTGCTGAAGGACTGAAGTACATGGAAGAGATGTTGCCCTCTGCACGTCTGTTTGCTTTGCACGTTGCACATTGCTTATTACAAGGCAAACAGCAAAACCCAGCTTAAAAATACTGCTCTGGTGGGAAAAGGCTGTGTTGCCCAGAATGACTGGGTCAGTGACTGTAACTGAGTGGCAGTAATTATGTTTCCCCAGCCTATCAGAGGCCAGGAGGGGAGAGAAGGAGCAGCAGTCTTGTTAGGAATACAAAGGTACTTATGTACAGTAACATTCATTATTTTTAAAGCTCCTCTTCCTTCCCAGCGCCCATTAAGGTGCTTAGAGCTGCCGACAGTAAAGCAGACATGGTATGACATTTAAAAACCATGAAATATTCACACCAGCTAAGTAAACATCAACTAAAAGGAACACACAGAAGACAAAAGGAGAACAGGGAATGAAAGAATGGCCAATGGTGACTGTGCAAAAGCACCTCTGGAAATGAAGAAGAAAACTTTCTCTTAAAACTGGGCTGCAGCAAACTGAGGGGGGAATGGTCCTGGGATTCTCCACAGTGAATTCACTAGTACTTAGTAGGTGATTTAGAGTGATCCTGGGAGAGGAGCTGGAGGTGGGGGCCCTCACAGGGACTTCCACTGAACCTCACTGGACATAGGAGCTTCCACACTTGACTTCCCACTGGAGTAAATGGATGGCTCAGGTCCCCAATGCCTAAGACAGAATGGTAAAATCCCTGAAAAGCAGATGGTGCATCTGTGTAAATATTCACCTGGAGAAATGGAGAAAAATTCATCTGGAGAACAACTGCCTCCTCAGTGAGGAGGTTTCAAATGTAGCCAACCCCTTTGCTGTAAGGAGCTTTAAAAACTGAATAGTGCCAATGTAAAATAATCCACTATTTCATAAGCAGGAAAAAAAATCCAGGACAGGTTAATAAGCTCACAGTTATTCAAGCCAGTGAGCAAATGAGTGGTGCAGTCTGAACAAGCTGCAAGCAACAGGGATGTGCAGCAGTAACTTGGCTACAAAGAGAGGCTGTAGGTAATCCTGGGGATGTGACTGGTAGTTTGTAGAAGCCTCAGATTAACATTTGAGATATTAAATGTTTATCCAAACCTCTCAGGTGTTTGAAATTGGGGATATCACTACAGTTTAGTGGTAGGACTCAGGGAGACTGAGGAAAAGTAGGAATTACTTCCTGGGATCAAAATGAAGATATAGAAAATGAAGGACAGAAGGGAAAACTGGATAGGCTAAAGAGTAAATAAAGTGACAGGATTCTTTTATTACATTTACAGGATTTATATGTATTTACAAGATTCTTCTGAGCCCTTCCTCAGTTTTCTGACTCTTTTTTACACTGCTAGATGTAGAAGTATTGTTCACTGGAACTGCAAACCTCTCTTTTCATTTCTGGGAAAGCTGGAGGAATAGCATCCACATGCCTTTGATGAAAAAGGGAAAATATATGTGGCACAAAGAACAACTGCCTACAAAGTGAAAATGAAAAACCTATTCCCATTCAGCAATGCAGACTTTGTCTTGGCTTCTGAATTCTATTCACCAGACTGTATTCCTATTGCAGTAATAAAAGCTTCTGCAAACCAGGAAAATTTCATTGAGCTTTAACTGCCCTTTCTTGACTTTGGCAATATTTCTGTTTCTTTTAATTCTGTACTAGGACATCTATAGCACTAGAGTCATTAGAGAGCAATCCCTAAGAAAGTGCTGGGCATTTCAAGTTTATGGTAAGGGCTCATTCTCCCAAAAAGCTGAAAAGAGAATGTATAAAGCCTCTTGTCTAATTAGTAGCTTCAAAATGCTCTCTTGTAGAATGTAATGGATGGATACATACCCACCCAATCAAAAGCCAGTTTTAAAAAGTATAGCTAAGCAGCACTACTTCTAAATATCACTAACTCCTGGGGCAACAAATAAAAATGGAAGTATGAATTTCCCATTCTTTTTTTTACCTCCTGAGTTATCATGTGGCCATTTTTTTAAAAACTGTCTGTATTAAATTCAGCTGTGGTTGTAAAAACTGATTTGTGAATGCTAAATGCAATGGGTAGTTAGAGGTGGGATGTGTGTCTATTCACTGGCTCCTGAAGCAATGTGAAAACTGTGTCAGTGGTATGTAAAGTGCCTGATGCTGCTCACTCGCCAGGCATACATTCTCTGAACCAATGCAGTGAGTCCACTGAGAAACAGTACAAAGAGAGACCAGTATTAACCATGGAGTATCTGACATGGAGTGTGGGTTCTGGTTTGAGCCCTGAAGCGCCCCTGCTATCCTTCAAAATGGAATTTCATAGACCACATGAACCTTATTTCCAGGGGAGATGGAGTGCTTGCAGCCGGAAATCTATATGTTGCTAAAACAAGGCTTACTGTGAACTGCCCTGGTGGTTACAGCATAAGATTTATTGTAAAGCCTAGGGAAAAGTTATTGTAATGTATCTTTTTAACAGATTTGGTGACCAAGTGAATGCCAGTGCAGCTATATAGGAAACAGAGGCAAGAATTACCCAAAAAAGGCAAACTTTCTGCTTTGGAAAGACAGATTAAGTGAGGTTGAAAATTCTTTGACAAGAAGTATTAAAATTGGATTTTGAAGAAAGGGATCAGCCTGACAGCAAAATGCTTTCTCCTCTGTGTATGGGATATAAATTAGGCAATTACATACTTTTTTCAGACTTATTAGCAGAATTGTCCAATTTTCTTCTGACATCTTTCAGTTTGACTCAGGACTGGTATCGCCCACCACTCATGCATCAAAGATAAAAATATTCACTTGTTCTTTTCTCATTAAAACGTCAGATTTTTGAGCCAAAAATGTAAATGTCTGTCTCAGTTTCCTGCTAAATTAAATGCATACTTCTTGGTTTTACTGAGAATGTTGGAATTCTGGACAGGAGATAGTGATTAGATCTGTCAGAGCAGAGACAATGAGAGAGTTAGTTGCTCGTAACTGTGGCTTTATTTTTTGGAGGAGGGGATAGTAGTTGCCAACGTACTTTTCCATTCCCTCCCCTTCCCTTTTTTAAACACTCAGAATGTAGCACGAACTCACAGCACCACCAATACCTTCATTGGTGAAACAGAACTACAGGTTAAAGTAAAAGATTTCAGAAGAAAGGGAAAACTGGCTTGTCATGGCAATGCAACAGGAGTGATCTTTTTGAAGAAATTAAACTATGGGAAAATTTCATGTTTGATAAAAACTGAAGAACCTGATCATAAAAAAATGAAAGCTATGTGAAACAAGCCAATTAGTAGCTAGCTCAGCTCCACCTCTTTGATGATGGGCAATACGATTTTCAAAAGCCTACCAATCTAGTCGCCTTTTACTCTGCGAAACACACAGCAATAGTGACAGCTTGTTAGCTGATGCCAGGCATAAGGAAATCAGTCTCAATGAATTTTACTCTGTTGTTTATATAGATAGTGGCAATTCATCTTACGGTAAAAGACGGCAATATGCAATTCTGATAATGGGGCTCATGCCATGAAAGAGGCAACTGACATCCTAAGATGCATCACTGACAGTGTGCTTTAATTTATAAATAATTCCTTTGCTGAAAGAGAGGGAGAATAAATGTCCTTGATGGATCATTTCACAAATAGGCAAAAGGAAATTACTTCCCTGTAATTCTTACTGTCTAATGGCCTGATTTTGCAAGGTGCTAGATATATTCAGCTGCCAAGGATCTGCAGCTGTCATGATCAGACCTAAAGATATAACTTGAACCACAGCCCTGAATTTTGGCTGAGGAGGGCACTAGGAGAGGTGTGTTCTAATGCAACCCAGGAAGCAAACTCCTATAACATGAGATACCAAAGCTGAATGTGATCCTTACAATGAATCTATATTGATATTAAGTGATATTAAGGACTGAGCTCCTTTCACAACAAATATAGGGTTTTTTTTTTTGGCGGGGGGGGGGAGTTGGGGAGGAGAAATTACAGACCAAAGAAAGAAAAGGGAATATAGAATTCTAAAAGACTTTATTTTAGACCAGAATATTTCTTAAGAGATCAGGGAGTAGTAGATAATGGAAAAAAACTTTTAATGAAATAGCATTTACTCCATGAGTGTGGTTTGACATCTTTAAAGCCAAACAGTTCAATGCAGACCTTAACCTCTGCTTGTGAGGAAGTAAGGCTTTGTCCCCATATCACCACCGAGGCTTACCACAGTGATGAGTGTGAAACCTCCACATAGGCTGTTTCACTGTAGCTTGCAGTGCAGCTGGCCACATTAAGGACATCTTGAAAGAGCTTCTGGGCGTCTCTCACTAGAGCTGCACCCATGAAGAATGGAAAGCTTGACTCTGTTCAGGAGATTTTGCCTGGGAGGCTTCTTGGGCCAGCTTTATGTCAGATGGACAGGAGTGATTAAGGAAGCTTTTATGCTTTATCCAGGGGCCTGATAGCCTGTGGTGACATGAGCACAGACACTGCGGTGCAGACTATCATCTGGGCCACTTGCATTCAAGGACCACTGCATTTGCCAGCTGTGGTTTGGCAGGTCCAAAAGGATTGCAGAGTTTGGCTTGACTGTGGGATACACATGATGAGCTATGTCAGAATTGTAAACATAGAATTTCATTCCAGGTTCCCTAAAAAGGGCTAACTCAGAAAGACTCTGTTTCAAGTAATAGTCTTGACAATCCAAAGTTACCTGAATATAGAGGCCAGCTAGATCCTCAACCCAAATTCTTTGACTTCACTCCAACGCTTGGTCTTGTCAGCAGAAGTCTTCCTAGCTCAGTGTCCAAATACAGGGTTCTCCTCCCTATAGCCAAGCCACACACTTTTGCCCAAATGGAGCCTTTTAAGGGTTTGGTCCCTAATGATGCCCAAGTTTCAGCTCATTTCTACATGACAAGCAGCATCTTACCCTGAGGGCAAGGAAGGGCTCTACCTGCCCAGGTACAGGATCTCAGTTATCCTTTTTTCCCCATTACAGGGAGTGGGCTACCTACATTCACTCACAACTGGTCAACACACAACAGCAAGTAGGGCATTATTTGAATTTTCAGGGTTTCGTCATCTTAGAAATTCCAGAATGGACACATGGAAAGGAAAACACAGCATGCAGCATTCTAGTGAACTGAGGTCTGTGAAGCTTATTGTGCTACAATGCTTAATACCACAGAGGGAGACAGCACAAAATGCCCTCTTTGAAGAGGAAGACAATAAGGAAGAAAACTGGTGAGATTTCTTTGTAAAAGCGGTCAGGTGAATGAAAGAGCAAAGGTGCATTGTGGGAGGCAGTTGGAACAGTAAAGTGATCCCAAACATGCTCCACCATGGTCAGCATTCAGAAAAGAACATGTAGTTGGAAGCATTGGGGGGATTGTGGTTTTTATTAGACCAGGTTGAGAATTTTTCAACCAAATGTTTGTTAGAAAACACCAATATGTCAAAAATCTAATTAGTTTGTGGGAAAAGGTTTGTTTGAAAATAATGGAAATGTTTGAATCTTGCCAAAACAGGTTTTTTTTTTCTTCATTTTCAAAACTAAAACTTCCTTTTTTGGGTTCTAAGTGACTCATTTCCAAATTTTTTGCTAATTTTAATAATAAACTTAAAAAGGTCATCTAAAACAGATTCTGAAATTGTCAAAACAAGACATTTTGATAGACGTCTCTGACATTGTTTTGGATTGTCAGTTCATGAAATTTTGAGATTGACTTTTTGTCTCAGTTTCATAGAGAACACTTTTGAAAGATTTTCCAGAAGAGAAAACCGATTTCTATGCCTTTCTAATTTACGTGCAAAATTGGCATGAGACTCTTCCAGCTAGAGACTTTAGACATTTAGGCCATGTCCACACTAGTCAAAAACTTCGAAATGGCCATGCAAATGGCCATTTCGAAGTTTACTAATGAAGCGCTGAAATACATATTCAGTGCCTCATTAGCATGTGGGCGGCCGCGGCTCTTCAAAATTGATGTGTCTCGCCGCTGCATGGCTCGTCCAGATGAAGTCCCCTTATTCCTATAAGCAGATGGGAATAAGGGGACTTCGAAATAGGCGGGGTCCTTTTGAAAAGGAGCCCCGTCTGGACGAGCCGTGCGGCAGCGAGCCGCATCAATTTCGAAGTGCTGTGGCCGCCCACACGCTAATGAGGAGCTGAATATGTATTTCAGTGCTTCATTAGTAAACTTTGAAATGGCCATTTGCATGGCCATTTCGAAGTTTTTGGCTAGTGTAGACACGGCCTTAGAGTTTTATGCCAGACTTGCCCAGGAGCATCGCTCCCTGTTGCAACACTGTGAATTTATTACAGATTATATGTTTTGGAGAAAACTACTTCCTGTTGAGCTAGACTGCATTCCCAAATATTCAAAAGTGTGAGGAAAAAGCCAGTGAACACCACCTTGGGAGATTTTGAAGAGTGGTTGGCTGGCGATGAAGCTGTGGTAATGATTTATTATTGCCAGTAGGTGCCTTTATGATTATGGAAGGAACAGTCATTTTAGACTGATCCCCATCAAGCAAATAAACCAACATATGCGATCCTCCATGTCGGGAAATTAAGTATGGCAAAAAAAAACCAAACCCACATTTCACCTATGAGACTTGCACCCCTTCTTAGCTCATATCAAATCCACTCCCTGGGTAGGGAAAGTACATTGCCTATAGCTTGAAACATGTTTATAAAGCCCTCTGAGGTCCTGTGCAACTGAATAAGAGCACACACCCAACCAATCTGGAAGCAATTTTATATATACTTTGCACTACATGGAAAAGTAAAGCAATTCCCCATGATTCTTGTCACTGTTTTTGTGCACTGGCATAATAATGTGCTCGCAGCTACAGGATGAATCTCTCTAATCTGGACTCTCTCATCGAGCAACATCCGTAACCTGGCATGATTTTAGTTAATGGGATGACCGCTTATTATGGTGTAGCCAAGTTTCCCATGGTCCTATAAAGTCTGTTTCCAGCCACCAGTCCTAGCTTACAGTGTTCTGTGTTGTTATTAGCTGTAATTTACCCCTAAGTGTCTTCTAAGAGCCCAGTAGGCAGTGGAAATGTTCGTAATGTGCTAGAAAATATTGACTTCCCATCGTCCAGCAAAAAAGACAGCATTATTCAGGTGTCTGGTAGACTCCTGTGTTTACAGAAGAATGTCACTCATTTGGACTAATGACTGAGAGACCAATAGTAAATTACTCAATTCTGTTAATTGGCAGGCACTTAATAAAAGCAGGAAACCTCATCACACAATGTATTTTCCTCATTTATTTTGACAACTGTTTCATTTTAATTATTTGTGATTCTCCATAACATGCTAGCATAAATTAGTAAAATTAATGCAGTTTTTCTCAACACTGACTTTACTCCAGCACTCTGCTAATTTATTTTTGCCCAGATGTAGGGAGCATCTGCCATTTTTGTGTGAATTTTGAAATGCATGAATTAGTGTGGGTCTACTGTATTAGCATCAAATGATCATACATCTGACAATAGCTGAAACAGTTGTTTAAAAGCTTGGGTTTTCATGTAATCAGACTCCTTGGAGCAAGGATTGTCTTCTTTCTCTTATGCTATTAAATTATATTACTAATTAGTTGTACAATCACCCCAGATCTCTAGGTTTACTTCCTGGTTTCTAACCTACAAGCAGGATCTAACATTTAGTTTGGTACCATCATTCTGGGTATCATGAATGGGTATCATGCTTGAAACACTGCATATTCCCCTTTGGGCACCGCATGCCGTCTGCATTACATTTCAAAAAACCCTCCAGCTAGGCTGTGATGAGGACTATCCCTTTATCAGGGCTGCATGCACTTATCTGAGCAGATTGACCAGTTGTAGAAGGAGCACAAAATAACTCGCTGCCTTTTATTTATGGAGCACAGCTGACCCCTATAGTTGTTTTAACTTCAAAAAGGGATAGAATTTATATGAAAGTCATTATGGAAAAATATGCCATGTTATTGTTGCACAGTATAAACAACATAGAGCCATAGTAATATCTAGTATAAATTTATTTAAGTTCAGTTTGGACAACCTTCTCTATCACTACAGAACAACCACAATTGCTGAGGAAAATCATAATTACTATGAGCCAAGGCACAAAGGCCTGGTCTACACTACAAAGATAGGTTGACATAAATGGCCTTATTTTAGATACATGTCTATGCTCAAATTTGCCTCCAATGTAAGCACAGCGAAACCACCTCCCAGACTGATGGGGAGTAACAGTCGATCTACCGAAGCTGACAACGTGTGAACGTAGACTTTCTATGGCCTGAGAGTGCTCCAGTGGCTATCCTATTGCAATATTTCCCTATTCCTTGTGACAGTGACAGTTGTGAACTAAATTGCTCAGGGGTCACAGAGACCAGAAGCTACCTTTTTCCTGACCCCACTTTATACCTCCCTGTGCCCTTCCAAAATACCTAGACACCTTTTCTTGATTGCCCACTTCTTCAAGGAGACCTACCTCCTCACCCCTGAGCGTGTAACTGTCCGGCTGCATATCACTGAACAGATTCAAAATTGATACCCATATATGCGAATATCCATAGATATAAATCAGCATGGAGCTGCAGGGCTTTGTTGGGAACTGTGGCAGTGAAAGCTGCAGCATGTCAGTCTACCCCTGCCAGGAGCTAGCGCCCTGTGCCACCAGCTCCCCTGGGGTGGTTGTACCACCCTCAGACTTGTCCAACAATGGTGGGCATCAGGATCATTGGTAGCTGTCCCTGGTTATGCTAATGTGCGCAACTGGCTCATCCACTCCCAGCCAGGAGAGGCAGATGATAAAAGTGGGAGAATTGCAGATACACAGTTGATAGGTGTTGATGATGTGGATAAGGGCAGGAATATCATACAAGAAGATCTGGATGACATTGAAAACTTGAGTACAAGAAATGGATTGAAATTGAATATTACACTGTGCTGACAGCAGCAGTCAGGTATGCACACGGCCAAGTATTATGCAAACTTTGGAAGCTATGTGTGGACATAATTTTTGTTAACCAAACTCTGTAGCACAGACAAGGCCAAAATGGGCTGCATTCATCCCTGGAGTCTATCCACTGAAGTCAATGGATTTACACCAGGAATGAATTTGGTTCACTGAGTGGACCTGTTTACAATAACCTTGATTCGTCATTGATGCTGTGACAATTCTATGGATATTTGTAGTAAATATACATTCTTACAAAACCAGAGGTTATAGGAATCAGGGGAGCTGAAAAGATGCAAAGCATATGCAATGGAAAAAGCATCTGGAGCAGATACTTTACAGATTGGCAGTTTGATGTGTCCTTAAAACACTTCTGTTAACTTTTTCCCAACCACTCTGTTTAGCTGACTGCTCAGATATAACGTAAGCATTGCTGCTGACTATAGAGGGGTGCCAAACAGCTGTTAGGCAGCTGGTGGAAGACGCTCAGGGAAAGGTGGAGAAGAGCAAGCCTCAGGGTAGACCAGTAAAAATGAAAATCAGTGTCTACGGACGTAGTCCAGTGCATCCCTCCTTCCTGGTAGCTCTACCGATCAACCTCACTTTACGTAGACCCCACTAGTTTGGGATTAAGAAATCACACATTTCCTCCTAAATTTGTATCTCTCATTAAGCAGTGAAATGTGCAACTGGAAAGATGTTAAGTCAACCGAGGGTCTATTAACCAGAATAACAATCCCCACTCTGAGATTTAACTTTAGAAAACCATTGTGGAAGGAGAGAAAGTATTTTCAGGCAAGGTTTAGAGAAGATGAACTTTGCATTGGAACTGGTTAAAATCAAATAGCTAAGCTGAAATGTCAATACCGTATTAATAGTTATTGCAATTGGAAAACCCAGCTTTGAACTTCTGAAGCTATAACGAAGCCTGCACATGGTCTTTTCTCCTCACAGCTTTCGACAATGGACTTCCAGAGGGGCTCAGTGACAGAGTCTCAATGCTGCTGAGAAATGAGGCAAGAGTCCACTTTGCCGCATCACAACAATGTAATTAAACAATTGCCAACTGAGGAAGAACGTGCATTTGAAAATAATTGCCAGTGACAGAACTAAAAGTAGGGGGTTTGTTCTCCTTGGAATTAGCATAAGTAGAGCAATTTTTTTAACATCTAGATCAGCTCCTTTATTTACAAGCAATAGCTTAACTTCTTTCCTTGGTTTTTCCTTTTAATTGGCCATTAAAAATAGTTTACTGTGGCTACTATGTCAGTATAAAAACCATCTGTGCCATGGGTAGTTAGGGCTTTGATTTCTGACATTTTATATCTTAAAAAGATGAAACACCATCCCAAGCGACTAGTATGAGGGAATACATTATGTGTTAACATATTTGCAGTGTGAAGAAGTTATATATGCTAAATATTTAGCCATACAGTCTGTTCCAGTATTCTGACAGTGGACTTTGCCTTTGGTATAGCAGCCCCTGAAACAGTGACAGAATTGGTTTGGTATCAGTGTTTCCATTATGAACGCTGGTTTCTAGTTCTATAAAAACTTAGTAACACCACATTTGCTCCTGGCTAAAACATGTCATCCATGTTTCTAGCTGGGGAGGTGGTTTTAAAAATACTCAAAGCTGTTGCTCAGGTTAAAGTTGGATTTTCTTTGGAAAGTGTTACAGAATGTGTCCCTTGTTCATCTTGTGCCATGATGATTTTCATCTCCATTTGGCATGGGAAGGGATAGACAGCTACATAAAATGAGGAAGATGGGTGAACATGCAGCAATTTACAACAAATTACACACTCGTTTCAATGTCCTTTGAACACGTGACTTATTAAACAAAGGGAAAAATCGTGGTTCCAATGGCCAAAGTGAGCTTTTCTATTGACTGTCAGGGTAGCCAGGATTTCACCCACTTATTGAGCCGCAAAAGCTTTACAAGGATCATGTTGAAAATAAAAGTAACAGATCCTGAGCAATTTCTCCAGCAAAACCAACAATCTCCATCTGTCTTTTAATGCTCAGGCACTAAGGTTCTCCTCTAACTTCTTTTAGTGTGAATTATGGCAGTAGCTCATAAAAAATCTAAAACATTAATATGATTACACAAATCAAATTTTTCCTAATCACATCATGAAACCAACCTCTGGGGATAACGTCAGTGTATGTTTTTTTTTTTTCATTTTGTCTGAACGTGTTCACTTGTTCTGTGTTTTGAAGGAAGCAATACTTGGGCACGCATTTGACTGTGGTTTCACAAATGTCACATCTGAGTTGCTACAGTGATGTGTAGGCAGTAAATGGTTTTGATCTGTTGCTGGGCAGCCTGTGCCTCTCTCCTGATACAATGGGTATTTGCGCAGGAGCAATAACAAAACTACCAACAGAACAAAACCTTGTGCAGAAGAAGTAATTCAGGTGTGTATGGATTTGAGCATGCAGATGGATGTCTGCAGCACCTACACATTTCAGCAATGAAGAGAAGCAATTGGATTTTGGAAGGTTTATATAAGAAGTTATTCTCAGAACAGCTATGCAGATTTCCCACATCACAGATTTACCAAAGACCCCACAGTCTTGGCTTGCTCAGTGAAATGCAACACTTACCTGTAAGCCCAGCAGCTTCTGCTGACAGGAAGGCACTCCAAGACAGAAGGAAAAACAGGCCTGTTTCCAACATGGGGAATTCACACAGCTTTGTAAATTTGGTCAGGTGCTAAAAATACTAAGGAAAAAAAATCAAACAACTTTGCAACCTGAATTCACCCCCACCATCAGAAATTGAATTATGCACCATAAAACTGCATTTGTTTCATGCAAACTACTTAAGCATGTGCCTTCAATAGGACCTTAAGTTTATAAATGTTATTAAGTGCTCCACTGGCTCAAGGACTAAGTGACTGAATTTAACATTAATTTTCCAGTGTTAGACTACTTGTATTTACATTTAGCTTTGAAACGTATTCATGTCACACGGTTCCAAAGAAATGTGCTGTGAAAAGGTGAGAGGGTAACTAGATGATCAAAAGTCCAAGTTGGTCCAAGGCTTGTCTCTGTCAAAAGGGAAACTCAACCTTCCTATGTAGCCTTTAAATGGAATCAGTTTAGGAATTATAATCAGTGCTAAAGAACTGGCCTCTCAGAGGAATCAAGATGAGGAAGCTGATTAACACATTAGTGCTGTGTTTACTCATTTATATTTGTGTGAAGTGAGTGTAAGTTACTACTGTTGAACACCAACTGATTTAAATGACTAATTAAGATGTAGGAGAGTGGAGAATTGTGTCTTTCCCAGTTCAGATAAGTTACGATTTGATTTGTAGTCTACAGCTTGGCTTGAACATTATTTAATTACTGCTGTTACATAAATTGTAAATTAAACAAAATATTGTATTTTATATGATCACCTCAAAACACTTTGCATACTTTAATTGTTATTGTACCTATTTTATGGCAGCATACATAGAGGCACAGGGAGACTAACGACCAGATCCAAAGAGGTAATTAGCTACCGAACTACCTTTGGTGTTCTGGGCCCAAGGACTTGTCTACATTACAATCTTAAAGCAGCCTATGTTAGATGTTAGGTTAGCTATGAAACTGATAAATTTGATGGTTAACAGCTGATGTAAGTAATGCAATCTATCCACAGACACTGCATTGACCTAACTACACTGACATAAGCCGTACTCCTCTCATGCAGGTGGGCTTATTATGTTGATGTAGTATGGCATTTACGTCTGTGGGAGCAAGGATGTAGTGTGTATAATGACATAATTTGCTTGATGAAAGGTGCCTGATGTCTAGCCAAGTCTGTAGTGTAGACCAAGAGTAAGTATTTTTGCCTAAAGTCCCACGGTGAATCACTAACAGATCTGAAGATAGGACCCGAGAGTCCTGACTCCTTTCTACTATTCTAATAGACAGCACTTCTGATGATTATCCAGATTCTGACATAGCTGTAGGAGTCACCTAAAATATAGCAACTACTGAGGAGGCTAAGTATTATATGAAGCCAGGTATAATAACAATTAAAGTTACCAAGTGTTTTCGGGTGATCACATAAAATACAATATTTGCTTAATTTATGAATTCATGTTGGTGTCAGGAGGCACAGCACAGGAGAATAATAATTTCTTGCTTGTGCTTTGATTTTCTCCGGAATGCTAAAATACTATCAGATAGGTACTTGTAACTGGAAATCTAATGGCTTTATTGATCATTGTGAGGTCTGTCAAGGAAGTGAGCCAGTCCTTGGAGCAAGGTTGCATCACACATTGTGCCTCTCCCAGGTCCAGGGCAGTATTCCATTTCTCACCGATTGAATAGGTGAGTCAGCGTGATAATGTTTTAGGGATAAATAAAATAAATGGGAAAACCCCCCAAGATTTCAGGAGGTTCTCCCATAAAAGAGAATTTGGGTCCAGTCCTGCAACGTTTACTCAGGCGGATAGTCCTTAGCTGTGAGGGTAGTCTCACTGAAGGTCAAGGAGACTAATTAGAGAAGTAAAGGGTACAGATTTTGGGCAAGAGCCTCAGCTAGTGAAAATCAGCATAGCTCCATTGACTTTGATTTTCTCCAGCTGAAGATCTGGGTTTTTTTTTTAACAGAGCCTTTTCAAACCCATGCCAAGAAGCTCGAGCTCAAAGTTTAGATGGTCCATCTTAAATCACAGCCAGCCTTGGGTGGTCTTGTCAAGGCAAGCAGACCCTCAAACCTACAGAGTTCTTCTGTTTGAAAAACAATAAAGGATATTAAAGCGGTGACAACAGCATACGAGGACCCCATTGCAAACGATCCAGCAAAGATCCCCAGGAAATTCCCCACAGACTGGAAGAAAGCAGCAGCATCAAACATGTTAGGATTCTCCTTGGGACTGTAAATAGATATCGAACTGTAAATGAGACAAGGGAGAGAAAGGGAAAAGTGAATTAAATCAGGTGAACTAGTGAATTACATCAAGCAAAATCAAGTGTTAAAGTTACCCACTTCATAGGCATTGCTAGAGGATGCTCCTCAGTGTTGTTAGCAAAACAGAAAGGCAAGAAAAAAGGAGACAGGGAGGACAGGGTTTATTTTTTCAAGGCAATAACCTGAGAATCAGTGGTCTGCCACCAGCCAGTAACCATTTCTATACCAGGACTGTCAAAAAGAATATTGTTTCCAAGCCTGCTTGGCATTAAACCATGGTAGGTGTAGAAGGAATATGCAGGGATAATAGATAACTTTGAATTATTTATTGGCCATATGTCTTTGGAGCTGCTATATATATTCACAAATATTCCTGATTAAAAATGTGCTTTTACAGCTGAGGCACAAATGGGCGATACAAATCACAGTATGTACCAAGTCTTCAGCAGTGAGCCTGTCATAAACCACAAAGTCGTTCCCTTCCCCAGCAGAACCCTTCGTAAACAAAACGGCGAACATGTCAAGAGCTGCACAATATGAAACCCCAGGGAAAAAACCAAGAGGACTGTTTTCCCAGAGAAAGCAACCGCTGTAGTTGCCAGAGGTCATGTTTTATATCCAGTCTCTGGCTGTAACCATCAAGAGTATTTTCTTATGGGAAATTACGCCACCAATGGCAAGGCCATATCTTTAAACAATTTTGGGGGCATCAGATTTGCTGTTTATTACTAGTGACTGGATGCCAAGAATGCAAATGATACCACCAAGTGTGAATGTATTTCTGCTTGTTGTAACATAAAAATTAACAGATGTGCTGAAGCCCCAAGCTTCCCAAATACTAATTAAGCAACTTTTCAGATTTTTTGTAGCTCTGTTGCTTGTGAAACTTGAGGACCTTGGTGATCACTGTCAAAGAAAAGCAAGTGAGCTTGGCAGTGCATTTTAAAATGGAGTTAGCATTGCTGTAAAATGATTGGTATTTTAAACATTAAAACTAGAAGTTTTAAAGTTGGGGTGTGTATTCCATGCTTAGGGTCACTTTTTTTAAGTTCGTCTCTGCAACTGGATGCTTTCTATCTGGAGATTAAACAACAGAGATGCAGCTGTGTATTTGAGATTTTTCTGAATAGTTCACTCACCAAGTGCTGACTAATGTTATGCAGAGAGGAGCAACTGGGTTACTTGCTTTCAGATCTTATCCATTGGTTGGTCAAGGATATATCAAAATGGAAGCGAACATGAGTGAATAAGAGCCCAATCCTTAGAAATGCTCAACTTGCAGCAGCTAGTGCTTACCACTTCTCTGGATCTGAATCTAAAGTCTTACTTGTTGATTGTAGACTCAACAGGGTAGCTGTGTTTGTCTGCAGCTTTACAAATAACAAGCAGTCCTATAGACTAACTCACTTTAAGGTGCTACAGGGCTGCTTGCTATTTTTGATTTTAAGTAGTTTTTGTGTCCATCACCACAAAAAGCACTGTACAGACACAAAGGGCTTGTCTATACTTACTGGAGGGTTGATGCTCCAGAGGCTGATAATCCAGGATTCGATCTAGCAGGTCTAGTAAGGGCCTTCTAAACTGAATATTAAGGGTGCCCCTGTCAAACCTGGTACTCCTTGCAGTCGTGAGGACTAAGAGAAGTCAGTGGGAGAGTTTCTTTCATTAACCTACCACTGTGGGAAAGGAGCAGATAATAGATGTAAGGTATGTCGACTCTAGCTATGCAATTCATGTAGCTGAAGTTGCAAATCTTACACTGATTTTCTCCCTGAGTATAGGCCTGGCCTAATTAAGTGTCATATGACTAGTGATGTAGCTAGGTAACAGTTACTATTTTACATATTGAAGAATTGATGCAGAGAGGTGAAGTGACTAACTCAAATGGCACACAGAATCAGTGTCAGGGCCGGAATATGACATTTAGAGCTCTTGATTCCTGACTGCAGCCCTCTAGATCAAACTGCCTCTGGTGGATTTAGTATTGATTCAAAATGACACATAGTTGTGTTACACTGGCCTGCACAGTGATCATCACTGTGGTCATTAAGCTAGATCAAAGAAGGGTTGCACAGTCATGTGCATGTGAGCAGTGACAGTCTAAACCTTTTCAGCTTTCACATTCACATTCTCATGAAAATTTTCCTTATAGACAGAACATTTCAAAGCACCTGAATCTGATATTCTCATCCAGAGTAGTGCTTTATTTCCAAAAATGCTCTGGTTAACTTCAGCAGGACTAGCTGAGGACCTTGTGAGGAAGCATCATATTCTGGCTCTGAACCATCAAATCCAGCATACGTGCCAACCAGCGCACGCATATGGCTGTGACCAGCATTCCTAGTTCTCTCTCTCTCAACTGTTGGACATGCTATGCTGGAGAATGATCTCAGACAGTACATGCCTTGCCTTCATTCAGGAAGAAATTCAAATTCTAAATATTGGCTCCTCTTTACAATTGAAACAAAAGCAAATATTTGATTTAAACAGATTTAGGCCCAGGGTTATTTACATTCAGACAGGTGATCATTTGTACGAAACTTATTAAATTACGCCTTTTCACACTTTAAAAAGTAGAACTGTTGGGACAGGAATCACTGCATCTTATACTAGTAATGATGAGACTTTTGAAAATCTGATCTTGGTCACTAAACACTGAATCCAGATTCCTAGGTTAGTTATCAAACTAAACATAAGAGCTACTATCCAAGCAGCAGTGCAATTATTTCTTATGTCACAAACACTAGAAAAGACAGAAACCTATTAAATATGTGACGTTACCTAGCTCATTCCCCTGACAATGTGAGATTATATTTCCAAGCTTCCTGTCTTGTCTAATTTTAAATGTCTCAAACAACAAATTTCCATCCCTTTACTAGAAAGTCTGTCATGTTAATATTCAGCTCTCATTATGAGGAATTGCTTTCCTCTCATAGCGTCTAAATGTTCATTTGGTTGGTGTCATCTGATTACTAAAGCTTCCTCTGCCTCTCTAAACATTTCAACACTCTCTTCCTTATTTCCATAGTCTTTGTTTAGGCAACTTAGCATATTAAGTTATTTTAGCACTGTCTAACAACAAGTCTCCCAGAGCTTTCTGTTTTTGAATAACCTCCAATTTATCAGCATCTTTCAAATATTAAGGTGCTCAGAACTGAACATTCTGTTGCAGGTGCATTTATTTCAGTGACAAACGTAATACCACCTGGCTGTCACAGAGTACTTTTCATTAGCATATCTCAAAGGTCAGTACTGGTATAATCATTTTACATGTGGAGTAAGAGACACCCAGTGGTGAACTCAAAGGTCTGCCTATTGGGTAACTGAGGGAGTAGGCAGTCACAAGCCTGTCCACAGCTACTAGATCCCCTTTGAATGGGGGATCCATTAAAATGACATGGTCCCCAAGTGCTAACTCACTTTTCTGAGAGCAATGGCAGAGTCAGGCCTAGAACTAAGGTCCCTAGCATCTAAGTGCAGCATTTTACCCACGAGGTCACATTATCTCCCTGTACAAAATGATTTCTGCTTCAATGGATGATGATTAGTTATACAATATGTAATCCAAAAATCACACTGTATATTTTTAACAACATTCCCTGAGGAGCATCTATTTAAGTTACTGCCATCTGTAATATCAGGTACAGATCTTACCAAACATTCTTGCTTTACAAATATTATATCTTTCTCCCAGCCCTTCGTTTCCCCCATCATCAATTATCTGTGTTGGTTTTTTCACCCTATATTTCTCCAGAGTGAATCCCATTTGGAGTTCTTGTAAGCACAGTCCTTCCCATTGTGCTATTTTTTGGTCTTCACTAGTGTCCACAGTATTTCCACATTTAGTAGTATCCATAAGGTATGAAATCCTGCTTCCATTGAAATCAATAATAATAGTCTGACTTCAACACATCCAGGATTTCCCCCATGATTTTCAACCCTTGTTAACAAGGCAGGGCTTCTCAGCAGTTTACACAGGATCTACTGCCATGCCCACAGCCTCCCTCAAGCAGTCTTACTGTCCAAATCTAAACAGCACAAACATCTCTTTGCCTCACCCTGAGACACAAACTCCAGGGCATCTTCCCCCTTTTACCTGTCAAGTTTTTGTGGCCTTTACTCCCAGGGGATTCACACAGTTCTACTTCCTGCAGCTTTCTGACTCACTGGTCCCCTACCTTCTCTAGCCACAGAGGATTCTTTTCAAGCTCAAGATCACCTGATGCAGCATGTCTGCTCTGGACCTGGTCCTCTTTAAAGAGCTAGTGCCACCCCTTTTCCAGTTTATCACTGAAGATGCTAAATAACATTGAGCCTACTCCAGTTCTTTCCCTGCCAAATTCTTTATTTGACCCTAAAGCAAAATGTCACAAGATAAAACTTGGCCACACTCCGAAGTGTCACATCTCTATTCTTTATTCCCTCTCCCTGTTAAAGGTCTCCAACCACATTCTGCATGCAACCTGCTTCCGCCAGCTGACCTCCGGTGCTTGATGCAAAGGGGTGAGCCAGGTGGACAAAAACTGTGCACAAGAGACTGGAAAAATAACTTCACTGCTTTATATACACTTGGAGCTGGGGGTGGAATGCTGAAGAGATATACCTGTACTAGCTCCAATTGAGCTAGTGTATAACCACAGTGGTGTGAGCAACAGGAGGGACTAGTCACCAAAGCATGATCCCATCCAAGACTATAGGTATGTACAAGGCGGGTGGGTTAGGTATGAATTTGAAGCATAGATACTCTAAGACTGCACATCTTCCTATGTGTTTGTAAAATGATTACAATTCAGGGCTCCAGTGCTGAAAGGGGTCTTTGAGCATTATCATAACAAAATAAAATCTTCCCAAATCAAATCTAAATTAATTAGATATCATAGTCCATGTTTATTTCCAAGTATATATCACAATTCATTCAGGAGGAGGAGAGTTTCTTGACACAACATTTCCTGCCCTAGGCATTTAGGAAAATGGCAGAGTTCTCCTTTAAGTATTCCAAGGCATTAGAGGATTACAGCATAAATTTCCTCAAAATGTCATGACGGTTGTCTGGAGACAGAGTGGAGATGAGATTATATCTTACATTCCTCCTTTTACCACTGAGGCCCAGCACGCCTTAGGCTAGTGTGACATCATCAAATAAACAGATGTTTATCAATTGCAAACAACAGTACAAACACAAAGAATCCATGATTTTCATATCACCCAAAGGCTGTAGCAGTTCAGCTGTGGAAACAGACAACATGCTGTAGAAAACTAGCTAAAATACCTGAGGCTGAATATGTTACAAAGAAAAGAGAGGTTCTAGCAAAGTACTGTGGGGCAGATGATTAGCAACAGCAAAAGAAACCAGTGGCAATTGATTTCTGCAGAGATAGAAGCAGTTAATTCACTGATTATACCATACTGTAACATAGCTAAAAGCAGTAGCAATGAGCAGGTAGTTCTCCCTCTATTGTAGAAAGAAAAGTCTTATGATCTGGTGAATGTTAATCTTGTTTCCACTTGATATGTCACAGTACCTCATTCCACAATTGTTTCCTTAGCTGATCAACTTTCCTTTTCACTGAATTTTGTATAAGGCATATTTAGCACATAGGAGTATTATGAGAGCATGAAGGAGTCATGCCTGGAGTTACAAAAGAAAACCAGTAATGCCTCAAATAATATATGGAACCTCCCTCAGCTACTAATAAAAGAAGTGCATGGGGTGCTAATTAATTCCATCAAGGAAAATAAGATGGGATAGAAAAAAAACCCACTGCTTTCCAGAATTCAAGGCCACATAAAAGAGGGCAGCAAGAAGGTGGTCTCCCTGAAAATGATGCACAATCATGATTGTACAGGTATCTATGTTAACGAAAAGTGGAGTTTACAGATAGAGCTGACCAAATAGTTTTAATGCCATGTAATTTTAAGGGTATGTAACTTTCCTCAATGTGGCTACACAAACAGAACACTTAACAAAACACCCTAACAAGATGCTGAAGCAGAAGACAGTCGCACTGGTAACGTTAGCCTTCTGCAATGTAACCATTAGCCCCAGAATCTGCCAGACCTACTGCCATGCCCAGAGCCTCCCTAAAGCAGTTTTATGGTCCAAAACTAAACAACTCAAAGACCTCTTTGCCTCACCCTGGGCCACAAACTCCAGGGGCTATTCCCCCTTTTACCTCTCAGGCTTTTGTAGCCTTCCCTCCCAGGGGATTCAGGCAGTCCTACTTCCTGCAACTTTCTGACTCACTGATCCCCTCCCTTCTCTAGCCACAGGGGAGCCAAGAAAATGTGTGAATAGCACCTAACACCCATTCCCACAGTTAGTAAACAGCAGTGCCATAAGGTCATTAAATCCTTCCCAGCTCCCACGAAATTAATCCTAACTAACTAAAGCCGGCACAGATGAAATATCAGTCCAAGATGTTTGAGATTGGGTATGTGCTACCTGTTACCAAACCCACAAAAGCAAAAGAGTAGTGGAGACTGAGGAGACATCCCAGTGTAAGAATGTGTTATGGCCAACAAAAGCAGACAGGGGATCTAAATGTAGATATGTAGGGATTTTATCTTTCAGAGGAAAGCTGCCAAAATGAAGGTGGATATTTATGGAACAAGACACCCACCCTCTCCTAATTAGAAAATTTTAATAATGGTTAAAAAGGAGCAGGAATGTGGAGAATTTGCTTTAAAACAAACAAACCAAGAAGATCTTCAATATATGCTACCAACCTACTTTTCTTCTCGTTTGACTCTTGACAATATATTTGTGAGATTTTCTAGACATAAGACTCTAGAATTAAAAGCCAGATTTCACATATATTTATATAAATAAAATCTCCACATACACAAGAACTTGTAAACCAGGCTATTGACTCTCAAATGGCAGGCTGTTCATTCACCATTAGTTTTTCTCAGTGTCCAAAAATTTGTTATACTTGACAGTCTAAACACACAAGCCCCATTTAGCTTCACATTCACTCCTTCAACACAGGAGCCATCCCCAACATTGTTTTTCCCCTGAGCTTGCCCTTTGAATTCTGAAAAGGAAGCCTACAAGCCATTTTTGAAACCATCATCTGGCTTCTGTCAGCAGCAGTTTCCTTACCTCTTTATCTATTCTTGTTCATTTTCTATTGTTTCCAACCTTCTCTTCTGGGTTCCTCAACATGTTTTTTTTAGAGTGTCTTGTAAGCAGTAACTCTGACCACTTTAATCTAGTACACTGCTATAGCAGTTAAAGCTCTTAGAGTCTGTGGTAACAGTAGGGCAAGCCATTTGCAAGCTGAATGCAGCAATCAAGGCAACATGCACCCCAGAAAGGTAAGGCAGTCACAGATTTTGTGGGAAACATGAAATTGACTATTTGCCACAAATTGCAATGTCTGCATGGAAAAATGCAAAATTCATACTTTCTACTAGATTTTCATTTGCTCCAAAAGTCCTTGATTTTGAAATGACAGGCCAGATTTATTTTGGCTGCGTCTACACTTGCATTCCTCTTTCAAAAGAGACATGCCAATGAGAGAAATTGAAAAGGAAAATGAGGTCGAGATTTACGTATCTGGCACCTCACTTCCATATTCTTCTTTCAAAAGAAGAAAAGCAGTGTAGATATGTCTCTTTCAAAAGTAAACCCCATCTTTGAAAGAACCCTCCTTCCCATAAAAAGGGGAAGATGGAGTTTACTTTTGACAGAGCCTGGTCTACAGTGATTGTCTTCTTTTGAAAGAAGCTCTTTAGAAAGAATATGCAAAGGAGATGCCAGATATGTAAATCTGGCACCTCATTTGCATTACCAATTTCCCTCCTTTGCATGCCTCTTTCTAAAGAGGAATCTAAGTGTAGACACAGCCTTTGTGTCATTCCATGGAGCCCAAACAGCCACAGAATTGGCTTCAATGACCAGGGAAGCAGGTTCCTCGCTACCTTGCCTCACAGATCTAGCCCTAGACGTGGACAGTTTGATAAATCAGCTAAGCTGGATCAAATGAGAAGAACACCAACATTTATTTTTGATAAATTTTCCAGATTTGGCTAATATTGCCATTGTGTGGCAGCCCATGGGACAGGTGCTGAAAGATCCTTTTGCTGTTTCCATTGTGCTCCTAAATGATACATGGAGCAGTGGAAAACCACAGACACTGCAGCTGAGTGAACTCAACAGAGCAAACTACTCCTACAGTATTAACTCTCAAACGTGGTGGCAGGTGGTCTAACAGCCTCTCATGCCATAGGCCCTTTTCCTGCCCACAAACCAAACAGAGACCACTACAGTTACCTGTGCTTTTATTACAGGTGAAAATCCTACCACCTCCTATAAACAGTCAATCTCCAGATACAGAGGCATAGAGCCTTCCACACCCTGACTCCTCCCCTTCCTCTCTCTAGCATTCCTCCCCCACAGCTGCTTTAGATAACCCTTCTGCTCTAGGGGCTCACAGCTGCCAGCCATCAGGCCTGGCTTTGCTCCTGGCTAGCTGGCTCCTGTCTCTCTTTGGGTGGGACAGCTATAACAGAGCTTCAGCTCAGGCTCTCTGGCCTGTAGTCTGTTGTAGTGGATTATACTGAAATTTGTGCTTTTAAACATGCCCTGCACAAGCGATCTCTTGATTTTGGAATTTTCAACTCAGATCCAGCAAGTGAGATGACTTCTTGGCAGCGCTCGTCACATATGCTCTGCCACATTTACAAAGCATTTTTATAATGGACATTAAATACATTCATGAAATGCAACATGAAGTCTGCCAGTTTGCTCCATGAAAAGTATGACTCTCTCTCCTCTGATAAAATAAACAAACAAATAAAAATTATCTTGGTACACACAGTGGCTTTGACATCTGTTCAACAACTGCAATGTAAGAATGTATGGGAAAATGTGTGTGTGTGCTCACTAGAAGAGGAGAACAAAGGGAGGACTTGGATATATTTCCATACATTCACACTGACACAGAATGGGATCTACTGGTGCCTAAGAAACATGACAAACCACATGCATCTTATAGAGCTGGAAGGGATGTCAGGAGGTTGTTGATTCCAGTCCCCTGCCCTCTTGACAGGGCCAAGCAACACCCCTAGTATTTCTTTTTAAGCTTATTTGCACTAGATCCCTAAATGGTCTCCTCTAGGACTGAGCTTGTAACCTTGGGTTCAGGAGGTTAGGGCTCAAACCACTGAACTGTCCCTCCCTGAATAGCTAGTTGCAGGTGGGCAGTAACCCAGACTCAAAATCCTACCAAAGATGATTCTACTTACCTTATTGTGTATGCTTTCTTCTCAAAAACACAGATGATTCTGATAAAGCTGAAACTCAAATCTCAGCCATGGCTAAAACTAACCGTTCTCCTGAGGAAGACCATGTGGTATCTTCCTCCATCCCATCGTCTCTTCTCTCTCCTCAAGGGGTGACATAGATATGTGAATGTAACATTTTGATTACCATCTTCTAGGTAGCAACTACCCCATTATCATCTTAATTAGTGATTAACTTTGAAAAACAGCAACCTGGTCTCCTGTAACATCATCTCTATGTATAAAAGGAATCTTAATATTAAACATGATGCCAGTAAAAAACATGTCCCAGTCTTGGAAGAGAATGTTTTAAACAAAAAACCCAAAACTCAAAAACAAACAGAAAAAGGCTGAAGTTGCTAGATACGATTTTTTTCTCATGAATGCCTTTGAAAATGATCAAAATCCCTGCCCAGGAAGACTATCTTCCAGCTTTGGAAGGAATGAAGCACGTAAGCAGAAAAACAGATGGCTGGATAGTGGATTGCCTGTGACTATGTGCTGGGCAATTTCCAATTGCAGACTGTATCTCTACTGTATGAACAGATTCCATCAAACACACATCATTCAGAGCTTTCTGCATCTGCCTCTATGATTCTTGCTTGTTTGGGTATATGAACTGCAGTCCAAATCCAGGCATTCATTTGCTTGAAAATAAATTGCAGGAATACAAAGGGTCTGTATTTCTGAAGCAGCTACAGAGCTACCCTCCAGTTCAGGGAGACCCACAGTAGCAGCGTGAGTGGGGGAACTGGGGGATAGGAGGTGCTGCCTCATCACTTGGCTTGAAGTTGTTTCCATTATATGCAGGGTTTATAATTTGCTTCAATGGCTTTCGGCACCCGCACTATACAAAAAGTTCCAGCTCCCCTGAGTAACAGTTCCATGATGCATGGAATAAAAGAAAGAAGGAGTTAAAAGTAAAAGAGATGCCCCATGAGCCGCTCCTTCTCTCACACACGTAGTAATGTAAAAGCCCTGAATTTCCCCAGTGCATTGCGTCTTGCCTGTGTAAAACAGGTGTAAACCCTGCCCAATTAGAAAAGCAGGACAAGTGTAAAGTATAAAGGACTATATGAAGTAAAAAGCAATGAAGAATCAGGCCCATAATGCCATCTTCCTTACCAAAAAAAACCAAAACAAAAAAGCCAACAAACAAAAAATCCTTGTCCCTGCAACATCTTGAGAAAACACTAAATCACTGCTTATGACCTGAAACAAATCGACTGTATCAGCCCATGCTCATTAAAGAAGACATGACAGGCAGGGCATATCTGGCGGATTATAGCACCTCAAGTGCTCTGTGAGGCATAGCAATGACAGCTCTCTGTATTCAGCCACCCAAGAAGTACAATAATCCCCCAGAAATGCACTGCCTAATAGTGTTTGTTATTGTAATAAAATGCAAATGGTAAATAACACGGTTAAAAGGAGCTTGTGTTCCCAAAGCTTAGAGAGGCTATCTAAGACTGAATCTGATAAGCTTAACATCATAGCAAAGCTGGCTTCAGTAAAATGGGAATAAAGTATTATTCTTATTATTCTTATTCTTATTATTATGACTATTTATTCTATTATTAAAATTATGCAAAATCCTACCAGTATCTGGAATTTTAAAGCATTCATGGTTCAACAGGTTCCTAAGACTCAAGAAAGTTTGTTTTACTGAGCTGTTCATAACCATCTCCGGTCTCAGCTGTTTCATTGTACTTACATGGGGGCTGTAATACAAACTAAACCTTGCTAAGAGAGTCTCTGGACAGTCTTTGACAAGCAGTCCTTAAAGACTAACACATGTAATAGATACAGTAAACTCTTACATATCCAGCATTTTATTATCCAGAACTCTCAAATAACCAGCATTTTAACCATAAGTAAATGTTAGTTATGTTTTCCATAACAAGTACAGTAAAGTGAAAGTAAATACAAATAAATACAGCAAATAAGTTTACAGATAAGTTTACAAATAAGTAAGTTTACAGTGTACAATACTACTGTTGTTGGAAAATAAAATACTCTGCATACGTTTTTGTTTGTTTCTTCATACCTAATCTTGTTTTTCTTTAATGTTATGCATTGCTAGGTGCACCTCTCTGTTATCCAGAATATGTGACTATCTGGCAACCTCCTGGTCCTGGGGCTGCCGGATATGAAAGAGTTTACTGTAATGAGCATTCATGGGTGACTTTTGTGATTAACATGGCTACCCCTCTGGGCCTTTAGTGAAAGTTACTTTGGATATCCAGTAGCCAATGTTTTTGATCAGCAGAGACTTCCTCTTTGTCCACGTTTGCATAGGGCTGAATGTGATAGGGACCTGATTCAGGTGTGACTGTACTACAAATAATAAATGGCATTTGTTTCTCAATGAATAAGAAATGAACAAAGTTAACACTATATATTTAAATGTGCATGGGACCCAGTGAAGTCCTCAAATCCTGCACCTCACACCCTCTCCCGTACCTTTGTTCCAGCCCTGACCCCTCCCCCACAGCCAGCATCCCACACACACTTGCACCCCAAAACTGTGCTCCAGCTTGGAGTCCCTTCCCAGAGATAGCACCCGCTTCTTCACCCCTTCTTCCATCCCAATGCTGTGTCCATGCCTGGACTCCCCTGCCAGAGCCAGCATCCCATAACCCCTCCTGCACACCAATACTCTGCCCCGGCTGGAGCCTGTTCTTGCACAAATTCCCTCCCAGAGCTTGCACACCTTACTCCTTCCTGTTCCCCAAACCCTTGGCCCTGGCCCGGATCCCGCATCCCCTATCACAGCCTGGTGAAAGTGAGTGAGGGTGGGGGAGAGCAAGTGACAAGGAGAAGGGAGAATGGAGTGAGTTGGGCTCTGGGTGACGGGCAGAGCTTCAGAGAAGGGACACTCTAGATCCTGGGTTGCCCTCACATTTAAAAAGTGATCTTGAATGTAAAGTGGTTGGAGACCTCTGGTTTATTAGCCCCAAATGCACACACAGCTAAGAGAAGTACATTTAAAAACAGCAGAGACACCTATAAACATATTATTGTCTGCACTTGACATTACCCTCAAACATTAGGTACCCTGATGACCTGACCTTATTGTTCCCCTTTGGGCTCCAAGTTACAGCTTGTTAGCCGCAGCCCCTGGCTCACAAGTCCACCTCTGTGTGTATCATTGTCACTGCATGCTGACTTTTACAACTCCTCCCTGCCCTGTCTGTCAGGGAACCTTTTTATTTTCTCTCAGCACTAGCCTTGGAAAGAGAAAAGCCTCCTTATTTGGATGGCTTCTTCCATCAGTTGGTGGCTCAGCCACTGAGGTCTTGATTCCTTTGAAGCTGATACCCAACAGGCTTTCTCACCTGTGTCACATTATTTTACCCTTTTTGGTTTCCTTAATGCCTCCCACCCCCAGCCCTTTACAGCATCCTTTCCTTTAACTCTATACATTTGCTCAGGCAGTAATGTTAAATTGACCAGGGAAAGCAAGTCACATGTTGTCCCAAAGAAATAACACATATCTCCAGTTTGTCACAGCTTGCAATGACTACTCTGTATACGTACAACAAGAAGTCCTGTGGCACCTTATAGACTAATAGATATTTTGGAGCACAAGCTTTTGTGGGCAACAACTGCATGTACAACGTATATTATAACTAGGTCCTCGAGGGGTTAAGTTTTTTGAAACTCTTGGCTCTAGCTGGTTTGTTTTCACTAAAGATGATTAGTCTGCTTTCAAATGATTTCACTTAGCAACACAATAAGACTGGCCTGCTTAGCAATGAGGAGGATCAAAGTTCAACGTGGAAAAAATGAAGCATCGATACTTATTTGGTTTTTTGCTATTTTAAAAGTGCAAGAGATTAAGTAGAGAGCCGCTGAAATGCACTCCCTGCTCATGTTCTTTTGTGCTGCACGTTCCATTGCCTTGCAATTCATAAAGATAAGGGCATTTGTTTTATTCCAGGCGACAGAGGACTCTTCCTACAGTCATGTTCTCTTCTTAGTCTATGTGCACAACTTTCCTTAACCCTATTCATGAGCACTGAGAGGGTATCTCTACGCAGAAGTTATTCCAAAATAACAGCTGTTATTTTGAAACAACTATCCTGGCGTCTACACAATGGAACCACTATTTCAAAATAACTTCTAAACAGCAGTTGGCTTTTGTTGACATTGGTAAACCTCATTCTGTAAGGAATAGTGCCTATTTCAAAATAAGGGCTGTTAAGACAGGGAGTAGAGTCTATTTCGGAATAAGCCAAAGTGTATTCAATGGCTCTATTTCAAAGTAGGCTCTAGGTGTGTAGACACCATATTTCCAAATAGTTAAGTGCTAATTCAAAATGCATTTTTATGTGTAGCAGCTTTATTTCAAAATAAACTATTTGAAACAGGTCTTCTGGAATCGCTTATTTTGAAATAAGGCTGCTGTGTAGACATACCAGAGAGAATATACTGTAGATATAAAACATTGGCACAATTGACTTGATATGTTGACTGATATTTATTTCTGTAATTTGAGCAGAATAGCTGGCTGACAGCCACCTGAACAATGAGGAAAGGGGATGATCTGAAGAGATTTAATAACAAAACATTGCAACTAAAAAGATGTTTTACCTATATATTGTCTCAATATTTGTATGCTTTGACTTTCTATATCTTCACTTACTATCATATGTCACAGACAAAAATCCAAGGCACAGAGAGACAATGTATTGGTCCAGATCACACAGGAACTCTATTATAGAGCAGGGAACTGAATCCAGGTCTCACAAATCCCATGCTAGTATCCAGACCATTAGACCATCCTTTCTTCGGATCCTGACTGCACTCTTTTAATGTTTCCTGAATATAAATAAATTAATAATACCCAGATCTGGCAGTAAGGTACTATGTGTAACAAGAACTTCACTTACATTTCAGTGCTGAAGAGGAAATCTTTATTTTTATTTCAAAACACGTCTATTTTCAAATTTTAACAGAATTTAAAACATTATTTTTCTCCGCTAACTTTTGGCTCCTCATTTTCCGTATAGAGATGTACGCAGGCAATGGACAGATCTTGGGTATTAAGAAAATATGTTGAGTACAGGAAACAGCATCTCACTGAAAAGAACTAACACCTCTGTGATTTCTACATCATCTGTTTTCTTCTCATGTTTGTGAGACATGAACCATGCCTGCATGCATCTGAATGTATGTACACATTCATCCTAAAAGTACACTATTCGGGAGTAATCCACCAAGCAACTTAGGGTATGTCTTCATTATCTGGAAGATTGACCTTAGTGGGGAGATGTGAAATTGAACTATCAGGGGGTCACACCTGTACTCAATCATGCGAGAACTAAGGAGGGTCGATGGGAGAGTTTCTCCTGTCAACCTCCCTCAGTCAGCATGGCCAAGTAAGTTGATTATAGATAAGTCGGCTCCAGCTACACAATGTCTGTAGCTAGAATTACATATCTATAATCAGCTTGAAGATGTAGTGTAGACCTGGCCTTAAAGTAAGTTCTCGGAGTCAGGCACACTTTAACATTCTCTCCTTTATGTGACTCTTACGGTATTTGTCCAGGGCAATGAACAATGCATTGGCATAAGGTACAACTTTTATAATGACATGAATTTAGTCTTTGGCTACAGCTGAGTTAGTTACAGTTGCAGTTCAAAGAATTTAGAAATTTAAACCTTTGAAGATTATTTCATAGGCCCCACTCTATGTAACCATCCCTACCTCTTTCCCACCAGTAGCAAGACAGCTGTACTCCATGGTCCTCTCTTTACCAAAAGCAAGAGGTGGCACTATGTGACAACTAACTTTAAGAAGACCCAAAGTGAGGAAAGCACAGCAAAGACAGACCTAAAACAGCGTCAGTGGACAGCAGCAGCAGGAAGGATTGGAAGATTGGTGAGAGGATGGGCAGCTTTAGCCTTTACCTTAAGGATGAGAGAATTTTGAGACAATTACTATTTGGCAAGGAGCACTTCACCCTTCCCTAGCTTTTATAGTGTCTGCACTCACTTTCACAAATACTTAACAGCATTTATCTATGTCAGCTGAACACTGACTTGCTGTCCATAAAATGATGGAGCATGATGTTTGTC
Organism: Carettochelys insculpta; assembly: GCF_033958435.1. Taxonomy (NCBI): domain Eukaryota; kingdom Metazoa; phylum Chordata; order Testudines; family Carettochelyidae; genus Carettochelys; species Carettochelys insculpta. The sequence continues at coordinate 22,685,580 of NC_134146.1, forward strand.
TGCACTGATGTCTAGTAGTTAGGGCACTTAGGCAGATTACCATAAAATGGCTACATCTTACAGTTGCGTGCAGTGTAGTTGTAGCCAGGTCAGTCCCAGGATATTAGAATTTTACTGCCATTCTGCACGAACACTCTAGATATGAGATTGGATCACGTTGTACTGTTACGCCAATATAAAGCTGGGGTATCTGCATTGCCTGTAACTGAATTATTCCATATCTTCTCTGGTGGGACCAAAGGTGGAGTTTGTTCCATGCACTTAAATGCTTCAAGGAAGGAAGCTAGCAGCATGCAAAGCAGTGGTCCTTTGCTTATGGGACAGCTAGTAGAAATTAAGTAGAAGATGTTTACCAGTCTGCACTGAGCCCTCACTGCACCATAATTTCACTTCACAAAAGGACAACACCCATAACATGTTTGTTCAGGAGAGGCATGGAACTGAGCTAACAAACAGTTCTGACACCACATGAGACTCGAATCATCCAAAACTGCATAGTGAAAAAACGCACTGTAGCTATCTGCAGAAAGGACAGGGAAAATTAGCAGACTTCTGTTTGCAGTAATAGTGAGTTCCTACTCACACTGTTTTTCCGGGGGGCTAAATCAATTTTTTTCTCAAATTGTCATATGGTGGAGACTATACTGGAGGGCACTACAAGATGTCTAGAAATCCTGAAAGCCCCAAAAAGAAACATTTGCTTAGAAATAAATAAATTATGGGGTGCTGGGGCAACTTGAGACAGCTCAGTGGATTGCATGTCCTCTACTTACAAAAGAGACTGACAAGTGATTCAAATGTAAGCTTTGTTGTCTCACTTTCCTCAGGTGGCCCCATCTGAAGAGCAGTACGAAGGCAATGCTTACAGTCTTCTGGGAATAGGGTGTATTACATTAGTCTTCAGCACTGCATGGCAGATGGCATTCTCAATTCAGAAAAGGTCTGTTTGCAAACATGCTCCCTGTCCAACACCTCTAGAGAGCTGGTCAGGAAGCTCCAGTCCCTGTTTTCACCATCTTCAGGCAGACAAGTAGTCTACCTGCTCCTCTCTGCCCAAAGCAATCGTAATGAGGCATCCTTACCACGGCTATACTGAGTCTTTCCTTAGAGTCAGGTTCAGACAGCCTAGATTGCCTCAAAGAGGCATTTGCAAACTCAGTACCCTCTTTTGGACTGGATAGACACAGGAAAGCATATATTGGGATACCTGTGAGGAAAGAGAGAACTGAGCATATACAGCCAATAATCTGCTACACAGTTGTCTGAAATTAAAAGCACTTAATAATATGGCACCAATGACTGAAAAGGAAAGCATTTCTGTGCATTAATTCAAACCCCAGCTTTGAATTGAAATACACTCTTCATGCAAATTCTTCCAGGTAGCCCACAGGAAGAGAATGATTTATTCAAGTATCTCCACTATATCTGCTTTTAGGACCCAGAGCAGAACTGTCCATGGCACACTGAAATTCAGTACAGCTGGGTCTGAATGACAACCTCTGTGGAAAGCAAGTTCAGAATTCAGCAGTGACGCATATGAATCTAAATTTTGTTCTAAGAGATGTTTTAAAACTTAAGGAGAACAAAAAGCTATTGTTTATGATTGGAATGTTATATGCTGAGACACAGCGAACTTTCCTTTTAGGCTTATGCAGGGGGTGGAGCTGTCAGGTATTTGATAGTTGGTTGTGATACTTTGTGCCAAATTTGAAGCTTAACTGTCAATTACCTTGGGCTTGCCTACTTCAAAAAGATCATTTTCCTTCCTGCTCCTTCACCCAATTACACAGCCTGAACACCTTTACCAACTTATGAACTTCTAGTCTAAAAGAGAACAATAAATGGAGGGGCAGTAAGTTTAGCAACACAGATGAGAAGAAGAAACCCACACAAATTACAAACAGAATACTCTGAAAACTGAAAATCTGCCAGAGAATGTTTCCTTTCCAACACCTCCTCCCACAGGTAAGACCCACTCTGGACAATAAAGGAGGAAATATGATCTGTAAGTTAACAGGTGCTTGCTGTATATTCCGCCCTTCCTTCACACACACCTTTATTAGAATCTGAAGAGGTTTAGAGGGAACATACTTCTAAAGCCTTTGATTTTGTATGCTTCTTTCCCAACTCAGGTACATTTCATTATTTCTTTTACACACACAGCATGTAGATTTTAAAGGGCACTTGAAAGATGCCTACTGACAACCTGGAAACATGTGTAACCAGCAAGGCTGGTCAGTGTGATTTACCACACATGACCACGACAACTTGCCTCAGCCTTAAGCTGGAACTGTAGACACCTGGAGTAGTTCCCTTTTGACCTTTTCTTCACTAGAAAACAAGGTTGTGCTCTGAATTGTGAGAGCTAATGTGTGGTAACTAACACAAGGTAAAATCACGAAGACAAGCCAATAGTAGTTTTCACATGAGCTAGATTGAGGTAAACACCAGTCTTCACTTTGGCTGGCTACCACAGGTTAAACCTACAGCTGTTTTGTCTTCACTAGGATTTTCCTTCATGTTAGCTAACGCAAGATAAGGGCACACTTTTTCTCCTAGTGAAGATGCTACTTCTCATGTTGGTACGGTTTGTTGCATCTCTGGTTAGACCGACATCAAAACAGCCAGCTGTCGGGGTGACTTTTTCCAGTTTGGGCACCTCAATCTAATTCTTCTTCTATCTGTAACCAAACAGATGAAAACAACTTTTGGTTGCTGTTAATCTGGACCAGATGCGAGCCAGTGACAACATGAGAAATAAACTTTCTTATTCCATTCAGAATCCTCAGAGCTATCCAATCCCACCTACACCCTCCCACTGAAGATATTTCTTTTTTTTTTTACCTTCTATTTTTTAAAATCAGAAAGTTAGAGGGAAAATGATTCTGCTTTGGCCGAATGACCCACTATCCTACTTGCATAGTGTCCCTCACCAACATTAGTTCCACTTCCACTGCTTTATAATAAATGGTTGAAACTGTTGCCATGGTAATTTTCATTTTTAAAAATCTGTCCAAGTGAAGACATTAATTGCAGCTGTTATCAGGAGACCATCCAAAATAAATCCAGATGTGAACAGTACTCTCTTGCCATTAGTTGTATTAAGAGAACTAATGTATATTTCAGTTTCTATATATGCCATAACTGAGGATGGGCACTTGGGGATATCCTGTGTGCTGGGTTTCTGTTACAGATCCAAATATAGTAAATGAATGGAGCAGAAATTAAAAGCTCACGGTAAAGTTTTTTCAGTTATTAAAGATTTGGCGATCCTCACGCAGAAAATGTCATGTTCCTAATAGTATAATACTCCAGTCAGGATGTGTTGTAGTCCTGCAGCTTTGTTCACAGATCTGTTTTGACCAAGAGACCAACATGTTGCTTATATTACATAGAAAGAAGAATACCACACACAACATTGTAGAAATGTTCAAGCAGCAATCTCAGCTATTACTCGTTGTCATGTCACCCAGTAGCCTGCAGTCCTCTAAAACTACTTTCACACAGTGAATGTTAGACAACTCCCAGTAGCAATATTTGTATCTTGCAATGCAGTTCAAAGAAAGTGTAATTTAACAGGCTACAAATTCATGGATGAACAAACCATGTGCTGAAAGGAGAATGTGGTCTATACAAGTCACTGTAAAGGAAAAATAAATTAAAAGGCTAAATTCTTTTTGGGATGCCTTTAGGGCAGTCATTATAGATTTACACCAGTGTGAGAAGAGGAAAAGATTCTATGTGTTTTGTTCCTAGAAGAGGCTAAGAACATCCAAAAGGAACAAGTATTTGCAAATGTCAAATGTCTACACTTACTGGGTCGAATGGTCAATCTCCCAGAGAGTTCTATTTTGCGAGTCTGGGAAAAATGTGTGAAATTAATCTCTCTGGGGTCCACAGTCTACCCCCTGAACTCCTGATCTCACAAGGAGTAAGGGAGGTGGATGAGAGAAATGCTCAACCTCCTTCAGTGAGGACAGACCTTACAGCTGACTGCAGATATGTTGATTATAGTTACACAATTGCCGTAGCTAAAATTGCATACCTGCAGTTGACTGGAAGGTCTAGTGTAGACCAAGCCCAAGATAGAAGCTGAAGGCTGGATCTTTTGGTCTGGTTTAGCTGCCCTCAGCACAGGATATGGATATGGTGGGGGCAGGCGGTGTGAGAGGTGGCCTTACACTGCTTTTACAGCCCCCTGCCTGATCTAGGAGTTGGCTGACGTCTGATTTGGTCTGACCGTACTCTAAATCGTACCCAACTGGTCATACCTTCAGAGATCATCCCAACAGCTGGGCAAAGTCATATGACTACCCCTCTTATCTAGGGATTCAGAGTCTTCTGAGCTCCAGGAGAAGCCCGTCTGAACTCACCCAGACCAGAGTATCCAGGCTTTGAGATTCTGCCTTGTTTATGGCATTTACAAATATCCTCTGCTTTTGGATGACTGATCAGATTCCACTACCAGTAAAATAACGTGCAGTGGAGGAGTCTCCAGTCAGTATGTTAAGATGAATGTTGCTTGCATTGAGCAAGTGGAACTGAGCAAAGCAGGGGCCAGATGTTTACATCCCTTGGGATAATACCTACCAAGATAGATGTGGTTTGTTGATCTGCAGCAACCATTCTGCTTTTATTCCAACCGCAGGCGACAAATATCTGTTGTGCAAAACTCCTCATGTGATCTTCATTCCCCTACCTCCTGCACAATTCTACAGAGCCAATCAAACATGTGGTGTATCTGAAAGCTAATAAAGAGCCATTTTCCCAACTGTGGGCTTGAAAGCATTCTGGCTAAACAAATCCTAAAAAAATACAGTGCACTACATAATAGTACTATCCACATAATGAAAACAGCTCAGTGAAAGAAAGATTTTTACTGAATGTACAGGAAGGGGGAAGATATCTCAATTTGATAAAAGAGCCTTACTTGCAGGAGGTAATAAATACCATATACAGTACAGTACATATACCATATACCATATACAGTACAGTACATATAGCTTAGACATTCAGAACATGTACAGAGCATTTGAAATGAATTCCTCCTAGATTAGTAGGAGGTGAAGGTGCTACTATGTGTCATTTAGAAAGGAAATCTCCCCAAGTTTGCAACGAAAATCTCAGATTTAACCTATGGCCTCGTTGTAGTACTGTGTTAACGACCTCCATACAGACAATATATATTTTACTATGAACTTGTTGGGACTTCATCAATTTATAAGATTCAACTCAGTAGAATTCTTTCATTTCTAACAAAATTACTTTTAGTTTATAAACTTTCTATGAACTGGTAGCTCAATAAGTCTTAAATAAAAAAAATTGATCCAGTGAAATTAATACAGAGTAGCTTCATTATCCTTATAGCTACTGGAATAAGAAAGTCTCACCTTACCACACATCGCTCTAAGCATGTGCAAAGTGAATAGTATTGTTTAGACCAGAGGTGGGCAATAAAAAAAGTGGCAGTCCACCAGGATCCCGCCACTATATTGACCCGTGTGTTCGAGATAATGAGAGCTGCAATTGCCTGATACTGCAGAGGTTCAGGTAAATATAGAGGTGAGGGCCATCCAGGGACTAATCCCGGCAGACCAGATGTGAACTGTGGACTGGTATTTGCCCACCCCATAGGCTATGAGAGTAACTATAGCAAAGTATTGTAAATCTGCAAACATGGATCCTTGAAGGATGGTTCAGAAATACACTTAACATTACTCTAGAGGAATAAAAGTATTGCAATAAAGGAGATGTACATTGCTAAAATGGTCCATGGGGATGAGAGATTTTCTTTATGAATACTTTCAACTATCTATAACCCCTTTCCAATCTGCCAGAGGCAGAGAACAGAGGCCCACTGGGCTCTCTTTCTCTCCTCCTCCCATTACTGGCTGTGCTTGCTACAGATCAGTAGAACAATGTAGAAAGGAAGCACTGTTTGATTTTCTTTAAGCATGTATAAGCACATGATTAATGGGGATATAAAATGAAAATGATCAGAGAGGCAGCCGTGTTAGTCTGTATCTTCGAGAACAACAAGAAGTCCTGTGGCACCTTATAGATTAACAGATATTTTAGAGCATAAGCTTTTGTGGGCAAAGACCCGCTTCATCAGATGCATGAGTGGGAGGGTGGCTTCAGAGGGGTATTTAAAGAGTTGGGTCTCAGTAAAAGGGAGAGCCAGAGCTGACAAGGTCTATTTAGTCACGGTAGAAAAGGCTCATTACCAGTAGCCTGTATGAAGAGGGAAAGAAAGAAAGAAAAAAAAAAGAATAAATGGACATAAATCAGACATCAGAAATGGTAATGTACAAAAGCCTGTGGGAGAGCACTCAATCTCCCTGGACACTCAGTAGCAGATTTAAGGGTGGCAGTCCTGAAACAAAGAAACTTCAAAAATCAAATGGAGAGAGAAATCTCTGAGCTGCAATTTATTTGCAAATTTGACTCCATTGACCAAGGATTAAACAGAGACTGGGAGTGGCTTGCACCTTACAAAAGGAGCTTCTCTGTCCTAGGTGTTAACATCTCCGCATTAGGTTGACAATGGGTCATATCCCCACTGTCTTATCTGACCTGTTTTTTCCTCTCTTCATACATACTACTGATAATGGGCCTTTTCCACCCTGACTGAATAGACCTTGTCAGCTCTGGCCCTCCCTTTTACTGGGACCCCACTCTTTAAATACCCCTCTGAAACCACCCCCCTACTCATGCATCTCATGAAGCAGGTCTTTGCCCATGAAAGCTTATGCTCCAAAATATCTGTTAGTCTATAAAGTGCCAGAGGACTTCGTCTTGTTCTTGAAAATGAAAATGCTGTATGTATAATAATGATTTTCACTTCTGTGAGGTGCTGAAGGTTAGTGAAAGGAAAATTGTCTATAACAACCTATTCAATGAGAAATTTGGATTTTTTTAAGTTATCATATTTCAAAATTCAGATTCTATCATTACCAGGTCCCAAATGAAACTCTGGAACATGACATTAAAACCTAATATACATATTGCTACCTGTTTGGGCCAAATGCTTATCCAATATATGGGGCCATTTTAGGTTGTTTCTATGAGCTGGAGAAACTGATGATACAAGAAGCTATTTCTTTGCTCCAGTTCTGATTATTTACAAAGAATGTGCATGAAGTCCTGTTCTCACAAGTTCCCTTCCTCACAATTTCTAACCCTGCCTTTTCTGATAGTTCCTGTGCCCCAGGGAGCTCTCTCTCTCTTTTGGCCTATTCTTTCTCTTTGCCTTCTTTCATACTGCCCCTTTAAACACACAACTTACCAAGCAATCCCCTAATTTCAGCATTAGCAGACCCCAGAACATACAGTTTGGTAAAGCTGGAGGAGGGCTATGTAGTTGATTGCCTTGGATGGTCTCTTCTACCATCTTCAGCTTAGTTAAGAGGCTTAGTTGCTTTGTCCATTTAGCTTAAACAATGAGGCTGCGTCTACACGTGCACGCTACTTCGAAGTAGCGGCAGTAACTTCGAAATAGCGCCCGTCACGTCTACACGTGTTGGGCGCTATTTCGAAGTTGAAATCGACGTTAGGCGGCGAGACGTCGAAGTCGCTAACCCCATGAGCGGATGGGAATAGCGCCCTACTTCGACGTTCAACATCGAAGTAGGGACGTGTAGACGATCCGCGTCCCGCAACATCGAAATAGCGGGGTCCTCCATGGCGGCCATCAGCTGGGGGGTTAAGAGATACTCTCTCTCCAGCCCTTGCGGGGCTCTGTGGTCACCGTGGGCAGCAGCCCTTAGCCCAGGGCTTCTGGCTGCTGCTGCTGCAGCTGGGGGTCCGTGCTGCATATACAGGGTCTGCAACTAGTTGTTGGCTCTGTGTATCTTGCACTGTTTAATGAAAGTGTGTCTGGGAGGGGCCCTTTAAGGGAGCGACTTGCTGTTGAGTCCGCCCCGTGACCCTGTCTGCAGCTGTGCCTGGCTCCCTTATTTCGATGTGTGCTACTTTGGCGTGTAGACGTTCCCTCGCTGTGCCTATTTCGATGTTGGGCTGAGCAACGTCGAAGTTGAACATCGACGTTGCCAGCCCTGGAGGACGTGTAGACGTTATTCATCGAAATAGCCTATTTCGATGTCGCAACATCGAAATAAACTATTTCGAAGTTGGGTGCACGTGTAGACGTAGCCTGAGTGTTTAGCAGAACCATCAACTTCACTTGGGTCTGTGATTGCCTGTACACCAAAGACTTGCTTATGGAAGCCATTAAAACTTCCCAGCACAGAAAAATTAAAAATAAATTTAAAATTGAATATTCAAACACTTAAAAGTTGAGAAATGCCAGAATTAATGCTGACCATGCAGTATTATTTTAAACTTTTATTTACATTATCTGTCTTTAATTAAATGATGACATACTATTTTTGAGTGCTCCACGTGGCAGCCTTTATGTTATTTTAATATAATTTTTGGATGATTTTGCATACACACACAACCTCATATTGGGTGATGTGGGTGTTCTTTGATGGTAGATTCAGAGGACTTAAAAGATCAAAGCCAGCAGTGTTGGTGTTTAACTCATGACTCTATTGTTCAAATAACCAGCTCTTGTCCCCATCAGTAATGTGAAAATTATAGTTAGCTTCTACGAGCAGCACAAAGCCCTTTGCAGGACAGCATCCCTGAGGGAGCAACCAAAGACTTTAGATGCCATGATTGCTCCCACAGCTGCTGGGCTGGCACTGGAGTTATGCATCTGGCATCATCCAGAAGGATGACATAGGTTCCTTCTGGGAAGAAGGCCTCTTGTGAGCCCTTCCCTTCCACTACACTCATGCAATAGTCAGTCCCAGGAAATATAAGTTAGTGCACACCAGTTTAAAGAATGATATTGCTGCCTTGGAAAGAAGCCTTGGAACATTAAGAACAAGGAACTTTTATGTGGTTTCAGGGCTGATGAGAGACATCGCCGGGGAACCAGCTCTGGGCTGCTCAAATAAGTGGTGCCTTGGGTGGAAGGGGCTGGTTGAGGGGCTACCTTCCTCCTGCCAGCTCTTTAGCACTGTCAGGGTCATGGGGAGTGCTGCTTGGGGGACTCTCATGTCATTTTAAAGGGCCTGGGGCTCCAGCTCCCACTGAGGAGTGGCTGCGAGCCCTGGGCCCTTTTACATTGCTGGACCCCAGGCAATTGCCTCCTTTGCCGCCACCCCCCCCCCACCAACTCCCATCAGCAGCAGCACTGTGTGGTTTATACTGTCCATCAGAGACACCACACAGTCCAGCAGTTCCCATCTGGCTAAAATGCCATTCAGACCCCCAAGCACTATGGTTTTTGTAAGGGCTTTAAGATATCTGAAATAAAAACTTTGGTGACAGAAGGCAATGAATGAAAAAGAGAAACGCATCCCACCATGGTTAATATCTGTTGTCTTCTATCCTTGCCAACAGGACAAGAAAGTAGATTTACATACTCCTTGATCCACACAGGGTCTTTCCTAAATGATTCACCAGAGAGGATGCAGTGAGTTTATGCTTCCAGGGAAACAGAATCCATACACCTATTTTTAATGAAAAGGGATTCATCTCTAAAAGAATTAAACTCTGTGTGTAATTATCCTGCTCTCATAAAATCTCTCTCTTTCACAGGCGAAAGGTTATTTGGATAAGAAAAAACATCTGGCAGGGCTCAAAAAACCCAAGCTGATTTGTAGCAGGTATACTTCAGATATGAAGTGCTCCCAGTAGAAATCTTTGAAAAGAGGAAGCTTTGATGCCAACACGGTCTCTTGTACGGAAAATGTAGCTAAATAATTGCCTCTTCGACATGATTTGCAAGCATCACAAGTGGCTTTCTTAATTCTGAGCCTATATGCCATCTTTATAAGTATTATCAGTTTGTTTGTGAATAAGTGGACAGAAATACTTGCAGTTAGTCTGATTTGATTGGAAATGACAAGTGCAGGCATTCCCAGTTGATTTGAGATAAGTTACATTTCATATCTCCCGGAGGGTGCTCTCTCCAACACCACTCACTGAAAGCTATTCCAATTCATGAAACAGCCTGCAACTATCGGTGATAGACTTCAGTAAACTACATACAACCTATATTGAAAACTGCATGAAATATTACTGGAATGATAAGGACTACATTCCAAAAATATCCTGTCCATAGTCTTGACTATAGCAAGTAATGGTGACACTATTTTGCATTATTTTCAGAGGATAAAACAGACTTATTATTATTCTCCGATGCAAAGGTATATCCAGAAGTTTTACTAATGCAGTGAGCACCCATCTTGATCAGAGGGCTTGACTCTACCTCACAGAGGGGTAAAGTCTTTTAGAAGCTTCTATTTATAACACATTTGCTCAGTTTCTCAATTCTCACATTGGCTATTCCAGATGATTACTGATGTGAAATGTCAAATTCTTATCAACAAGCTAACAGTCCTGGGGATAAATCCGCCCTCAAAGATAAGCAGAGTAGATGGATAATCATAATGTCATTACAGAAATCAAGGAGGGAAAGGATTCCTCATCCACCTTATTGATTCACTCATTAACTTGCAGCACAAATAACTCCTTGCTTTATTAATGTACTGTTATTTGCTTGACTCTATAATTGATTTACTGCTCTGTATAAGCCTTTCCAACAATGAATGGTTTTACCAGTGTAGGCTGAGCTCAATGCTATCCAGGGTTGCAATAAAAAAAAGTTTGGTTCAAGCTGTCACCCAAAACCTTATTTTCTCCCTTGGTTTTCAGAAGTTAAATTTTAAGCTCCTTGGTTACCTTTTACAAGTGTTTCTTCCCCCTTCCCCATTTCAGGAATAAGAAATCACCTATGGTTTTTATGTGGAAAAATAAACAGTTATTTGTGTAATAAAAATAAATTAACAAAACCTAAACATTTCCCCTCCTTTTCACACACCTTCCCCGCTTCAATGGCTTCACCAGCTCTACCTCCTTCGTCCTTATTTTCATTGTCCCATCACTTTCTCATCCCAAAAAATCCTTACCCCTTCCTCCTTCCTTCCATTACTGTGTAATTCTGTCCATTTCTTCTCATTTCTTTTTCTACCACCTATTCCCTTGCCTGATACCATCTTGGATCCTGTTTGCATGGTCTCTCTTTCTTGACAGACCTTGAGAGACATCATATCTTTTTATCCAACGGTTATTATGATGGACCTCCAATCCTGATGGGAGCATCTGGCTGCTGCAAAACTATTCATACGAAAGAACAATAATGAGATATTCTGGTTGTTTTCTCCTTCTTTATTGCACCTAGCTTCAGAAAGCTCTTCTTCCTAACATACAGGGATGCTATGAGGCAAATTTTGCTCATGTACATGTTGTATAAGTTTGACTTACTGTAACTTCAATGGTAGCCATCACCCCACACACAAGGACAAATTTTGGCACTACACGATAAATATTCAAAACCAGGCACCTAAACAGTACACACAAAACGTGGACAAACTTTCAAACAAGTAAATGTGTTCACAAAATACATATTTGTCAACAAAAAGGGGCCATCTAAACAACAATGGATAGCTATTTTCCCACTAGTGCTAGCTGGTTATTTTGTTTGGATAATTTCCTGCAAATTAGGTGAATATTTTACATTTTTTACTGCAATGTCTGAAGAGATAAAGATATTCTTAAGCATAAGCCAACCATAATTAGAGTGAATAAATAGTGAAAGGTACAGTTGAACTTGAAGAAGCAATCTGTTTTTTTACCTAACCATCCAATCTTGGAACCTCAGTGTGAAAAGTCAATTTCAAAACAATCATTTTTCCTGAAAATTGCAATGAAATGGAAGAAGTTCCCTATAAATCTCAATTGATGGGATTGAGCGGAGGTGGGCAGCTTTCATTGCTATACTGCAGGTTGAATAGCCTTCTATTTGAACTACAAACAACAAGGAATAAAGACAGTTATTGTATGATTCCTTTTGCATGCAAGCTGAACAAATGCACTTGTACCACAGGAGATAACATTTTTAAAGCATTCCCTGTAGTTTCCTGTCCATTTCAGAGACTGGACAAAATAAGCACCTGTTAGCATCAGTTTATTTCTTTGGAATTGGACTAAATGTAGAGCCAAATGCTATATAAGAATATAGTAAAAGATGGGTATTCAATATCAAGCAGAATAAAGTTAAGAAACAGAACCTTTTGCATACCATAAAAGTGACATATTCTATCTTACTACTCTATCTCTCTCTTTGAAAGTCATTTACTTATTTTTCAGAGGAGAACAAGGTTTACCCCCATTAATGCTGCAGAATGTATGGAAGAGTTAGTCACACAGTTCATCAACAAAACTGCCACCTGTGCCAACTGCAGAATCCTTATTACTGGTGCTTGATGGAAAAGCAACAGCAAAAAGAAACAGCTTGATTTTCAGATCCCAGACTCTGCATTGACTGTTAGGTAGGCCTCTGGCTCTTAAATGAGCATGCTTGATATAAAAGTTTTTCGACTATATAGGGAGCTCTACTCTGTCATTTTAATAGCCACTTTTCTGACTATAAGTGCAGAAGTATATGGAAGGAAGAATGTGAAAACAATACTTTAAGACCAGCTATTCAGTGGATTCAGGGATCAAAGCAAAAAGCAGAACACTACATTCTGTGGCAAAATCCTTCCTGCATAATTCTCCAAATATCCAAGCACAAAGGATTCAAATCAGGGACAGTGCCTGACAAAAGCTAATGGAAACTTAAAACTAATCATTAAAGGAGTTTCAAATTAGTTTGGGTTTGTTTGAAGCAGGAGCCCAGGATGCCTTTCTAGGCTGACAATATTTCCTGTAAATACTGTGACTAGGTAAGACTGGGAGCGGGGAAGAACGACAGGGAAAAGCAGGTCAGGAAAACAAGCAGGGTGTGAGCACCTATTGGAGGCCGGTGGAGGAAGATGCCCTGGGTCAATTGGGGCCAGCTGGTCCCACTTAAACCTGCTTTTAAAAGAACTCTTGCCCAGTAGGCAGGAAAAGATGAGATGAGACAGGTGCAAAGCAAAGCAAAGCAAAGCAAAGCAAGTTTTCTAGAGGGACCAAAAGAAGAGGAGTGCTCACCCACAAGGGGCTGAAGCCTCTGCCCAGGAGGCCTGGGATTTGGAGTAAGGCCAAGCAGGCTGAATCCACAGGAGGAGCCAAACCAGGAGTGGGAACAGGCTGTGGCAGCTGCTGCTGCTGCTACTATCACCACCACCACTACCTGGAGGAGGTACGGTTGGGGAGGAATTGTCTGGGGAAGTGGCACAGGGAAGAGCTGTGGTGCTCTTAACAAGAGGAGCCCTCCCCCACCACTAGCAGCCACCCAGGGTCCCTGGGCCGGAACCTGAAACAAGTGGGTGGGACCCGGTTTCTCCCCAGACCACCATGTTCCCCCTCCCCCGCCCCCATGAAGGGCAGCAGTGTCCGGGCCAGGGGAGAGAGGACTAAATAGAGGCCAGGAGCCTGGCCAGCCTTGCCACATGTGGTGTCAGGTGTTGGATCAAGTGCTGCTGTGAGACCCTGCAGCAGACCCACCAAGAGGAACTCAAAGAAAAGAGAGATGGAGGATGTGGTGAAAGCCCTCGTACAAGCCACTGCCTTGCAGCAGGAGGCCACCCAGCAGGAGGCCCTGCAGCTACAGCAGGAGATAACCAGCTGCTCATAAGCCAGGCAGCCCAAGACTGAGCCACCCTTGGAGAGGTCGTAACGCAGCTGAAAGGCCTGACTGCCCGGGTGCATGGCCTAGATGGGACTCGACCCTGGCAGGCTAGCACCTACCTCCTGCGTCCCCTGAGTGCCAGCTGCATGGACCACAACCGCATTTGAGGGTCCCGTTGGTTCCTCTACCTGTTATTGAGGTCCCCTTTGAGCGGATAACCATGGACCTAGTTGACCTACTGGAGAGGTCAGCCCGAGGACACCGATACATCTTGGTAGTCCTGGACTATGCCACCTGATACCCAGAGGTTGTACCTCTGGGGAATGCTCACTCAGTCTATTGCAAGGGAGCTAGTATAGATCTTTGCCAGAGTCAGAATCCCCCGGGGGATACTGATGGACCAAGGTACACCCTTTGTCTCCAAATTGATGAAGGATTTGTGCACACTGCTTCACATCCGTGCCCTGAAGACGTTGGTATACCATCCACAGACTGATGGCCTTGTCGAACGGTTCAGTCGCACCCTCAAAAGCATGAATCGCAAGGGAGTGAGCTGGGATGGGAGACTAGAATCCCTGCTCCCATACCTAATGCTCGCCATCCAGGAGGTACCTCAGGCCTCCACAGGGTTTTCTCTATTCGAGCTATTGGACGGATGGATGGAACCCCCGAGGTATCCTGGACCTTGGAGGAGCAGCCGGACCTAGGAGGAGCAACCGAACCATGGGTGCAATATCATCGAGCACATCCTCCAGATGAAGGACTGGATCACCAAGGTTATGCCCATTGTCCGGGAGCACCTGGAACAGGCGTGAGAAGCCTAGCGGGCATACTATAACTGACAGGTGGCCATCCAAAAGTTCAAGGTGGGGGACCAGGTGATGGTACTAGTCCCAACGGCAGAGAGCAAGCTCCTCGCCCAGTGGCAGGGCCCCTACAAGGTAGTTGAGGCCATCGGGGAGGTAAACTACAAGGTATGACAACCAGGTCATCAGAAGACTGAGCAGGTCTACCATACTAACTTACTAAAACCTTGGCGGGACCGGGAAGAGCAGCTGGCTGCCCTGAGCATGTTGGCGCCAGAGGAGAACCAGGACAGACAGGTGAGAATCTCCCCAGAGCTAAACTCCGACCAACAGAGAGAGGTCCTCAACGTGTTGAAACAACATGCAGATGTGTTTTCAGCAAACCCTGGATGAACCACAGAGGTGGAACATGACATTGTCACTGACCCAGGGGTAAGAGTGCATGTGAGGCCTTACAGACTCCCAGAGGTGAAATGAGAAGAGGCCCAGAGGGAGGTTCAGAGGATTCTGAAACTGGATGTTATTGAGGAGTCTCATAGCCAGTGGTCCAGCCCGATTGTTTTAGTACCTAAGCCAGACAGCAGCCTCCAGTTTCGTAATGATTTTTGAAAGCTAAACCAAGTGTCCAAATTTGACGCGTACCCCATGCCCCGTATTGATGAACTGATAGATCGGTTGGGAAAGGTCCGCCTCCTGTCTACCCTTGACCTGACCAAGGGGTACTGGCAGATACCCCCGGCCAGGGAGAAGACAGCCTTTTCTACCCCAGAAAGCCTATACCAACACACAGTCCTCCCGTTTGGGTTACATGGTGCCCCTGCCACATTCCAATGACTAATGGATAAGTTATTACGACCACACTGTGCCTTTGCTGCAGCTTATCTTGACGACGTTGTTATCCATAGCTCAGACTGGGACACCCACCTGAAGAAGGTAGAGGCAGTGTTAAGCACCCTGAGGGAAGCTGGCCTCTCGGTGAACCCAACAAAATGTGCTATAGGGCTAACAGAAGTAAGATATTTGGGGTACATTGTGGGCCGGGGTGTAGTGAAACTCCAAATAAATAAGGTAGAGGCAATACAAAAGTGGCCTCAACCGCTCCAGAAGAAACCAGTCCGTGCATTCCTGGTACTCGTGGGGTACTATCGAAGGTTCATCCCCCACTTTGCATCTAGAGCATGTCCCCAACTGACCTCACGAAAGCCCGTGGCCCTGACATGGTAAACTGGACCCCAATGGCAGAGGAGGCATTTCTGGATTTAAAGACAGCCCTGTACAGTAACGCAGTCCTTACTGCCCCAGATTTCAAGAAGGAATTCCTACTACAAACTGATGCCTCTGACGTGGGCTTGGGAGCCATGCTGTCCCAAATGGTTGGAGAAGAACACCTTGTCCTATACTTGAGCTGCAAGCTCCCTCCCAGAGAGTGGAATTCTGCCATCATTGAAAAGGAGTGTCTTGTGGTGAAGTGAGCAGTGGAAAGTTTAAGGTACTACCTTCTCGGACGGAAGTTTACCCTTGTCATGGACCACTTGCCCCTACAGTGGATGCACAGAAACAAAGATAGGAATGCAAGAATAACCCAGTGGTTCCTGTCCTTACAGCCATTCCACTTGAGTGCAGCATAGGGCACGGGAATGCCGATGGCCTGTCCCGGGTACACTGTATGCCATCCCAGGTAGCCCAACCCCATGGTGTTCAGCTGGGGAGGGGGATATGTGACAAGGTAAGAATGAGAGGGAAAAGCAGGACAGTTAAACAAACAGGGTGTGAGCACCTACTGGAAAGCCGGGCAGGTGGGTGGGCGCAGCCCTCCCACAGCTAAAAGACCCCTCTCAAGATGAGGAGGGGCCCACTAAAAGAACCACAGCCCCAAATGAACACGGGGGACAACAAAAGAAAAAAACCAGGGGTGGAACAGGGTGTGAGCAGCTAGGGAGGAAGATGCCTTGGGCCAACTGGGGCCAGCTGGTCCCACTTAAGCCTGCTTTTAAAAGAACCCTTGCCCAGTAGGCAGAGGGAGAGAGCTGGAGGAGAGGAGAGAAAAAGACAGGCACAAAGCAAGGTGAATTTTCTAGGGGGACCAAAAGAAGGAGAGGAGTGCTTAGCCACAAGGGGCTAAAGCCCCTGCCCAGGAAGTCTGGGATTTGGAGTAAGGCCAAACAGGCTGAATCCACAGGAAGAGCCAAACCAGGAGGGGGAACAGGCTGCGGCGGCTGCTGCTACTACCACTGCCACTACCTGGAGGAGGTACGGAAGGAGGGGGGGAAGAATTGTCTGGGGAAGTGGCCCAGGGAAGAGCTGTGGTGCTCATAACAAGGGGAGCCCTCCCCCGCCACCAACAGCCACACAGGGTCCCTGGGTCAGAACCTGGAATGAGTGGGTGGGGCCCGGGTTCCCCCCAGACCACCATCTTCCCCCTTCCCCTTCCACATGAAGGGCAGTGGTGTCCAGGC
The DNA here is from genome assembly GCF_033958435.1 of Carettochelys insculpta. Lineage (NCBI taxonomy): Eukaryota > Metazoa > Chordata > Testudines > Carettochelyidae > Carettochelys > Carettochelys insculpta. Next base: position 22,702,475 of record NC_134146.1, read on the forward strand.
CAGGGGAGAGTGGACTAAATAGAGGCCTGGAGCCCAGGAGCCTGGCCAGACTTCCCACAATAACAAAGCCAATTTGGATTGTAAATACATCAGGGTAGTTATGCTGTCTTTATCTTGTACAGGGTTGTCAGCTTCTGTCAGGGTATACATAATTAAAATATGAAGCCTGAGAGAGTCCTCAGAGAGGTTTTCAGATGCATCAACAATTATCAGTGGCCTTAGATATAGCTAAGAAATAAATGGCCAATTTTCAACTATGAGAAATGTTGTCTTAGAATGTTCTCAGGATCCATTCTTGGACCAGTGTTATGATGTAAACTTATTAATTGTCTAGAAGGGCATGAACATTAAGGGGACAAACACAAGAAGAAATCCTGTGGCACCATATAGACTAACAGATTTTTTTGGTGCGTAAGCTTTCGTGGCCAAAGACCCATGTCATCAGAAGCATCAGGCACTTTCTCAGGCTTCATATTTTTCTTATGATGCTTCTGATGACGTGGGCCTTTGCCCACAAAAACTTATTAGTCTATAAGGTGCCACAGGACTTCTTGCTGTTTCTGCAGATACAGAATAACACAGCTACCCCTCTGATACTAGTGGGGGGATACCATATGCAGATGGCACAAAACTAATTGGGTTACTCAAGACTGGAGAAGACCATGAGACACTTCAGAAGAATTCCAAAGGCAATTAAAAAGCCAAAACAAAATGCTGGGATGTTCTGAGGATGGGATATTTGCATGTCTTTGCATAAATAACTGGTATTTTCTTTCTCAGGAATACTGAATTCAACTCTGATTACCTGCTTTCAAGAAAGAATTAGCAGGCGTAGAAGAGGGCCGGAGGTGAAATTGGAAAATAATTAAAAACTGGAAAAACTTTCTTGTAGTTTAGAAAGAAAAGATTGGAGCGGTTTTGTTTAGACAGGAAAGGAATAAAAGTGATAGAGGTCTGAATGGTTAAGAATAGAGCTGTGACAAATGGTAATCCAATTTGGCAGAGAATCTTGCAGTTGTGAAAATTGGTTTTTGTTCTGTTTGCAATGAAAACCAAACAGTGCAAAATTGTCCATGAAACAGGATAAAAATTAAGAGTTTATTCTGACTAGGGTGAGTGGGAGCCACTGCTCCCAGTGCCTTTGTAGCCTGCCAGGGGGCAAAAGGAGAATTAGGAGCCTGGAAGCCCTGGGAGATCCAGGCCCAGGTAGATCAGCCATGTCTTCAGCTGGAGCAGGAAAAAACAGGCAGGGTCTGTCGGAAAGAGATAGCAGGGAGCATACACCAGCACCTCCCGGATAATAAAAGAAAAACCAGCCTTCATATTTTGTTTGACATAGAGGTATAAAAGGAAGTGTGGCATGATTTTCAAGAAGGATAACAGTTTATCTCTTAGAAGTTGTAGAAGAAGTGACATAGATAACTGTGTCAACCTTATGAAAAATATTTCTTTCCTTAAAAGTAGCATGAATATATGATTGGAAATATCTTGCTCCTTGTGTACAAAATTCAAATCATCCTTCATCCAAACTCCCTTGTTTTATAATTTAGAAACTATTGCAAGGCAGAGACTGAACTCATATTTTTATGCATATCCAACATTACAGAGTAGTTCAAATATCTAACTTGTCTCACACACACACACACACACACAGTTTGTTTCATATATTGGGTTGGGCCACATATAAATTATCTCTATACACTGAAAAAAAACACTGTAAGCAGACACAGACAAGGTGACAGATGTGCCAATGAATATCATATTTGCTTTGTTGTGAATATTTTATAAGGCTCATTTCAGGACAAGCAGCAGTACTACTATATACATAGCACAGTTAATTTCCTGAAAACAAGATGCCCAGGACATACTTGATTGCTAGTATAAGCAGTCATGTAGACTTGCATGAGTAAAAGTAATTTTCAATCATCACAAGTGTGTTTTGGGGAAGACAATTTCTAATAATTACCCTGGAAAAAAACCAATTTGTCAATCTTGGGCTTTTCTTAGTATTATAGGTTATTCTTCCAAAGCTTAAAGCTCCTCTACAAAACATATTTAACCATATTAATTTTGAACAGTTGCATCTTTGTCTTCTATAGCAGTTATTGGCCATCAGGATTCTGAAATTATTTTATTCCAAGAATTATTTAGGGTGCATCCACACTTGCATTCCTCTTTCAAAAGAGGCATGCAAATGAGGGAAATCAAAAATACAAATGAGGTGCATATTTAGCACCTCATTTGCATATTCTTATTTCAAAAGAGCTTCTTTCGAAAGAAGAAAACCAATGTAGGCGCTGCTCTTTCGAAAGTAAACCCCATCTTCGAAAGAATTCTTCTTCCCTTTATTTATTCTTTCGAAGATGGGGTTTACTTTCAAAAGAGCAGCTCCTACATTGGTTTTCTTCTTTCGAAAGAAGCTACTTTCAAATAAGAACATGCAGATGAGGTGCCAAATATGAATCTCATTTGCATTTTGATTTCCCTCATTTGCATACCTCTTGCGAAAGAGGAATGCAAGTGCAGGCGCACCCACAGTGTTGATAATGCAAACAGCTGGGCCCCCACATAAAGTACTTATTGAGGGTTAACCTCTCCTTTACAAAGTCTGAGTAAACAGATGTGAGAGTGCGGGGAGAGCAGCAGCTCAACACCTGTTCAGCCATTCTGCAGTTACTACTGCAGGTAAGGCCTGCTAAGGTCCCCTTACACTAATCTGCTTGTATATAAGGGAGTATAATGGAAGCCTCAAGAAACTATACAGATTAAAACATGGTTCTGAGCGCCTCTGGAATAGGGTTGCCAACTTCAGGCCCACCGATGGGGGAGGGGGGATGGAAAGGAGCAGTTGGCCCAGGGCCCAGTGATACAAAAGGGCCTGGAGCACCTGCTGCTAGTGCAGCAGCGGTGGCCAGAGCCTGAGGTCTTTTAAATCCTTGCCAGAGTGCTGTAAGGTGTGCTCTGGGCAGGGCTGAGGGCTGGGGGAGGTGTGCCACAGTCTGGGTGGTGCTGAGGGTTGGCTGCCCCAGCCCCACCCCTTCTATTTGAGGCCCAACCCCTTCTAGGGTACAGCACAGGGCCCCCACCGACTGCCTTGGCTGGGGACCCTGCAAGGCTGAACGCCTGCTGGCCAACTTTGTCTTTGCAGAAAAAGGTTGATGACCTCTGGCTAAAGGTTTCTTCAGCTGTCTCGAATACTTTTTGCAGTCTCTCTTTCATTTTCTCTTCTCTTTACTCATTAAATAGCATATGAATAAGCTCAGCATCTTTATTTATTTATTAATGATGCTGTTGTAAGTAGGGTTATTAGTGACTGTAAAAAAGTATCATCAGCACTCAGACCATACGTAGAGGTCAAAAGGTCAAATTTCAGCACTCCAGCTTGGAAAGGTTGCTGAGCCCCCGTCTATCAAATCTCACTTTGCTACTTCAACAGGATATGAATTCTTCTATATGTCTTGTCCTTAAAGCATTTCTGAGTAATAGTGCTGGATACTACCGGACAACTGCTGTGTTCCACCCCAGAGGTGGCTGCATTATAGCCCAGATGCAAGACATATGTAAACACGTGCTTAGTTTTATCTATGATTAACTTTAAGGATGTTCCTGGCTCATTTCATCTCAGTATCTCTCCTCCGGCCTCACAAAAAGACTGACAGGCAGATTACTGCTTCCAAATCAAATCTCACTCTCTCTTCCCATTGGATGCCCTGTCTCCCTCTCAACACTTCCTGGACATTTTCCAAGACCCACTGTCTCTGGATTTAATCCTTCACAGGTAATTTAGTTAACTGAATGGCTGGGATGCCTAGAAAAGAGTAGTAGCCAGAAAAATCTATCGGATTTCCCTTGTTTACAGGTTCCAATAGCAAAATTCCCTGCAGTCACATTGGGTACAACAAATCCAGTTTAACATATACATTAAAAGCATTTATTGTTATCTGGGGTGAGTATTCAAGCCAAAATTTGCAGTTCAGATGCACATCTCCATTTAATATTAGATACTGGGCATTTCATGCACAAATTGCCTTTGCAGAAGTTTACCCCTGAAACACTACATGGATATTTGTATGGTAAGAGCTGTTTACCAGTTATTTCAGGGTTTAAGGAATACAGACGTTTGTACTTACTATGTGAGAACTATAGCCACAGCATCATTTAGGACGCTCTCCCCAAAAAGGAGGGTATACAGATCTGTATCCACATGCAGCTCGTGGAAAATAGCCAGAACTGTCACTAAAAGGAAACATACAGAGCAAAGCAAACTTATTTTCATAGTTCTAGAATTGCTCATGAGCTAAATGCAAGTAAAACATTTTTTTATCAGCAAGTTTTAGTATCTAAACAATGTCACATGGCAGTTTTCACATTAATTGAATGAAATACATTAGAAAAATTATACATTTAAGGCTGCCAATTCCCAAAACCGAGCAATAATTTGAAGAGTTTTGCTACTTAATATGAACTCGAAATGCCCACTCACTCCTTGTCGCATTTCAGGCAGGTACATGCTGAAAATATACCTTTAATTTCCCATAATATCAGGGATATAGTCTTGTGACTAAAGTACAGAACTAGAGGTACTGGAAACTTGAGGACTATCCCTGGCTTTCCCTTGGACCTCCTGGGCCACCCAAGCCCCAGTTTACCTATCCATGAACAAGACAAATCTCTTACCTATCTCCAGAGTGGATTGTGAGGTTTAATCCTTTCACATTTAGCAAACACTTCAATACCATGAATTTTAACATTCATAATTTTAACATTCTCCCCTAAAACCACGTGTTTATATTTTGAGATTATGGATGATCAATTTGTTCAATTTGGGATAGAAGGAAAATGATGTTGGACAAATCACTTGCCCCTCTGTCTTTCTGTTTCCCTATCTGTAAACAAAGTAAAATAATGCTGAGTCATCTTTGTAAAGTCCATTGATTGCTATGGATAAAAAATATTGTGCACGTGCTCAGTATTGTTATTCATATTAATTGTTTTCATGAAACAAAGTTTTCCCTTTCTACCAAAAATATTGCCCTAAAGCTTCCTAATGATTTGTATGTTTGGAAAATTACACAGTATCCCATTACATTTGCTTCAGTGGTGCCCTTTCTGGTACATAATTGTGCAATTGACTAAATCTTCCTAGCACAGGAATCCTGAAGTTTAGAAGCATCTCCAGGGTTTCAGGTTATTGACGTTTCAGAAAAGGGAATTTTTGCACTAATGCTACCACTCAAGATTCACAAACCAGCTTTTGCTGTGTGGGTGACTTTTAGTCTCTTTCTAAAGCTTTAGACCTTATTTACAGAATACTCCAGGAATGTTTGGAATCTAGTATTAGTTTAAAGTCCAAACCAAACCAAGATCCACACCAATGAAATTATATGTCAGTCTAGTTACCGCCTCTTGGGTAGGTGGGTTACGTATGCCAACAGGAGAACTCTTGTCACAGGCATAGGTGGTGTCTACACTGAAGTGGTTCTGCTGCAGTCCCAGAGCAGACAAGCCCTTAAGTGACCTAGATTTCATTCTTTAATTGCAAACTTTCACTGCTTCTTCCTCAAAGTCTACGGTTACAGTACAGCGCTCTGTCAACAGAAGTCACTCTTGGGAGAGTTTTCCCAACACAACTTCTGTTAACAGAGTGCAGTCACTCATAAAAGTCAATCAGGAGAGAGCTCAGCTTTGTTGACAAAGCAGCAGGACTGCCTGGCTGCTCTCTCGACAAAACAGGCACCCAGAAGCACAGCACACAGGGCTGCCCATTTTTGTGGATGCCCTGTCTGCCAAGAGAAAACTCCTTTCCCCACCCTGCCTGAATCTGTCAACAGCAATGTTATGCCTCAAAGCTTTGATGCAGAACTTTGCCAGAAAAAGTGCTGAGTTTTGTCCAGATACTATCTACAAAATGCATTGTGTGTGTGCACACTCCATGAGTTTTGTTGTCAAAACCAGGGCTTTACTGGCAAAACTTGCTAGTATAACCATAGCCAAAATTTCTTAAATGCCAGAGCCAACCCTGACAGGGTGTGTTTGGTACCAAAAACAATGCTGAGACCCTGTAACTACTGGCTGTGAAACTGCAAAGGCAAAGCCTACAGGAGACAGAAGACCAGAGAGGTAACTGAGTGCTGACTCTCCAGTCAGGGTGTCAGTGAGTTTCTAGATACATTCCCTTATTCTGGGCATGAAAAATCACAGATCCATAGAAATCAGTGCTGAGGACTGCATGACAACAGGGGATTTAACTTATGCACATCCGTGTTTCTAGTGGATCCTGTGTTCCACATAGGCCGATTGTTCTAAAACAAAGTTTACATCCCCCACTTTGGCCTCCCCTAATAAAGCAACTTACTATAAATGAGAAGTGGAAACAAAGGAAAGGAAAGAAATCTTACTGGGAAATAGTGAAAGTGTTCCTGGATTGAAAAGTATAAGATAGGGAGCCTGTTCTTCTCTGTTGCTGTCCCCGTTCCACTTAGCACACAAGAAGCCACCATCATTACTTGGTATTGAACATTCAGGGCTGGGTTCAACTGTGCCATTTTCAAGTCCTCTCTCTGTCTATCTGCTGCTTCCCCTGGACTTGACCATAAAGTAAAAATGTCTACAATTTCCCCAGGGAAGGTCTCCCAGGCTGTTTTCAATGAAATTGTTATTAAAGTCTTCCACCATTGCAGACTGTCTGCCAACATTATTAACCGATATGCCATCTAACCCTCCTCTTAGAAAAAATGCCAGTGACTGTTGTTGTTTCCACGCAGGGAGCTGAATCAGCACTACTAGGCCGTGTCTACACCAGCCCCAAACTTTGAAATGGCCACTCAAATGGCCATTTCGAAGTTTACTAATGAAGCGCTGAAATGCACATTCAGCGCTACGTTAGCATGTGGGCGGCCGCGGCACTTTGAAATTGATGTGCCTCGCCGCCGCGCATTTCATCCCGACGGGGCTCCTTTTCGAAAGGACCCCACCTACTTCGAAGTCCCCTTATTCCCATGAGCTGATGGGAATAAGAGGACTTCAAAGTAGGCGGGGTCCTTTCGAAAAGGAGCCCCCTTGGGACGAGACGTGTGGCGGAGAGGCGCATCAATTTCGAAGTGCCGCGGCCGCCCGTATGCTAATGAAGCTCTGAATATGCATTTCAGCGCTTCATTAGTAAACTTCGAAATGGCCATTTGCGTGGCCATTTCGAAGTTTGGGGCTAGTGTAGATGTAGCCCTACAGTGGCAGAATATTTTAACAAAGAGCTTAGAGAAGTTAAGACAACGTAAAAACAACAATGCAAGTTCTGGTGTGTTGAGATGTATAAACAGGGGCAACCTCCCAAGCTGGAACTTCTGACCAGTCCTGGTGCCCATTGTTCAAGAGGAATGTTGATAAACTAGACTAGTTCAGAGGACAGCTACCAGAATGATTAAAGGATTAGAAAACACACCATACCAGTCATTGGCACAGGAAGCACAATCTATTTATTATAACAAAGAGAAGGTTGAGGCGCTACTTAATCCTAATCATTAGTATCTAGACAGTGAACGACTATTTAATAATGAGATCTGCAACCCAGAAGAGAAAGGTATAACATGATCCCATGGCTGGAAGTTGAAGCTAGATAAATTCTTGCAGACACACATCTTTGACAGTGAGGGTAATTACGCACTAGAACAACTAGGTAAGGATTGTGGCGGACTCTCCATCACTGAGAATGTTTCAATCAAGATTGTATCTGTTCCTAAAAGACAGGTTCTAAGAGACAGTTAAGTGAACTTCTATGGCTTGTAAAATATCAGAGGGCAGCGTAGATAGCCAGTGTGGTCCCTTTGGACTTAGGAACTTCAGACATGACTGTGCCTTCTGTGCCACTGGAAGATCCTCTGAGAACAATTCATATAGGTCATTGAAGATTCTGAAACCTGTTTTAAAGTGCAAATAAATCCAGATAAAGCCAATTTAAGGAATCAAAGCCTGTCAAGAGAAATCTCATAATGCAAAATGAATAAAAGGGTGAAGAGGAAGCAAAACAAACATTACAGGATTAAATTATCACAGCAACATGCCTCCATCCCTTAAAATATGAGAAGGAAAGATAACACAAGTGTAGATGACCACACGTTACTATCTAGTTTAAGATCTAATAGCTTCTCAACTAGAATTTCGGACTTGTAAACTACAATGACTTACCTTTCATACTGATCTGGGTTAAGGGCTGAAAGATACTCTATATAATTATTCTAAAAGAGAATTTGCAATAATTTGGACCAGCATTAACATGAGATTTATATGGGTTGAACATCTTTAGTTCAGAAATCTCTTGTCTGGAAACATCCATAATCCAGCATGATTTAGGTACCCAGATGACCACTTGTCATGAGGATAGCCACATTTCCTGTGGTCCCATAAAGTTTGTTTACAGCCACCAGTCCTGGCTTTCAGTGTTCTGTGCTGTTCTTTAGCTGTAATTTACCCCTAAATATTTTCTAAGAGCCCAGTAAACAGTGGAAGTGTTGGTAATGCTGCTAGACAATATTGGCCTCTCATGGTTTGGCAAATTCTCTCATTCAGCACTAGTCAGGTCCCAAGGGCGTCAGACTAGAGATGTTCAACCTGTACATCTATTTTTAGGGCGTGTACTTCTTTTGCCCTTACTCTGCAGATTTCTTCTGCTGAATGGAAAATTACAAGATTAATTGAGAACTGCCTACAGAAGGCCATCTGAAATTATACGACAGTGAGAATGATTTGTACTCTCGGGGCAGTCAGCATTGTGCAAAATAGTGATGTCTTTTTGGAAAGTAGAATGATCTCCTTTAAAAACACTATATTTGCCAACAGTTATTGTACATTTGCCAACAATTTATTTATTAGTACATACATAGGTAGATACGTTGGAGGGCAGGGCTAGGGTCCAGAGTGACCTAGGCAAATTGGAGGACTGGGCCAAAAGAAATCTGGTGTGGTTCAACAAGGGCAAGTGCAGCATCCTGCACTTGCGATGAAAGAATCCCAAGCATTGTTACAGGCTGGGGACTGACTGGCAAAGTAGCAGTGCAGCAGAAAAGGACCTGAGGATTACAGTGGATGAGAGGCTGGATATGAATCAACAGTGTTGCCCTTGTAGCATATTGGGGTGCATTAGGAGGAGCATTTCCAGCAAATCTAGAGAAGTTATTATTCCCCCTGCTCAGCACTAGTAAGGGCACATTTGGAGTACTGCATACATTTCTGGACCCACCAACACAGAAAAGATGTGGATGCATTGGAGCAGATCCAGCGGAAGGTAATGAAAATGATTAGGGGGCTGGAGCACATGACCTATGAGGAGAGGCTGAGGGATTTGGGCTTATTTAGTTTTCAGAAGAGAAGAGTGAGGGGAGATTTGATAGCAGCCTTCAACTTCCTGGAGGGGGGCTATAAAGAGGATAGAAAGACTGTTGTCAGTAGTAATGGATGGCAGAACAAGGAGAAATGGTCTAAAGTTACAGAAGGGGAAGTATAGGTTGGATATGAGGAAAAACTCTTTCATCAGAAGGATGGTGAAGCACTGGAATGCATTACCTAGAGAGGCAGTGGAATCTCCATCCCTAGAGGTTTTTAAGTCCCAGCTTGACAAACTCCTGGCTGGGATGATTTAGTTAGGGTTGATCCTACTTCAGGCAGGGAGCTGGACTCGACGACCTCCTGAGGTCCCTTCTAGCCCTAGGGTTCTATAAGTCTATGATACTGCAATCCCATTTGATACCACAATTCTACCTTAACCATAAAAGTAAACATGATAGATGCTACACTTTGCTGCTTTTAACAATAGATAGAGCTGGGTTTTATTTAACAAGATAAATAATCAAAGTACTTCCCCAAGTACTTTATAGTGAGTATGTAAAGGTGAAATTACTTTTAATTAAACAATTTTGCCTATTTCACGATGGAAATTTTGCTTTAGGATATCTACGTCAGCGGAGAGATAGATAGATTTTTCCTTGAAAACTGACCACTAAGAGTTTTCTGATGAAGTGGAAAATTTTGCCACACATGCAGATGGCATATTAATGTTCTGATTCACAACATAATGATCTTCAGTGATAGTAAACCTAAGTTGATGAAGTGTCTGAGAATTTCTTAGTATTTTACCTAAGACAAATGTTGTTCTCTCCTTTCTATATTTCATGGCCTGAGAAGACATGCACCAACAAAGGCTCAATCTAGCGTAGTATTGGCCCTATCCAAGTCATCACAAGTTTTATTAAGTAGATTTTTAAAGGATGTTTTAGCATACATGGGAGCAACTCCATCTGCTATTCATTTCCTGTAATTTTCTGCAATTCATTTCCTGTAATAATTTTGAAGAAATGCTAAGAAACCACAGCAATATTCAGACTAACAATGTCTAATACTTTCCTGTTGTGGTTGCTGAGAAGAACTCAGACAGAAAATGGAGTCAGAAAATCAATTAGATTAGTATATGTGATTTAGAATAAAGAGGATCAGATCAAAATAACAGAAAATAAACTATATATAAAATGGAATATTAAAAGCCTATAGTAGAAACAATGATCAAAGGGGCTGCCATTGTCTCCTTTTAATCTTCTGCTTATAACAAAGTTAACAATCAGCTGTCATATCTAATAAGCCTAGATTCTAACAGGCAGCTCAATAAATAATTGGAAGAAAATAAGAGGTGAGACAGCCTAATTAAACCACCCATACAGACAAGGGTTTTCTCTAAAAATAGTAGGTCCCATTTTAAGGTCGAGTCCTGACACTGCTAGTCACCCAAGCTACACATAGCTTAGCTCACTCAGAAAAAGGGAGAAAGCAACCAACAAAATGTTTTAATCACAAAGATGTTGTAAACGCACATTTTTACATGGCTTATGAAATATCTTAGCACTGTTTCAATGAATTATTTTTTCCAAACACACAATGTGGTGATTTTGTGAGGAGCAGAACTGCTCTGGCTGGTATTTAATATCTATTTATATAAAAAAATCCACACACACCACGGTACAACTCATATCTTCTTTGCAACTGTAACCATAGTAACTCTAAATAGAAAAGGGCCTTGTGACTGTCAACATGACCAAAGGTAAGGAAGTTCACATAGCTTTGAAATAGTTATGCTTTAGCAAACGTAAATGTGCTACCCGTGCTTTAAACGTCAAAAGCTTTTTTTAAGTGCTGTAGATAAGTAAAATGTCTTTAGACTGGAATGTCCTTATATAATAGTCTGGTAATAATGCACACAAGACAAAGCCCCAAAGTAGCACTTTCTAGCAATTCTCTCATTTCATTATAGTTAAGGCAAAGGTCAGGTCATTTTGTTAATGTGAATGATCGTGGCATTCATGTTATCCAGCTGTGGGTATACAGACTCAAAGGACTGCTCTGACTAATTTCTCTTACTAATACCAGTTATGCAGAATATTGGCTCAGTATGGAAATCAATGAGAATGGCACCCATCTAAGGAAGGAAAGAATTGAGACTTGGATGTTTGTTCTATTATTCTTGTATTTATTGAAACTTTCTTTTGGGATTAGGAAATCAGATCCAGCTCAGTCAGAACTGACCCAAATTAGAATGGAACCAAGGTTTGAAAATGTTGGGTTAATGTTTCGCTTATTTTCCAACACACCCTTTCACTTCTTGGCTTTGGCCCAGAGTAGAAGCAAAGGTGCAGACATAGCAAAATGAAACTGCTCTCTTGTTTCCTGTTAAAATCTCATAAGAAAGGAAATCAAAAGGTCTTGAAACACTGGGAGCCTGCTCTTTCAAGAATTCTGGCCTTTTTAGAACAAAGATGATGAATATCAGCTTCAGATAACCACAGTTATCTGATCAGCAAATTTCTGAACCTTTGAAATGCATCCACCACAAAGCTATTCAGCTGAATCCTGTACCATAAACTGGACAAAGAGAATTTCAAACACAAGAAAGAATGTTCTTTGTCAGCATCCAATTAAATGCCTAAGGTCTTTCTTATAGTACAGGTTGAACCTCTCTTGCCTGGCACCCTCGGGACCTGACCAGTGCCAGATGAGAGAATTTGCTGGACAATGAGCAGTCAATATTATCTTGCACGTTACCAACACTTCCACTGCTTACTGGGCTCTTAGAAGACATTTAGGGGTAAATTAGGGCTAAATAACAGCACAGAACACTGAAAGGCAAGACTGGGAGCTATAAACAAACTTTATGGGACCATGGGAAACTTGGCAATACCCATGATAAATGGTCATCCAGCTAACAAAAATCATGCCAGATTATGGAGTTTGCTGGATGAAAGAGTTCAAGGATTAGAGAGGTTCAGCCTATACAACATTTAGATTGTTTAGTTCATAGAAACTAGACATGAATATGGTCGAGAGAAATGAATCCAAATTTTTATTCATAATCAATTCTGTTTGGTAAATCTTTTGCAAAACTTTCACCAATGTAAAGACTCCTTCACTACTTAATTTATCTCTAATAGCGGCACAGGCCAGAGGGGTGGGGGGAGCTGTTCTCACTCTACTAGAATGTCCTTCTTCAAAGTGGTGAATTGCAGAGCCCTCTCAGAAAGACATGCCACTAGATGATGTAAAAATGAATCTTACCAAGAATGCTACTACAGAAGGGAGAATTTGCAAAAAGAGGAGCTAGAGTTTGATTATGGATTGTTTCCAGTGGAAGTACAGAGGATTAACCCACACTGAAGGTGTAGCCCAACATGAACTTCAGCTAATCAGAAATTCTCAGTCTTTATCTGAATGCAACTTTGAGTTTCACTCATCATAAAAATGAAGAGGGGAAGCAGGCCTGGATATCTACTCATTACTTTTGTAGATGGGGTACTCTAAGCTTTGTATAATGAATTTGTAAGCACAGAGGATGTTAAATTATAGGGAACACATGAATATGGAAGATTGATATTTTTATTTCTTCAACTGATGGGAACAATATTATCAAACATCCTTATCTGAATCACGTTCTTCCAGCTGAGTCACTATATAAAGTGAGTTTCAGATCTGTAACCACAATGCAGCTCCACTGTACTAGACTGGCTGTGGCAAATGTCCATAAAGATGGGTTGTCTAGACTGAGGAAGATCACAACAGAATACGGGGATCTTAGGCAATATGGAGATGGCATCACCTACTATAACTGTGCATGAATTTTTGTCTCCATCCAGTGGTTGGACATTTAACAGGTGAGCAGCTCTGCTACTATCTCTGTTAAGCAACAAAACATCATACTTTTAGATCCAGAGGTCCCAAATTCAGTCCTTGCAGATGACCCATCCTGGGCTACTGCTATAAATAATGGACTATGTGGAGATCTGAACTGCTGTGGATCTCTGGTCAGGACAATTTTTGACACACCAGCTTTTAAGTAACCACCTGCCTGCTGTTGATACAGAGATGACTGAGGAGTTGAATACTCAAATTACAAAAAAAACTGTAACAAATTTTCCATGAAAATATTTGCAAAAAATTTTGAAACCAGCTCTACCGGAGAGTACGTATGTTCCAATAATCCCCAGTTGCCGCATTAGCTCTGGGGGACAGTTGGTGGAATCCTAGATGAGAATATGGGCTTGAATATTGCGTAGTATGAATGGAGCACAGAACAACTTCTTCAGACACAACTGTGCTCAGTAAGCTGAATGCCTAATTTGTCTGACACTGAACTGCAAAATGAGATATTAAAAAATAACCCAGTTTATTGTTGTAGGAAGTATTATAGGTTAATGTAAACCTGAAATTAAGAAAAGGTAACCCTCTTTTTTTCTTTCACTATGAAGTACAAGCCCTCAGAAAGAGAGGATGCAATGTATTTAGCTTAATAAATTAACAGAAGTAACATTTGTAAATAACGTAAGCTCGGACAGAAAAAGCAGGAGAGGACAAAATTCCTTTTGTTATTATTTCAACATTAGCAAAATATCTCATTTAGTCAGTCACACAACTTGAGCTACTTAAAGGTGCACCTGCAGTAGCACTAATTATCCAGTTGATCATAAGAGTTCTCAGCTGATTGATTATGTTTTTCTGTAATGAGGATAGATGATACATTCACTTACAGCTGATTTGATTTACTTTTGATAAATTATGCCAATTGATCAGTATAAAAATATACACAGATCTCTGGAATTTTAAACAATGTTTGTATAGGCGCAGAAGGGAGAATCTCCACAAACAACGTCTCACTGCACATAATACGGCTATCTGAAGGTTTGCCTGGACTATCATTGTCTTCTCCTGATAAGTCAGAAGAATTAAGTCTCAACAGAGGCAAATGGAAATTGTTTTCTAAGGGTCCCGGAAAATAAAAAGGGCATAGAGGTTGAAACTCTCGCGTCTGGCAACATCCATGGTCTGGCATGCCCATGAATGTTGCTGGACCAGAGAACACCTGGACTACAGTCCCAGCTGCCTGGTGCTGATGACTGGTGGGATGCTCCTACTGGTGACAGGAGCCCTGCTGCAGGGAACAGCCCCGTGGGCATGGGGAGCCCTGCTGGTGAGGGGAACGCAGCCAGGATCAGGGAGACACACTGCTGGGAGCACAGCTGATACTAGGGATCCCTGCCAGCAGCTTGGCAGGAGTGGGGAATCCCTGGCAGTAGCTCTGCAGCAGCAGGGAGCCAGGCTAATGCTGGAGAGTCCTGCAGGGAGCCCTGTTGGTGTGTCACTGCCAAGGCAGGGGAGCTGGCCTGGAGTGGGGAGCCTTGTGGCAGGAATCCTGGTAGCAGGGATTCCGGGCAGGAAAGAAGCTCCCCAGGCAGCCTGGGGACAGATAACTGGTGGCAGCCAGGAGGGGTGCCCTCACCATCCTCTGGCAAGCCTGGAGGCCTGACCTCCACTGGTCTGGCTAATTACCTCATTCAGGACCACTCTGGTTCCAAGGATGTCTGACCAGGGAGGTGCAATCTGTAGTGCAGAGATGCCGTGGTTACATACCACAAACTAGAGTGGATTTCAAAGATATCCCAAAACTCCTGGCAGGTGGTTCTGGGAGCATTTAATAAAAATGCAGGCAATGGAAAAAATATTTAAATGCTCATTTCATGCAATTCTCGGTATGACAGTTTCACTTTCAGAGGCTGCATCTACACTATAGGGTTTCGTCGACAAAATTCGTGGCGCTTCCACACCTAAAATGTGTTCTGTCGAGAACTACTCGACAGCACGCGGCAGTTTTCTCAGCAGAGTTCCGCTGCTCCTGTTTGAGGAGGAGCGCCTCTGTTCACAGGTTCTGTTGACAAAAAAAAAAAAAAATAGTGTAGATGCTGTGTGGAGGGGGGACACTTCTGCTCACAGAGGAGTCCTCCTTGGTGCTGGCCAGCTGGAGCCAGGGGACTCCCTGTCCACCGCAATCAGAACTCCCTGCTCTGCTCCTCCAGCCAGCCTTAAAGGTCCATGAGCCCTGGAAACCCTATAGCAGGAGGTAAGTAGAATGCGAGCAGCCCAGCCAGCCTGTGTGCTTCAGCCCTCTGACATCCACCCCCTGCAGCCACTCTAGGCAAATGGAGCAAGGAGAGGAGCCCCAAGACATTCCCCCAGCTGGGAGAAGGTGGGCTCCATCCTGGACAGACCCTGAAATCTTGGACCTACTCAGCCTCTGGGCAGAAGAGACAGTGCTCCTATATCTGGCTGCTGAATGTCAGAATGCCCTGGGCTACAGCTGGGTTGCCACCACCCTGGAGGCTTGGGGACACCCCTCCTGGACTATAGAGCAGGTCCGAGTGAAGATAAAGGAGCTGTGGCAGGGGTATACCTGAGCCTGGGGTGCTGCCAGCCAGTTGGGGGCATGATGACCAAGCTGCCTGTATTACCAGGAGCTGCATGAGCTCCTCCGGGCTGAAGGCCCCTCCCGCTTGCTGGCACCCTGCATACATCTAAGAAGGCTCCCACCCCCAGGGCCAGAATCCCACCCTGAGGAGCAGCAGCCGGGACCCAGGGTGAGGACGAGGATGAGGACGAGGGTGACACTGCATCCCAGGCCAATGAGAGGACCCTGGTGATCAGCCCTGGCACCTCTAGGGCCTTGCCAGACATGTTTGAGGTTCCTGCTGGTGAGCACCCCCCCCCGAGGGCACACACCCAGGACACACAGAGTGGGCAAGGGTGGGGTGTGCCAGGATCTCCACCAGGCCGGCTTGGGTGGGATCCCATGGTGTGGGCCCAGCACCTGAGCATATGCACAAGGTGCCATGTTCAACCCAGTCTGACCAAGCAGCTCCGGTGCCTGGGCACTGGCCTGCTGCTAGCCCGCGGGAGGCCGCAAGAGCCCCAGGGACCCAGCCACATGGGCAAGACACATGTCTGGCAAGCCCAATGCCAGACATGCCACCAGGCACTGTGGCCCTCTGTTCGCAGGCGTGCCTATAGGGCACAGGCAGCACCAGATGATGTCTCACCTCGACACGGTCACCAGAGTCTGGTGGCACCAGCTGGCCCAGCCACCCATGCCTGCCACCCCCACTCTCCCCACCATCTTTCCTCCACCAGATTCCCCGGCTGCCCTGGACCTTGCACTATGGATCCTGTCCTTGTCCACGCCACTGCCCACCAGGCCACCGCCCAACTCCCTCTGCTGATCCCAACCCCCCTTCCCCCAGGCCCACATTGCTAAGCCTCACCCCACTACGCTCCCTCCCCGCCCACACCTCACCGTGCCACCGGCCCCAACCCAGCCCTGTTGGGGGACCCCAAATCCACAACGGGAGGGGAGCCCATGGCTGGGGCCGTTTGGGGTCCCACTCCCACACAGGGTCATGGCTCACCACCCCTACCCTAGACCGAGGCAAGCCACCCCTGTCCCATGCCTCCCAGCCAACTACAGATACTCCCCCACCACCTGTCCCAAGCCCCGACCACAATGTGAATAGTTCAGCACCACTGCACTTTGTAAATAGCGTTTCCCCGCCCCCCACATTCATCTGTTGAGAAGTAAAGGTTTATTTGTTCACAGCCCATGTCCCTTGTTACTGGGGAGGGGCCCTGGAGGGGTGAGTGCCCATCACCCGCCAGTCGCACCAATCTGAGCTGGCAGTGTATCGCCAGACACGCCTGGTGACCTGAGGATGTGGGCACCGGCGAAGCAATGCGGCAGCAAGGAGGGTGTCCTCCTCATGGGACACGTGCGGCTCATCCCTCCAGAGGCAGAGGAGGAGGACGGCCGGGATGAGATGCAGCAGAAGCTGCAGCAGCAGCGCGTGTGGCCAGGGCAAGCCTGGGGGCTGCTCTGGCAGCATAGCTTGCTGGAAAGGTCAAACTCTTTCACAGAAAGCCTGGGAGCCCTGTGCTAGCTTTGCTGTCCCTCCAGGAGGTAGGCGACCCTCAGCATGGGCAGGGAACATGGGCGGCTGTGGGGTGGGGTCACCCTTCAAAGGCATGCAGGGCTGTTGATCCAGGATGGGCTTGGAGTCCATGAGAGCCTGTCTTCTGGGTCCCCGGGGCCCGTTCTGTAGACAAAGCCGTCTGGGGGTGTGGACGCTCTCTGCAAACAGTGTGTGTCAACAGAGCATCTATTAGGTATATATGTGTTCTGTCAGCAGGGGTCCTGTCAGAAGATTTCTCCCAAGAATGAGTTCTGTCGATGAATCACTACAGTGTAGATGCAGCCATAGACAAAAACATTTTCATGCATCGTTTTAGCAGTTTGCAGTGTTTCTGGATTTATCCTGTATTAGTATATTTTCAAGACCAAACACTTTTTCCAGTGCTTTGTAACACAATTCTGGTGGCAGTCTACACTGAATATGAAATAATCTTCTGTTTTGGAGAATCTCCTCTTTATTGATTTTAAACAAAATGATGTATGCGTTAGTAACAAACAAACAAGTCCCAGACTGCCATGTTGATGTCTTCCTGTTCTCAACACTTATGTTGCAATATTCTGTTTCAGTTATGCACCTATGTTAACCTTTATAAGAATTATATTTTTCACATATAATATGAAATTGTTCCACTTTGCCGTTAATCCGATATATAAGATGATCATATGAAGCAAATTCTGCCTTGTCAATGGATCAGTCTTTACCACCTCCTCAGACTTAATCTCTTTTTCAACCAAGGGCAATTACAATCCATTTTCTAAAAAATAATACCTTGTAATCCGAGGTACTGATGAAAAATCAAGTGGCAAATACATTTTTTCTCAGTTAGTAATTTATTATTCCATCTTATTACTATAACACTTAAACACTTCACCAGATAATATTTTTGGTCAAAAGATCATCAATTATCATGTGTCAAATTGACACTCTTACTCCTATTCCAACAGCACACATCAAGGTCCAGTACTTGAATAATGAGTATTAAAAAACTCTCCTATTAGTTCAGTTTTAAATGGTTAACATTCTATTTTATGTTCACTAGCGGATCCTACAGCGCAGTGAAATGCTTTTGACCAATGTCTGTCATTATAGCAATTAAGCATTTAATTTGAATTTCCATCGCTTTGAGGCTACGTCTACACATGAAGCCTACATCCAAGTAGCCTATTTCGATGTGGTGACATCGAAATAGGCTATTTCGATGAATAACATCTACACGTCCTCCAGGGCCGGCAACGTCGATGTTCAACATCGACGTTGCGCAGCACCACATCGAAATAGGCGCAGCGAGGGAACGTCTACACGCCACAGTAGCACACATCGAAATAAGGGTGCCAGGCACAGTTGCAGACAGGGTCACAGGGCAGACTCAACAGCCAGCCGCTCCCTTAAAGGGCCCCTCCCAGACACACTTGCACTAAACAGCACAAGATACACAGAGCCGACAACGAGTTGCAGACCCTGTGCATGCAGCATGAATCCCCCGCTGCAGCAGCAGCAGCCAGAAGCCCTGGGCTAAGGGCTGCTGCACACGGTGACCATAGAGCCCCGCACGGGCTGGAGAGACAGCGTCTCTCAACCCCCCAGCTGATGGCTGCCATGTTGCGGGACGTTGCGGGACGCGGATCGTCTACACGGTCCCTACTTCGACGTTGAACGTCGAAGTAGGGCGCTATTCCGATCCCCTCATGAGGTTAGCGACTTCGACGTCTCGCCGCCTAACGTCGAAGTTAACTTCGAAATAGCACCCGACGCGTGTAGCCGTGACGGGCACTATTTCGAAGTTAGTGCCGCTACTTCGAAGTAGCGTGCACGTGTAGACACAGCTTGAGAGATTGAAGGTGCATGGACAGAATTAACGGGACCAAATACCACTACCTGAAATGTTGAAACTGAATGAGAGAACAAGGCAAGACTGAATACGGGAAGAGTTGTTGGAGATGGTTGGGCACTCTATGTAAGTAGGACTTAAATTACACCCAGTATTGGTTGTTAATTGCTTTGTACATTAAAACAAACATTTAGGATGCAAAGATAACTGCTGAGTTCCTCCTGACAAAAATCCCTCAGAGAAATATTCTTTGCCATTTTCCGTTCCTCCCCTCAGAGGCAGCTAAACTTCTTTTGTATTTTAGCATTGCTCCAGATGGAGGATTAATGGAGGATTAATGCTAAATGCTAATGCTGCTAAAACAATGAACAGTATATTTGCATTACACACTGATCCTTCCAGTTCTTTGATTCTGGTTTAGTCAAGTTGCTCACTGGTGCAACTAAACGGGATTGGACTGAAAGAGTAAAAACAAGCCAACTGCAACAGACTATTTGTAATAGAATCAAGTGCTGGATTTGAAAGGTGTAAGCAACCATTTGTTTCATGAGCATTTGATTTTTCTAAGTCTTTAACAAAATCTCTTTGTCCTTTCCCTTCCCATGGGAAGGCTCTGATCATGTGCTAAATCTTATTAAAGTAACTGTGGGAATTTTGCACCCTTTTTCATTTTCTGCAGGTTTATTCTGTGGTGCCAAGATGGTGGCTGAATCAAAGAGACGCTTGAAGAGGGGTGAGCCCTCTCCTTGTGTCACCTTTTTGAGGAGGCACACACAGCTGCCCCCTGCACAGCAAGGAGGGTGGCAGCACGGTGCTCAGAGATGGTTGATTTCACCATCACAGAGGCAGACCCCAAGGAAGTGTGAAACCTCATGTCAGCTCCAGGGGATGTCCCCTTGTCTGTAGGGCTTGTCTGAGATAAAGCCCTGTCAACAGTCTCATCTCCCCGTGGCTATGGCTGAGCGGCGAGTTGTTGTGGTGTGTAGGTCTGAGAGCCTGCTCCATCTGCCAGACTATGCTTTGTCCTTGATTCGAAAGACTATGCAGATTTTTGACTAGTATAAGTACATAATAGCCTCAAACAAAGAAGATGAAGATAATAAATTATCTGGTGAATTTAGCAGTTTTGTGCTTGAGAATTGTCCACAAACAGACTCCTATTTTCTTAAATACATTCTTCATTCAAATTACAGATGGAACATTTTTCATGAACAATAAATTACAAATAGAACATTTTCCCTGAACAATTCTTTATCTATAGGTTGTTGATAAGCTCGGCTTCTTGTATTCGAAATTCCAGTTATGTCATGTCTGGTATATGTATCAGGTGTGTTCCCTTGTGGGATGAGCAGAATTCTACAAATCAGATTCCTGGTGTGACTATTAACATTTACTATTTTATAACTGGCTTTCCGGGACTCCTATTTCTTTAAAATTAGTTGTTGTGAACATCTCTGCCAGTCCTCATTTACTACTATAGTTACACAACACAAAAGAAGGAGAAGGTGTTCACCTAAGGCTAAATCCACAGATGGACTCAGGTGTTGCTATAGTAACTTTTGGATGTCCAGGCTCCCTAAACAATGCTTAGAAAAGGTTACATGCCTAAATATGGTATTCGCTAATGCCAGTCAGCTGCCCAGAAAGCTGCCTAGGCTAGGCAGGAGGAAATGCAGAGAAGATGGGTGGGACCTAAACTTTGCCCTTCAAAGGTTAGTGAGGTGTCAATCTTCAGGCAAGAGGGAGTTAGGTGCCTAAAGCAGGGTTAGCCCTTTCTCATGAAGAAAATGGGAGGTGACTTTCTTATCACAAATCATGTTTATCTCTACATCTGATAATTCTGGCCTTTCCTATTGTTTCTGCTAATTTCCCCGATATTGAAGGTAGACCCAATGAAGTAATTTCCCGGCTCATCTCTGTAGCCCTTTTTAGAAAAAATGGATGTTACATTAGCTACCATCCAGGCATCTAACATGGGGACTTGTTTCAGCCATACTGAATTGGTAATTCTGCAATTTTGTATTTGAGTCCCTTCAGAACTCTGGGGTAAATGTCACCTGGTTGTGGCAACTTGTCACTATTTAATTCATCCATATATTTTATAATCTTTTCCACTGATATGTCCCTCTGGGACAGTACTTCAGAGCTGTCACGCAAAAGGATAGCTCTCATGTGGGTATCTCTTTCCACATCCTTTCCAGTGGTGAAGACTACTGGAAGAAGTCATTTAACTTCTCTGCAATGGCCTTGTCTCCTCAAGTGCTCCTTTAATATTGTGGTCATTAGTGGACCCCCG
Organism: Carettochelys insculpta; assembly: GCF_033958435.1. Lineage (NCBI taxonomy): Eukaryota > Metazoa > Chordata > Testudines > Carettochelyidae > Carettochelys > Carettochelys insculpta. The sequence continues at coordinate 22,723,917 of NC_134146.1, forward strand.
CTTATTTGGCAGGCTTCCTGCTTCTGATGTACTTAAAAAAATTCTGGTAGTTTTTGTGTTTTGGGAAGTTGATCTTAAAATGCTTTTACACATAACCTGTTAGAGTTCATGTACCTATTATCCTCACTAGGATTTAGTGTCAACATAGTGATCAATGGTCCCTTTAATTTTTTTCATCCATGTGCAGAATAAATTTTGTTATGTGCACTGAAGCATGCATGGATGTGCACCACCAATAGAAAACATGCTGCTGACTGTGGACAGCACTGGGCACTCTGCCAATCAGCTGGGTAGCACCTTAATGTCTACTGGGTGGCTACCCAAGCACTCAGCTTACATGGAACACTGATAGTGATTATTTTTATTATGTTTTTTCCTTAATGCTTTTACCCTGAAAATAAATGTAGCCTACTTTGTGAAAGTTGGTGTCACTGGTGTACACTGTAGAAGCCCCTGAAGAAAGACTAACCACAGGGGCCGGACCCTAGTGAGACCTGCTGGGACAATCCTAGAGAAAAGCAGAGGGACCACAAGCCTACAACTCCAGCCTGAAGGGAGAGACGCACAAGTATCTGCTCAGGAAAGGTGACAACTGAGAGAATGCCCTGAGGAAGACCAAATTATAAGGTGCATTTGATCCTAAAAACTATGAAACCAAGCAGCTTGGCTGTGTCAGGACTTGGGTTGTTCTATACTTGCCCAATGTTTGAAACTTAAGCAACTGAGGGATATGAATCACCTATGTGGTGAGGTGACACTTGAGGTGGGATTTTGAGAATCACACTAATGCCTAAGTCTTGGACTTAGATGCCTAATTGGCAGTAAGAACCCAAGTTTCAATCAGAATGCATACTACATAGAATAATATCCTAGGTACACTCCCCTTTCCCTTGTCAAGGGTTATTTGCTACTGTACAAGGCAAGAAGAAGCTAATGAGTAAACAGCCAAGAAATTCCATGACATAAGATATGTCTCTTCAGTGCCATGCTAATAAATTGATGCACACGCAGCCTACAACTAGCACATCTGCTGGCTATGCTATCTCATACAGGTAGTATTCCAATAAATTCATTTTCACTTTAGCCTCCTTCATTATCGCCTCTTACAGGCAAAAAAAGAAATGCCTATTGTTCAAGTCATAACACATTTGCTGAATTCTTCTGGGTGCGCAGAACTCACTGAGCCTGATTTTGAGAGCTAGGCGTCTGCTGTCAAGCTACGTTTCCAACTCCCACATTTGGGAAATCAACTAGACATTTTGGTATCCATCATTTTAAAGACCCATCAGACTCTAAATGCTGCATGCCAGCTGTACTTACCTCTGGTGAGTATTTAGACACTCTCAGGCCTGCTGACGGGGGTGGGGGTGGAGAAAAGGAGGCTGCTACTCTGGGCATGGCAATTTAAAAGGGCCTGAGGCTCCTGGCTACTACAGTTGCTGTGGCAGCAGTGGCAGCCAGAGTCCCAGACCATTTAAGTTGCCACCAGAGCCATGAGCAGCACTCTGGGCAGAGCTAAAGAGCTGGCTGGGGGAGGTTAGCCCCAGCCCTGCCTCTTTCACATAAGGCTCTCCCTTTCTGAGGATGTGGAGCCTGCCCCCCACACCCCTGATCTTGCCTGGGGGCCCAGCAAATCCGCTGGCTGCCTTGGGTACCAGAGTTTGGCATCTATTGCCCTAACACTGAGATATCGATGTATGAACATTGGATCTACCACATTACAGGCTTAGAGTAACCAAGAATCTTGTGCCTTAACCTCTGACTTGTTACAGGGCAACATCCACAGTCACAATAGTTCTACCAAAGGCAACCAACCCACATCACCAGCAACCAGCCATGAGCAAGCAGTCAGAGAGTCCTGCTGGACTAGTGGCAATACCTCCTCTCTACATGAGAAGGTTCTCTTAAGAGTGAAGTGTCTGCGCCCTCAATGCCTGCTTTGAATTTCTTGTTTACAACATGAACAGATCTCTGCAGCTGGTGAAGAGCAATCCCACCACCAATGTGTCTCCCAACCCCTTCCAACAGAATAAACTCTTATTGCGTTTGGTCTGGACTACAAAGTTTGGATCTGGATCAGCGCTTTCCTAAAGCTCAGGGATGTGGCATTTAGGCCCCCTTTCTGTACTATAGATATTCTTAAAATATGCAACAGACAACCTACCAAGAATTGATGTACCTACAAGTAGAAAATCTTCAAGTACTTTAGTAATTAATGGCATGATCTAACACCCATTAAAGTAAATGGAAGGATGCTTATTAACTTTAGTAGAACTGGAGGGGGGAGACCCATTTACATTAATGCTAAACTTGACCCTCTGTATCTAGAACAAAAGGATTTATCTCCTAGTAAACCTAGCAACACTGGGAGGTATCCTCTACAGTTAGGTCAATTTCAACATTTCAAAGCTTGTGGACTAAAGGAACACAGTTAAACTAGCTATTAACATAAATAAGAGAAGAATCTTTCCAAAGAGATATTTCTTTTGACCTAACACTTCTTATTACCAAAATACCTATCAACTATTTTAATAGTTAATGCAATAAAAGTAGGAAATGCACGGGGAGGTGTAAACATTATATTGTAGTCTCCACAGTTGATCATTTCAAGTCTAAAAGTTAAAAAACAAAGGTAAATAAAATGTAAACAATTACCTGGGTCAGTAGCAGATATCAATGAGCCAAAAAATAAGCAGTCTGTGAAGTGAAAATCCTCTCCTTTTAACTGGCCAATATGTAGCATAGCCTTTACAAAGCCATACATTATCAACCTGTCAGAGAAAAGAAAGACAGAGATGTGAACATTGTATTCCACTTCTACTCTCTTCATTTCACAACACTAAATAATTTCCTATTAAAACTTCTAGTTTGTCTTCTCCAACTTCTTTTAAATACACATATTGTCCTAGTACTGAACACAAATTGCTGCTGTCATATAAATCTACTTCTGTTTCAGCTGTTGAAATATTGTATCAAAATTGTCTAGACATTTGAAGAGCAAAACCTTTTACTGAATATTAGCAATTTATTCACCGGGTGATAGATTACAATGTATTTGGCCATTTATTTTACAAAAAAATAAAATAAAGTCACCTAAAGAAGAGATGATCAAAAGTAATCTGTCAAACTTTATGGAGCCTTCACACAAACATAGTGATTTGAGTGGCTTTGTTGTCTTCTTCTGATGTTCTTAAATGAATTGATTTCTCCGTTTTCAAGGGGTGTGTGTGTGTGAGGCAGAGTTAAAACTTCAGGTTTGTCATCACAATGAAGTGCATATTTACACTCTCAAGATTAGTCAACAAGTCAGGTTTTAAAATGTGGTGCTATAGTACTGCCATCCTCTCTCTCTCTCTCTCTCACACACACACACACACACAGAGGACTGCGTACTGAAAAATTGTTTACACGGGGAAGCTATTGTGAAATAAGCAAGGGTATGAATTTAAAGTGGAACAGCTCTTGTTAGTGTCCTGTGTGGATACATTATCAGACACTAAGTATCTTTGTGATGTTCATCTTAATCCCCTTTGTTCTGGAAGTCATATTCCAAAATAGTTTAAATTAAACCATGCATAAAGACACAGCGTGGCAAATAAGAGTGTCCACAAAATGAGCTTGTACAGAACAGCTATTGAGAGACTATTTGTCTGTGTAAAGAAGCCTTAAATAGAAATGAAATGAAAAACACATACTTAATGCATTTGAAGTAATCTTTAAATGAGCTTGTTTGACAATAAGAACCATAGTTAATGATTCTGGTTTTAACCATGCACTTCCAATACATCTAATCTTACAAATAATTGGTTTGGTACTGCCTCCTGAGATTTGGATGTCAGTGACAGGCAGCTGTGCCCTTATCCAAGGCCAGAATGGACATGATTTAATTTCTCTGGAAATATGACAAGCTGAATGTGTGATGTATTTATTTTGTTTCATTTACCTTTGAAGTGACATTATATTCCTTATACTACACAGAGAACCAGCTTTTAATCTCACATATACAAACATACACCCAAGGTAGTTCCACGTAAATCAGATACAGTTGATGAGCAAGAGCACACTTGACAGCTTGTGAAGTCAAAGTAAACTCAGAATAATTCCACTCAAAATCATTGGTGTTAGTGCTGGTTTACATTGGTGTAACTGAGATCAGAATCCATCCCTGTGTTCTCTAGCTCATCCATTCCTCTTAGCTGAAAAGGTCAGCCTACCTATATCATTTTATATGGTCAGTTACATGTAGAGGTGATTATGTGAAAACTATTGAGTGTCCTAATCAAACAACTGACATTATGCAAGGATGCAATTTATCTCAGAGCTATGCTAATAAGAGGTTTCTTGAATAGTTACAGATACATTGATGACATCTTTGTGATTTGGACCCATGGTATAGAGACTGTAGAGGAATTTCACAGAGACTTTAACAATCTGCACCCCACCATCAACTTATGCCTCAGGTACTCCACGTGAGAGCTACATTTCCTGGACGCTACAGTACAAATCAAGGATGTCCTGATCGGTACCACACTCTACCAGAAACCCACTGATTGCTATACTTACCAACATGCTTCTGGCTTCCATCCTGCACACATAACTAGATCCATTGTTTACAGTCAAGCCCTTAGGTACAATTGCATTTGCTCTGATCCTACTGACAGAGACTGAAAACTACAAGATCTTTACGAAATATTCATAAACCTGAATTACCCAACAGGAGAAATAAAAAAAACAAATTGACAGGGCCAGATGAATACCCAGAGACCAGCTACTTCAAGACAGGCCCAAAAAAACCAAGAACAGAACACCACTGGTCATTACCTACAGCCCCCAACTCAAACCACTGCAATGAATTATTAAAGACCTACAACCTATCCTTAATCAGGATGCCACACTCCAGAAGGCCCTAGGTGATAGCCCTGTTCTCTCCTACGGACAACCTCTCAACCTTATGAGGATTCTCACCCACAACCACAGTTTATACCGCAGAAACACCAGTCCTAGAACTTTTCCTTGCAACAAAGCCCATGCCAGCTTTGTCCACATATCTATTCTGGAGATATCATCGCTGGACCTAACCAGCTTATTCACAGAATCACAGGCAGAGTCTCATGTTCCTCAGCTAACATTATACGTCATCATGTGCCAACATTGCCCAGATGCTTTGTATATTGGACAGACTTCAAACTTTCTTAGACAAAAAGTTAAGGGGCACAAAACACACATAAAAACAGTCCTGATCCACAAATCTGTCAGCCAGCACTTTAATGGAGTGGGCCATTCTGTTAATGACTTAAAAGTTTGCGTCTTACTGAAGAGTAATTTTTGCAACAGCCTTGAAAGAGAGGCTGTTGAACTCTCTTTTATGTTCAAATTCGACACATTAACATGTGGTTTGAACCAGGATGGGAATTATCTGTCATTATAGGGACTCTGTTGCATACTTGGCTTAATCTAATTCTTGACTCCTCTCCTACCCCTTCTGCCCCTCTACTCTCTGATTTGCTCACCTTGATAATTTTTTTCTGATTTGTCAGCCTTGCTTACTGTTTTTGGTTCTCTGTGCCTTAAATACTGAGTCTGTTCTGGTCTGGCTATGGTCTGAAGAAGTGGGTCTGTCCCACGAAAGCTCATCACCTAATAAATTATTTTGTTAGTCTTTAAAGTCTTGACTGCTTTCTTGTTTTGATAGGTTTCTTGAAGTGATTAGTTAATGAAGTAGTACAAACACTTCCATTCCACAACAAAGAACACATTTGGAAGTTGAATCTGCCTGGATATTTGATTTCCCAACCACAGTCATATTGTACAGTACATCAGGAATGCTTTTAACTCGAAATCAAGTGAAGAAAGCACACCTTTATGATAGCTCATCATTAATCCAAGGAAATATCCTGCATGGAGGGTGCGATTGCTTTTATAATGTGAAAGGGACTGTGGGAGGCTGGAGATAGGAGAAGGCAATTCTATTGATTTTATGGGCAGTACCATTTCAATGTATACGTTCATGGTGTTTCTACAGAATTCACATTCCCCTGTATATTGGCAAATCAAATTGCTTTCAGCATCTTGCACCAAACCATTTAGCATATATATATCTGATAACGAGCACTTTCAAGCATCAGCAACTAAACTCTAAATAAATAACAGTTATTTTCAGTTTCTTCCAGACTGTCTATGACCTGCTGGGGTACAATTTCTGATCAAAACACAGGCTGTTGACACAATGCAATTCAACAATAGTGGATGTGTCCACTCTGTGGAAACACTTCCCTCTTCCCAATTTTGGACATCAAATCAGGTAGAGGGATGTTGCCTTTCTGAGCTGTCAGAGGGAGCTTGATTACCCCTCTGCCTCAAGCCCTGACCCCACTCTACCTCTTCTCCCAAACCGCCACCCCACCCTACCTCTCCCCACTCCGACTCTGCCCCATCTCTTTCTGCCCTTCCTCCCTCGCGCCTTCTGTCGGCAGCTGAACAGCTGGTCACAGTGGGTTGGAGGTGCTATAGAGAAGATACTGATTGACTGGGCTGCTGATAATTAATACTTTTTATAGCTGCTCCAGCCCTAGAACATATATGGAGTTGGCACTTACAGTAATACCAAGTGACACATTCAAAAATTGCCATCAAGGTTGAGATTTTCAAAGCCATCTAATGGATATGGACATCCAATTCATATTCAGTTTAACCCAGATGCCTTTGAAAATCACAGCCTTGGACTGTGCTTCCAAAATTACCCGATTGTCTCGTATACTTGTTACATTTTATCATTAACCTAATTGTATGTGCTCTGGGGAGGGAACAATTTATATATTATATACTCATCCCTCGCTATACAAGCACAATTTGTTCCCAGCTTTCTACTTGTAGGTGAAAACTTGTAAGAGGGACATTAAATTACAATTAAAATACATGTAAAAGTCTCTGATTGGTTCCTAGTGCTCCTAACTCAGGGAAGGAGTAGCAGCATGTGGCGCTGCTTTTGAAAGATAAGTGAACCTTGGGTTTGTGGGGGGAGTGGGGAGGATAAAGGCTGGTGGCAGTTTGGGGCCATGAGCGAGAGGGAGGGTTAAAATCTGGTGGCGTGTTGTATCTGGGGAGGGAGTGGGGGCGGCAGGACGGGTGGGGAGGTTCAGGCTGCTGCAGGTTGGGTCTGTGGGTTGGGGTGGGGTTAAGTCTGCAACGCTTTAGATCTGCAGGGACGGTGGTGGGGGGTTAGGCTGCTGTGGTTTAGGTGTGTGGAGCTGGTGGGCGGGGGGTTAAGGCTGCAGTGGGTTGGGGCTGCGGGGCTGGCGGTGGGAGTCAGGCTACAGCGGGTTGGAGCCACGGGGTGGGGGATAAGGCTCGTATTAGTGGGGGGAATTCACTCATCCAGCGAACAAAGGTAAGTATATGTGTCCCTCGTTTAAGTGAGTGCTCGTAAGTAAAGTACTTGTTTAACGAGGCACGAGTGTACATTATACAGCACCTAGAATAATGAAACACTACTCCCTGATTGATGATACTCTAAGTAACAATAAAATAAGCCTTTATACCGGCTATTTCTTCTTTTATGCATGCAAATCTGGGTTTTGCTGCTTCTGCAGTATCAGTTACTTTCTGGAGTCTGCTTTTTCAGTCAGGCTTCCCACTCATTAAAACACTGTTTTCTTGAGATGTGTTTGACCAGCTTCACTTCCATGATTTGGGCTCTTTAGAATGACCATAATACAAACAAACCAATAAATAAACTATCTACCATAACAACTCTGCCAAAACCATGCAGGAAAAGAGCCTTAAAACTTGTCAGCCTGAAGGAGGAGCTGGAGGATGAGGAGGAGGAGGAGGAGGAGGAGAAGATGATTATCTCTTCAATGCTGCCTCAATCAAGAAATATTTTAGTTCTCATTTCTTCTATTTGTACAGGTACATTCCCTCAGTACCCGGATCTGGTTTGCTGTGCATTCTGCACTGGAATGCTGCTCTTCATTTCCTTTTATAATGGTTTTAGCTGTATACAGATATTGCAAATCAGTAGAATTTGGTGAGGGGCTGCTCTGTACCAGGAGGCATTAGGTAATTGAGGCCTTTTTTTATTATTATTTGAATGACTTCACTGAAAAAAATGTGTTGCACTCTTCTTTTTCAAGGTGGAAATTTCCATTACATATTACCAATTAGTTATATGCAAGACACAGTGATTCAAACCATGCTTAATTTTTCTGATCATCCTCTATTTCACTCTTCATCTTAATAGCTGTGTCTACACTAGCAAGTTCTTTTGGAAAATCTGGTCCTTTTTCAAAACAACATGCAGAGCGTCTATACACAAAATGAGCTCTTTTGATCCAAAATCAAAATCCTCTGGAAGCCCTCTTCTGCTCCCAGATCAGGAAAGCTTTCTTTCAAAAGCTTCTTTGGAAAAAAAAAAGTGTATGTAGATGTTCCACAGGCTCTTTTTTCAAAAGAACGGTCCTCATAGGGCCAGATTTTTTGATCCCTGAAAGAGCAGATCTGTGTGTGGATGTGATCTTTCAAGAGAGAAGAGATCTTCAGAAGAGGTCTTCCGGAAGAACTGTTTTTGAAAGATTGTTGTAGTGTAGATGTAGCAAATGTGGTTGGTTATGTTGCTTTGCCTAAAAACAAATTCTTAGTGCTAAAGAAAAAAATATCTGCGCACATATTTATAACTCTATTGTTCTAAATGGTTTAGTGGGTTTTTTACCCTTAACCCACAGCAGGCATTTAGAGGGTTGTTTTTCAAAGACAAAAGCTTAAAGGGAGTTAGGTTTTTGATTCCCCTGGGGATTCAATGGAAGTTGAATGCCTAATTTCTGGTTTGCCTTTGAAAATCTCACTGCTGTTACTCATTTTAATGCAATATTTGTAGGGTGCCCATCACCACGGTATTCTGGCTCTAAATGAAGTCCAATGCATTAGTGCAGTCAGGAAGTGAGAAAGGTGTGGATGTCTGAACACATGAGGCATGGCTGCAATATTTTACCATTGCTTACTGCAGCTGAAGAAAAACCTCATAAGACATTGTTTCTATATGTGAATCCAAGAGCAATTAGGTGTCCAAAAGGACTCCTGAAATTGCAAACCTCTGCAGAGAGGTGGAGGGAACTGACAATGTTGGAGGTGTGATCTCCACTAAAGGACAGGCCAGGACCCCATTAGAGTGTCTGATGGCATCATCACCTCAGACATCTCTGGGTTAAACCTTAGACAGTTCACTCTCATTGAAGTATCAGTCTAAGCAAAGAAGCAAAGCAGACTGCCCTCAAACTGTGCTGCCTGGTTCAAAGGAAAAAGAGAGAAATGTCGTTGACGGCATAGTGGCTCAGAAAAATGCATCAGTGTCCTCACATACACGTTGAAGAGGATGGTGAAAAAAATGGAGCCCTGAGGGACCTCATTGATGAGTGAGAAAGGAAGAGGGATTTGAGAAATTACCCAACACAGTCCTCACGGTGAAGCAGATGCTTCATAAAGTACAGACATTACAAAAGAAATAGCAACTTTTCTGCCATCACATTTTTAAAAACAGACTCTGGAAGGATAGCAGTTCTCCCGGACGTTTGACACGAGCTATTAATGTGAACACACAGATTTTCAGAGCTTGAAGAACAAGCCTTAGGTACATGGGAGGTGAAACTAAGCACACTAAATCCTACAAATCTTCCATGACCAAAATTTGTTGCAGTGAGGTAGGAAAATGTGCTGTTGAGTCTTTCCTGCCAAGAGAGCTGGACCTGATCCTCTGGCTGACATGGCTCACCTGATCCTCAATGTCTCCAGAGAGACAGGAAAAAAGTTTGGATGATGAATATGAAAAAATGATACACATTTATATTGTGATTAAGAAGATGCCCTTGATTAGTAGGTGATTACCAGGGAAGCTACAGGGAAAAGTAATTAAATGTAATAGAAGCATCCTCAATTTAAAGTCACAGAAGAGGTCGTTAAAATTTAATGGAAGCCACTGCTTCTAAATGAAGATCTATAGCATACATACTGTATGAGCTACGTAGCTATCCTAGTCTATCTATGATGTTGAGTCAACTGCTGATGTGTCTCCACTTTTGTTAATTATCAACATATACTTCTTCTAAACCTCATTGTTAATATTGTTTTATTGCATTAAAATATTTTAAAAAACATAGCTCCTGATTTTAAAATGTTTGTACAGTTATGCTTTTTAGTATGACTGAGATTCATTACTTATATTTTGTTTATCAGCTCTGTTATTTAATCCACAGAGAATTTTTCATTTCTTGTTTAATTTTCTTGGGAATCACTCTGCACCTCCACATGATTATCTTGCAGCCTGCAGCTAACTGATGGTGGCAGCAGACTGAAAGCATGAAAGGAGAATATACAAAATATTGAACTGCTGAATTTATTTATTTCCACTGTGAATGGTAACAAAACGGCTATGAAAAAATTGTAAGATCATCATCATCATCATTGTCCTTCATACCTACTGGTGTGTAGGGCACCAACAAAGGCCCTCCACTTCTGTCTGTCACTGGCACTGCTCTCCTCTTAATGCATCCCAGAATCATGTTTGCTTTTTTTTGTAACACCATCACACTGTTGACTCTTATTTAGCTTGTGGTCCACTATGTCTTCTAAATCCCTTTCCACAGTACTCCTTCCTAGACAGTTGCTTCCCATTCTGTATACATGAAGCTGATTGCTCCTTTCTAAGTGGAGTATTTTGCATTTGTCCTTGTTAAACTTCATGTTGTTTACCTCAGACCATATCTGCAGTTTGTCCAGAGACACAGTGAAGTGGGGGATCTGTGTAGATGACCTACACTCCACTCAGAGTACAAGGGTTTAATCAGGTAAGTCAAGTCAAGGAAAATGTGCTACCACTATTCTCCTCTGACCGCAAATGCCAACTTTCTCATTTCCCTTGGCATAGTGGAACCCTGGAAAGTGTGTGTTACAATATACAAGCGTTTTGGATAACTTCAGCTAAATATTGAGCCTCTCTACTCAGGCACCCTTGGGACCTGACCAGTGTGAAACAAGAAAATTTGCCAAACTACAGGAGATCAATATTGTCTACTACATTGCCAACACTTCCACTACTTACTGGGCTCTTAGAAGACATTTAGGGATAAATTACAGCTAAACATCACAGAAGGCTGACAGTCAAGAACTGGTAGCTGTATACAAACTTTATGGGACCACAGAAAACTTGGCAATACCCCTGATAAATGGTTGTCTGGCTAACTAAAATCATGCCAGATTATGGATGTTGCTGTACAAGAGAGTTTTGGACTAGAGAGTTTCAACCTATATGGGGGAGGAGGGGATGGAATTTACTCACCTCTAAATTGCAATGTGAAGTTACAGTTCTGATAAACATAGTCACAGATTTGGTAAAAATGACCAAGATACAGCAAACTCTTGATTTAACACGGTCTATTCTTTCGAGTATACTGTCACTTTGCCATCGATAATAAATACAGTTATTATTCTGATGCTTTCTTCAAACACATTTTAGCTACTTATAAGTGCTTTACAGTTACAGTTTTTCCCCTGTAGATCAGTCTCGCTCTTGTGCTGCATATCCTGGCTTTGATCTATCTTTTACAGAAAGAGAGGAAAATGGGAAAACCATTACAGGCTTCCACACAGAGGAATTCTGTGATACGGTAAAATCATGCAGCACTTTGTTACATGGCCCTGACTTAGCTTTAGACCACCCAAATATGTATTTTCTTCCTGACAGGGCAGCCTCTGTCTAAAGCAACTGGTTCTTTTGAGACCTGCGACTCATTTTCTCCACTCAAGGTTGCCTCAATTCTCATCACTTCTCAGGCGCATAGAAAGGTATGTGTACAGGGTGTGGAAAGTCAGCTGAATTATACTGAGGTCCTTAAACATAGCTGGAAATCCTTAAATGAACTGGGCTACCACTGTATCTCAGGTTGTTTTTCTATCAGTCCTTAACATAGTATTGTTTCACCACATTTTGGATTAACAAGATGAAAACCAATTCACTACAAGTTACAGGTACAGTATTGTTTAATGCATATTTGATATTCCTCTAATGAATACAACACAGCTTCAAGATCATTGTGTTTCTGAGCTCAGTTTAAATTGTAGGCATTATATGGCGTGAACATAAAATCCTGAATCTCTTTGAAATGAAAAATATGTACTTGATCTTTGAGTGCTGACAAAAATTTCCTAATTACTGAGGCAAATGAAGCATGAAGCATTGTCAAATGTAGAATGTCCAAAATGTAGTGTCATTGAATATTTCATCTTGCTGCAAAGGGTTTGAACTTTCAAGCAAGGTCTACCTGCTTGAGTGTTAATTATACAGAGAACCTCTGACAATGACTCTTGTGGATTGAAAATCTAACTGAATACATTTTTAAAAAGCCAAACAGACTGTGGTGCTGGCATTTCATTAAATAAATGATAAAAATCTACAACTCTAGAGACAACTATGAGAACTTCCAGATAGCATAAGGAGAGGAGGTGGCTTCAGAAATGAATGTAGGAATTAATAAATACTAATTATGCAAATCACATAATCATAGAAAAATAGAACAGGAAGGGACCTTGAGAGGCTATCGAGTCCAGTTCCTTGCTCTCTCAGCAGGACCAAGCACCGTCTAGGCCATCCCTCAGAGGTATCCACCTAACCTGCTCTTGATAATCTCCAGTGATGGAGATTCTACGACCTCCCTAGCTAATTTATTCCAGTGTTTAACCACCCTGACAATTAAGAAGTTTCTCCTAATGTCCACCCTAAGTCTCCCTTGTTGCAGTTTAAGCCCATTGCTCCTTGTCTTATCCTCAGAGGCCAAAGAGAACAATTTTTCTCCCTCCTCCTTGTAACCCTCTTTAAGGTACTTGAAAACCGATATCATGTCTCATCTAAGTCTTCTCTTTTTTAAAGTAAGCAAGCCCAGTTCTTTTAGTCTTCCCTCATAGCTCATGTTTTCTAGGACTTTAATCTTTCTTTTTGCTCATCTCTGGACCTTCTCCAATTTCTCCACATCTTTCTTGAAATGTGGTATCCAGAACTGGACACAATATTCCAATTGAAGCCTAATTAAATGACCTCTTCTGTCTTCCTCCTTATATTCCTGTTAATGCATCCCGGCATCTTGTTTGCTTTTTTTGCAGCACCATCACACTGTTGACTCTAATTTAGTTTGTGGTCCACTATGATCCCTAAATCCTTCTCTGCAGTACTCCTTCCTAGACAGTCATTTCCCATTCTATATGTATGAAGCTGATCGTTCCTTCCTAAGTGGAGTATTTTGCATTTGTCCTTATTAAACTTCATTCTGTTTCCTACGACCATTTCTCCAGTTTGTCCAGATCATTTGAATTATGACCCTGTCCTTCAAAGAAGTTGCAATCCCTCCCAGCTTGGTATTATCTGCAAACTTAATAAGAGTACTCTTTATGCCAGTATCTAAACCATTAATGAAGATATTGAATAGATCCAGTCCCAAAACAGATCCCTGCAGAAAGCCTCTTGTTATGCCCTTCCAGCATGACTATGAACCATTAACAATTATACTCTGAGAATGGTTATCCAGCTAGTTATGCACCCATCTTATAGTGGCCCTATCTAAGTTGTATTTGCTTAGTTTATTGATAAGATGATGTGAGACCATGTCAGATGCCTCACTAAAGTCTAGGTATACCACATTCACCACTTTTCCCTTAGCCACAAGATTTCTTATCCTGTCAAAAAAAAGCTATTGGCTTGGTCTGGCATGATTTGTTCTCTACAAATCTATGTTGGCTGTTACCTATCACCTTATTTTCTTCCAAATGTTTGCAGATGAATTCCTTAATTATTTGCTCCATTATCTTTCCCAGCATGGAGGTTAAAAACTGAGTGGTCTGTAGTTTCCTGAGTTGCTCTTTTTTCCCTTTGTATAGATGGGCACTATATTTGCCCTTATCCAGTCTTCTGGAATCTCTCCCGACTTCCAGGGCTTTTGAAAGATGATAGCTAAAGGCTCAGAAACCTCCTCTGTCAGCTCCTTAAGTATTCTAGGATACATTTAATCGGGGCCTGGTTACTTGCAGACATCTATTTTTTTCTAAGTAATTTTTAACTCACTCTTTTTGAATTTATCCTCTGAACCTACTCCCTTCCCATTAGCATACATTATGTTAGGCATTTTTGCATCAGCCTTCTTGGTGAAGACCGAAACAAAGAAGTCATTACGTTCAACAGCTATTGCCAAATTTCCTGATATTGTTCCTCCCTTCTCACTCAGTAGTGGGCCTAACCTGTCCTGGGTCTTCCTCTTGCGTCTAATACGTATATAGAATTACTTCTTGTTATCCTTCATGTCTCTAGCTAGTGTAAGCTTGTTTTGTGCCTTGGCCTTTCTAATCTTGCCCCTGAACACATGTATTGTTTGCTCATATTCATCTTTTGTAATTTCTCCTAATTTCCACTTTTTAAATGACTCCTTTTTGATTTTGAGATCATGCAAGATCTCCTGGCTAAGCCAAGCCATTCTTTTACCATACTTTCTATCTAGCTTGTTTTGGGCCCTTAATAATGTCCCTTTGAAAAACTGCCAACTCTCTTCAGTTGTTTTTTTTCTTAGTCTTGCTTCCCATGGGACCTTATCTACCAGCTCTCTGAGTTCACCTAAATTTGCTTTCCTGGAATCCATTGTCTCTGTTTTGCTGTTCTCCCTTTTAGTATTTCTTAGAATCATGAACTCTATGGCTGTGTCTACACTAGCCAAAAACTTTGAAATGGCCATGCAAATGGCCATTTTGAAGTTTACTAATGAAGCACTGAAATACATATTCAGCGCTTCATTAGCATGTGGGCGGCCGCGGCACTTCGAAATTGACGTGGCTCGCCGCCGCGCGGCTCGTCCAGACAGGGCTCCTCTTCAAAAGGACCCTGGCTACTTCAAAGTCCCTTTATTCCTATCTGCTCATAGGAATAAGGGGACTTTGAAGTAGCCAGGGTCCTTTTGAAAAGGAGCCCCATCTGGATGAGCCACGCGGCAGCGAACCGCGTCAATTTTGAAGTGCCGCGGCCGCCCGCATGCTAATGAGGCGCTGAATATGTATTTCAGTGCTTCATTAGTAAACTTCAAAATTGCCATTTGCATGGCCAATTCAAAGTTTTTGGCTAGTGTAGACGTAGCCCATGATTTTATGGTCACTTTCTCCCAAGCTACCTTCCACTTTCAAACTCTTCTACCTGGCAAGATGGTCTGTAGTAGACCCCCTAAGATGAACCATCACCCTTGTTTTTTACCCCTTTTAACCTAATCCAGAGACTTTCAACATCTTTTTCTCCTATATCTATTTCCACCTCAGTCCAGGTGTGCACATTTTTAATCTATAAGGCAACACCTCCTCCCTGTTTCCCTGCCTATCCTTCGTGAGTAAGTCATATCCTTCTATGCCAATATTCCAAGCACGTGTATTATCCCACCACATCTCTGTGAAAAGGGATTAAGAAAGTTACTGTGCGCATGGAGAGACTTCCACATAAAGAAAGACTAAAGACTTCAGAACTGACTAATTTAGAAAGCAGACAATGGGAAAGGAGATGAAAGAATGGTACAAAACAATTAGTGGTGGAAAGCACATAGAGCTGGGTACTGCTGTCTACCCCTTCGCATAGTTCAAAAGCAACGTGACAGTCCATTTAACTGAAAAGCAACACATTGAAACCTGACAAAAAGATATGCAATGTATTACAAATGGCTGATTAACCTATGGAAAACTTATTGCCGCAAGGTATAGTAGTAGATGCTGTAGTAGGTTTTTAAAAACAGATTATAAATGCATAATTATAATGATTATCAGAGAGGTAGCCATGTTAGTCTGTATCTTCAAAAACAACAAGAAGTCCTGTGACACCTTATAGACTAACAGATATTTTGGAGCATAAGCTTCCATGAGCAAAGACTTGCTTCATCAGATAAATGAGTTGGGGGCAGTACAGGGGAGGATTTAAAGTGGGGGGTCTCAATAAAGGGGAGGGCCAGAGCTGACAAAGTCTATTCAGTCAGGGTGGAAATGGATCATTATAGGTAGTATACATCAAGAGACAAGAGAACAAGTCAGATTAATCAGGGGGGATGTAGCCCATTGTCAGATTGTAATGGGGACACGTGAATATCAAGAGCAGAGAAACTGCTTTTGTAATGAGCCAACCACTCTCAGTTTCTGTTTAATCCTGGGATGATGGAGTCAAATTTGCAAATAAGTTGCAGCTTAGAGATTTCTCTCTCCACTTTATTTTTGAAATTTTTTTTGTTGTAGGACTGCTACTTTTAAATCTGTTACTGAGTGTCCAAGGAGATTGAAGTGCTCTCCTACAGGTTTTTGTATGTTACCACCCCGATGTCTGATTTATTCCTGATGTCCATTTATTCCTTTATGTAGAGACTGTCCAGTTTGGCCAATGTAAAATTGCTGGCACATGATGGCATATATTATATTAGTAGATGTGCAGGTGAAAGAGCCCCTGATGGTGTGGTTGACGTTAGGTCCTGTGATGATATCGCTGGTGTAGATACGTGAGCAGAGTTGGCCATGAGTTTTGTTGCAGGGATTGGTTCCAGGTTTAGAATTACTGTGTTGTGGTCTATAGTTGCTGGTGAGAATTTGTTTAAGGTTGGCAGACCATCTGTAGGCAAGGACAGGCCTGCCTCCCAAGGTCTGTGAGAGTGAAGGATCATTATCCAGGATAGGTTACAGATCACTGATGATGCACTGGAGAGGCTTTAGCTGGGGGCTCTGTGGTGGCCAGTGGTGTTCTCTTGTTTTCCTTGTGAGGACTGTCTTGTAGCAGCTGGCTTCTGGGTACACGTCTGGCTCTGTCTCACTACCAACTCTGTTCACATATCTACACATTATATGATTATATTATATTACAGAGTGTTTGAGGCTTGTACCTGTGATTTTAGCGATTATAGTTGTATTGCAATTTTGCTACTCTAAATAGTTTTAATTCATTAAAAAAAGTCTTTCTAATAGCCTTTAACAACAAAACATGCACCTTGTGGAAGTAAGATACTAGATGAGGATATTAATATTTACATTGTGAATATTTAAATTCAGTACTTTCTAGTTGATAGATACATTAGCCAACGATAACCTGGTGTGATACAATGGTACAACACATTTTCATAGGCAGGCAGGGTTGCTGAATGGTGACAGTCCATCTGGCCCACCAAAGACTCTTGGTTTCTGTTCCTGGCCTTGTCACTACAATGGGTGGGATCCACAGTGGTATTTAGATGCCTAAGTCCCATTTGTAGGCACCACTGATTGAGATCCACAAAACTCTGGCCTTATTCCTGCCAAACTCTGTAGGTACCTAAGCTTTTGGCGTCTCATGACCTGTGTACAGATCACCTTTTTATTGTGAAAAAAGGTTTTATATGTTGTCTTTACCCTTGAATAGTTTTAAATTTGCTGTTTTTTGATTTCATTTAATCTCCCCTTGGAAAAAGAGCAAATTGGAAGGCCCATTCGATTCTGGGCATGGATATATCCTTTAAATACTCACTTACTCATTATATCGACCCTTCTACTTCCTTTATTGCTGATAGAATTGTTTTGTCCATTTTACTCCTGCAACATTCTATAGCCAGGGAAACAATTTCTGCTCCACTGCTCTGGAGCTCATGCTGACAATAGATATGCCATCTTTCTGAAGCAGATTAAAGAAAAACTGGATATTTTAGCAGTACAGAGCCAAGCTCTCCCGCTTCTACCTCCTGTCATTAGTGAGAGTGGTGGTTATGCAGATGTGGTCAGTACTTTGCAGGATGGGGACCTGACAGACTAAAAAGGTAAGAATTAAAAGCTAATGTTGGGAGAAAACAAAAAACTTGGCTAAAGACAGTGAGCGCAAACAACCTTGGAGACCGAAAAAAAAAATGCCCTCAAAGACCAGAGAACCTCTTTGTTGGATATTAACCCATCTGCAGTGAAGCTCAGGGGAACACAAAATAACACTGTTATTCACCCTGATGTAATTCATGAATAAGTAAAGAAAATGTGCTCTGACATTTAAAACAAAAAAGTCTCCACCAAAGAGGACTACACACCACTTTTTTACTTCTCATTTACAAAACAGTCAAAAGAATGTTTAACAGCCTATTTAAAAAAACAGAGAACTTTCTTGCAAAATATTTTGAATGAAAAGACACTCACACTCCCAATGCTCTTATATTGCAAGAACCTACTAACTGTTCTTTTTCTGGAGCACTTAATGTTCTCTTTAAATGAGATTTTTTCGTTAAAAAAAGATAATTAAGATCAGTTTGTGACTCTTGCAAGGGTGCGTCTACGCTAGGAACTAACTGTGAAGTTAACTTTGAAGTTAGGCACTACTTTGAAGTAGCCAGCAGAGAGTCTACACACATTTCCGCTTGCTTTGAAGTCCTTACTTCATTCCTGGGAATGGAGTAGTGCCCTACTTCGAAGTTTGACTTCAAAGTAAGGTGTGTGTAGACGCTCAGCTTTGAGGTTGCACTTTGAAGTAAAGCAACTTCGAAGTTATTTTTATAGTGTAGACACAGCCTCAGAGTCACATAAATTAGGTAAGCTGATAACCCACTACAACAAATGGCAGAAATGTAGAAGCATGTTTGATACCACTTTAACATTTTGATTGGACTAGCACTAACTTAGTGACGGGAGAGTTCAAAACACAATGACAAGAGATGTTGCAGTCCTGAACAAAAGCAAAACTAAAAGTGGCTCCTACTGCCTCTGAGCAGGGACACTATCAGACAATTGACGTAGAATGTTTATTGTAAGGTCCATGAATGACAGATTTGCACAATGCCTCATATCAATAGAAATATTTTAATCATTCTGAAAATAACAGTGATAACCACTGTTTGCACAGATGGGGTTGAGTGAATGAGCATGAAGGAGGTATTCAGTGTTCATACGCTAGGTTTCAGGTCAGTCCATTATAGAGATTGCGGGCAAGCCATGAAATTTACACGGGGGAATCAGAACTTCCCAAATTTGGGTGTGTTCCAACCCTGCAACTTGATCCAGGGCCAGTTTAGACTTAAACATTCTACACCAGTGTTTGAAACCCAAACATTACATCTTCATGTACATGCCAGGGAATTAGAAAATGAACAGATTAGAATGTCACTAGCCCAGGAAAGAGAAACTGATTTATCTGGTTCAGTGGTCCAGGCAGAGCGAAATTGCAAAGTAAAGCTGCAGAAGGGATACGAGAGCTGCGTTAGCTAAGCAGTGCCCATGCCCTCAAATACTTACACAATGGAGACACTGAGAGAGAGCCCTTGCCCACAGAGCTCAGATTTTAAAATTTCCTTTTCTCACAGAGTCCCCACATTCCTCTCACCCATACATATTCTGACCTTTCTGGGGAAGATGATCTGGTGTTATGTGCTTTACCTACCCAATCAGGACATCTGGATTCAGTTCCTGCACTGCCACATAGCTCCACTGCAACTCCAGGCAGTTCACTTAATTCTTCTGTGTCCTACTCCTGCAGCTGTAAAATAGAGATAGCAACCCTTCCCCTACCTCATTGGGCATTGTGAGAATAAATATATTAAGGATTGTGAGGTGTTGGATAGAAAGGTAATGGAGACACATGGGTATCTTTACATTCTGTGTGCCACTTCCTTTCTCTCCGGTTATCATTACTGTCCTATTTATGCTGCTGCTTAACTTTTATGACAAACACTGTTCTTTTAGCTCCAGCAGCCACTATCATCTGCAGTGTCATTTTCCAAGGCCCAGCTGTCCAAAATATTGTCTCGTCCATTAATAAAATGTTAACAACTAGAAAAAAATATTCCAAACAGCAGCTGCTATAAAAACGTGGTAGCTGTTTTTAGAATATTAGCATTGCTAAATCTTTCTCAGATTGTAAATGCTTTGATGTCGGGACCAGATCTTCAAGTGTGTTTAAAAAGTGCCTGGTGCAATGGGCCCACAACCCTTATGATGATCTTGGTGCTAGTATAGTACAAACATTAGATAACAGCTCCCCAAAAAAAAAAAAAAACCTGACAAAGACCATTGTGGCATATTCTGGAGTTACTGCAGCTGTAGTAGGAAAAAGGCAATTCTGACTTGTTGATACTTTACTGCACGCAACCCTTTAATTTACAAAATGGCACTGTGCTTGTGCATCTAAAAGCAGCATCTTGGCCTTTAAAAAAGCACAAGAGTTATCATGATCAGTCTACAATGTGAATTTCATTGTACATCTCATGCTGCCACTCAGTAGGGGTATGATCCTGTAGCAACTTGTATTTCCAAGTTGCTTATTCTTGTGAGTAATCCTATTGAAGCAGTGGAAACATGCTCACTAACAAGTGTTGGCAAAACAACTTTGCCAGTACTCTCTTGCCCTTGGACAAACCATTGTTAACACCTGCCATGAACCTCAACAGTGCATGGGAACAGCAAATCCAGTGGTGCAAATTCAGGGAAGTTAAACCAGGAATGAAACTGGCTCTGTCAGAGTTTCCCCCATCTCTACAATGGTGAATAAAATATGTACCTACTTCAGAAGGATATGGTGAAGCCTAGTTAAATAAAGTTTTGAAGCTTTTTTGACATCCTCAGAGGAAATCTGTTATTGATAATAGCAAGCTAAATGTGATATTACTTGTACCCACTCCAGAAAGAAAACAATCTTTTTTTTCCGTTTTATTGAAAACAAGCTTAGATGTTCTTCTGAGTCCATCCGTGTAAACTCTTGGGTGTTTGGTCTGACACCAAATTAATGCCAGACACAAGTCAATATGTCAGAGATCTAAGTTTCTAAATTAACATGGGGTTTTAGTGAATGTCAGATGCACCCTTATCTAAGGTGACTGATACAGTTAGAAAAATGCTCAAATAGGAATCTTCCAGGCAGAATGTCTGTTAATCGTGGTGGAGAATAAAAATGTTAATAATGAAGAATGAGTCAGCAGCCAACTAGCATTAAGAATGCAGTTACTTAACCTGTGGTGAATAGGTTATCTCCCACTTACACTGAGATTCTTAATTGGGAGGAATTTTCTTTAATATGCTTAATGCATCAGCACAGCCTCAGATTCTGTGCTACTGTATTAATATTCATTGATTAAGAATAATCATATTTAGTAGATTTGAAGCTAATGAAATAATAATAATAATAATAATAATAATAATAATAATAATAATAAAAACCCCATAAGATTCAATGTCATATTGAACAACTGGTTCTGGATTGTACTATGAGTTGTATTCTTCCCAAACCCAGTTACATAACTGTGTCATAAAGATCACATTGTTCAGTGAATACACAGATATTTTAATCACTCGTTCACACAGAATTGTCACTTCTGCTCAGTAGCAAACAGCGCCCAGTTTATTATACTTTCATGATTTTTATACCAAAATGCTGTTAATGGGCATGTGTTAAATAGTCCATAACTACTGCTAATTACAATAATTACTGAAGATTTGGTATTTTTCTTTATACAAAGCTGCAAACTGTGGCAATGGCTAAGATGCTATAAACAACATTTACCCCCATTTTTGGAAAGAGGGAGCAGTGGAGAAAGATTGGGGCTGGATTACAAAACACAGAAAATAATACTTCCAAATTTATTCCAGTCTCAGTACTGCACTTCTTGTGCAGAAGCTCTCTGAAGGATGAGACACTGAAAGAACAGCTGCCAGAACTGCCGTGCCAGCGGCAGAAAAGTAGGATGTGGTCTACAGTAGAGGGACTGGTGTGCTGTGAGAACTGTCCAAGTGTGCCGTCAAATGCTGCCAATTTCCCCTCGCTGTGGCTGCTCTTTGCAGAGCCACCACAGGGGAGGGGAGGAGGAATGGAATTGAGGACCCTGTGCCAGCTAGGGCTCAAGCAACAAGAAGCTGCTGCTGGCGTGAGGATCGTCAATTCCCACCCCCCGCTGGCTCTTTGCAGAACCATGGTGAGGGGAAATGTCAACCCTGTCAGATGCCATTCACACCGAGAGGCAGCTGAAATACTGCTTCCCAGCCCAAACAAGTTGTCAGGAGGCCACCCCCATCACCTGCTATGGCAAGGGGGAGGGAGGGAGGGTGTGAGCCTGTCGGAGCTAGGACGTGGTTTAATGCTGTGTCCTGGCTCCAAGGGGCTGGTGGGATGGGGAGCCTGCTTTCAGTCGTTACCTGTGTATTCAACATCCCTAGTACGGCATGCAGCAGATTTTGAAAATGTGTCTGTGCTCACTGTCTAAGACAGTGTATTCGGTGGTCGATTTGAAACTTAAATGCATTTGATCTTCTTTTAGCTTGTTGTATGCATTCCTATGTTGCAAACCTCTCTACTAAGACAGTAAACAGAGTAAATGTAAGTAAATATGATGTTTATGAGCAATCAATTCAGCTGAAAAAGTGGGTGTACCATGGAATTGTTTGTCTCATTGAAATGTGCCGTGGTACTGAAAAGGTTGGAACCACAGCTCTAGAGGAATACAGTCCCAAGAGACCTTCTCACCCTGCAGTCTCAGTGGCTGGAAAAGGAAGAACTTGTCCCCAGGAGCAGGGCCATAAACAGTATCAGAAGCTTCTGCACCTGGGAGAAGAGTAAATCAGCTACGGAATACATGACACTGGTCAAACCAAAGATTTTGCTGATAATTCTGCATATGTGTTGACAAGAAAATATCCTTCTTCAGGCTGCATGAAGGCCGAAGAAGACCTTGAGTGTTGATGCCATCATGTACTACTCTCCCATGTTTAACATGCACCCAGCTGGAACCATGTGGGGCAGGAACCTTCCTCCTCCTCCCCTCCTGTGAATGGACTTTGCTAAAAGCATTGCCTGCAGTCTGATCAGCAAGCAGCTCTGTGCTGGTTGGGAAAGAAGCTGAGGTTTTGCAGGATGGAGGTGAAGAACAGGAGTTTATTAAGAGAGGAAAGACAGAGGGAACAAATTATGAGAGCAAATGGAATGGGCTGGATGCTGAGAAAGAGTTGGGTGGTGCCATGGATAGTAATGGAGCTCCTGGGACAGTGGGTGGAGATGGTGACTTTTGTGCTCTGGAAGGGAATTCAGTGGCTTAGGAATGAACTTTCTCTCTGTGTAACATATTTTGGAAGAAGAGCTGTGTATACTTACTTTTATAATCTTTAGATTTGCTTCCTCCTATTGTTTGTCAATTCTCCTGGGTCAGGTCTATCATTGATAGAGCTGCCTGGAAAATGGCAATTGTTTTTCATATGAAACGTAGCCAAAAATCAGTTTTTAACTGAACTTTCAGTTAAAATGAAATTAATTTAGTTTTCATTTTTCATAAAAATAAAACAAAAAAGCCAGAAAATTTCAATAACTCTTTAAGACAAACAACCAATTTCAGTCAAAAATGTTTTCATTAAAATATTTCAACTATCTGTAATCCTTGGACAGTAAATTCTGTTGTGGGGAGGGACATATTGCTTAGATACCCATCAAGGTATTTACATATGATAATAATAAATCACATTACAGGGTAAGCATCTGCATTCAGTGAAAGAAAGTGGAGTTTGTGGTAAAATCATTCATGTTTGGGTTCTCTGTATTATTTGTTTATACCAAAACAACAAGTCCGTGACACTAACAGCACCAATGAATACACCATTCTCTTGAATGGTGAAAATGCCTATAGCAAGCGGTGCGAAATGCAACTTCCCAGTTATGTACTGTTTGTTGTCAGATTTTATATGGTCACAGCGATCCAAGCATACAGGCCAGCACAACAAACTTTAGTCCTTCAACATCCTGCAAAGTATAGTCCCAAGAATCAAACTACCAACCAATAGTAAAAAAAAGACTTTTGAATGGTCTCCACCACTTCACAGCAGAGCAGCCCAGCTGCTTAGCAACAGGGCCTGAAAAATGCACATTGCTCTGTCACTGTGCTCTTTAAACTGTCTCTCCACTAAATTCTAAGTCTAGGTCAAGGTTTTCCTCCACGGAATCAGTGTGAGGCACACGGTATCATGTCACCTTACACTAGCTGTGTGTGCGTCAGTCTTGGAAGTGCCAGTCGCAGAAGTAAGAACTGGGAGGGGAATACCTGGCACTCACTGGAGACACAAGTCTGAACTTTAATTGGACTAACTTCTATTGGTGACAGAGACAAGCTTTTGAACTTACACAAAGCTCTTCTTTGGGTCTGGTAGATGTACTCAGGGGTGAGGGTGAAGACCAAGAGTTCACTTATGGGTTGACAGCTTTGTGAAAACCCAGAATATTTCAACAAATTTTTGGCGCCTGAGTGGGGAAGTGTGGTGTTTGTGTGTTCCCTCATTTTCCTGTGCCATCAAGAGTATAACAACTGTCTCATTTCACCCACAGTAACCTACCCCTTTGCAGGTGAGTGCCCTAACCACTTGGCTATGGAGTCATTCTAACACTTTCACTGACTCCATTATATTTAATTATTACATTATCCAATGTACGTGGAACAACTTCAATAAGAGGGGCTGAGGAAGACTTACATCAGAGTATTCTATAGCCGTAGTGGTTAGTGCATTCAACCAGAGTGGTGCCCAGTCCCTCTTCTTATCCTCAGTGGTCAGCAACCTCCGATGCATGGCCCATCAGTGTTGTCCACCAGTGGGTCACAAGACATTTTGTTTACATTGATCATCTGCAGGTATGGTTCCCTGAAGCTCCCAGTGGCCAGGAATGAACTGTGGCCATTGGAAGCTGCTGGGGGCTATGCCTGTGGATTGTCAAGGCAAATGTCTCACAGCCCACTAGCAGATTACCAAGAAGGGCCACACTTTGAAGTTTGCTGATCCCTGCTCTAGGCTAAGGGTTATAAGGAAGAGCCTCCTTTTCTTTTCTTTCTCTGCCTCCACTTCCTACCCCCACCCCCACTCTTCCCCCAGATATGCTGTAGAATTTAGTGACCTCTGAGTACATCTATCAGACCTGGCCCTGCATACAACTTAGGGGGCTGACTACCTGCCTTTCCCTGGCTCGTGCATTGCTCTGGGGCTTAGACAGAACATAGGCAGCTAGGTGCCAAGCATAAGCCAGCAGTGTGCAGCTCAGAGGTAGAAACATAGGCATATAGGAAATTTTTATTGTAAACATTTAAGCACTGAATGAATTCAGGTGCATACAGGTTACAGTGGCAGCTAAGTGGGAGCTTTCTGGACCACAGCAGGACCTAAAAATTGGATTTAGGTGCCTAAGTGCTTTTGTGGATGCCTAGTCATTTTCTGAGAGGGGACAGAAAGAGCATGGAGGTTACCCACTCCCACTGGGCAGCAAGCAAGGGGTTTTGCCCCACAAATTGCTGAAGTCTCAAAAGGTACACGAGTGCCTGTCCACAACTTTCCAGCTTTCCCTTGATAGCTCCATGGCTTTCCCCTTGATAGCAGGATGGCCTCCTCAATAGCTGCCCTCCGATACAGCTCCCGAAAGAGTAGTCTTTCTATCACCATAATAGCAGAGAAGTGAGGAGTCACAGTGCATCACAGGTGGAGTTTGCCCTCCCTACAGTAAGTCATCTCAATGATAGTTGCAGATAAGCACATTCCTTGCTTGCTCAGTTCCATTAGCTGTTGGCCTGCGCTTATTGTGGTTTATTTCTTCCACGTAAACTTCCATAGCGCTAAAAGAAAATCCTGATTTAATAAAACAACACAGAGACAATTATGCAGGAGAGCGCTCTCCTCTGAGGTGTTCTAAAAACATACATTTCAGTTGAGTTAAGACAAATGAATTGAGGAGTACATCTCCCAGCTAGCACTCTTCTGGACCTGGAAGCACTTGCATACCCAGTGGCATGTGTCCCATTCCCATTATAAGTATTCATAATATCTTTTGTATGTCTTGTTTAAACAATTATTAGAATTTATAGCTCGATGCTCTTGGGCTTAATAGTCTTCAAAATTTAGGCTTGTAATGTACCTTTTTAGTGAAAACGATTAAGTGGAAAATTACCTTAAATGTTTCCTGGGTGAGGCAAATAAATGAAAATGGAATCTGGAGGCGTGGATGTGAGCAGTTGGTTGTTTTCACACCACTCTAATATGCAAACATTCACTGAAGAAGGTTTTAATGTGAAGGGAATGAGATATTTTTCTGAAGGGTGCTGCAGTTGGGAGCAAATCTGGCATGGGATAATAGATTACATGGGAGGGCATTATTCAGCACACATTTAAAAATCACAAGCACAGGGACAAATCCTACTCACCTACCTCATGGGAGCAGAACCACTGAGTTCAGTGCAACTGCCTGCATGAGTAATAGCAATATGGCTAAGTCTACACAGCAGCGTCATTTTGAAATAATCCATTCCAGAATAGGTATTCCAAAATAGCTTATTTCAAAATAACATAGCTACACACAAGAATGAATTTTGAAATAGCACCCAACTTTTTCAAAATAGCATTTCCGGACACCTAGTGCTATTTTGGAAATAGTGCCATTGGACGCCATTATGGCTTATTTTGAAATAGAGCTTTTCCATGTCAAAATAGCTATTATGAGATAGGCATTAGTCCTCCTGCAATGAGTTTTACAAAATTCAAAATATTGCACCTTCTATTTTGAATGTATTTGAAAATAGCGTGTGTGGTGTGTGGTATAGATGCTCTCAAAGTTATTTCGAAATAATGTCTGTGTGCACTTTGGTCCAATGCTGTTCATAAAGAGCATTTGTTAAACGTTTTTGTCCTTACATTGACTGACATTACAGAATATCACGGGCTAAATACTCCACTCCTTTAATACTGGTGTAAAACCCAAGTGCATTCATGAATGCAATGAAGTTATTCTGATTACATCAGTGTGCCTGAGCTTGGTATCTGACTCCAACCTCTTCCAGCATTTTTTATAAATGAGATTTTAAAATCTCAGAGAGAACTTGGCACAAAGTTTGCTACACAAAACTAAACTTTTTGCAAGCAGATGGATATATCAGACATATAATTAAGAAAACTTTTTTAAATTAACAAATTCATGTAATGGAAAAACTTATTGGTCAGAACCAAGACATAGTCTTCACTGATGAACATAAATTAATTCAGAGGAAAAAGGTTCAGAACAGACGAAATGCCCTAGGAAAGAATTGTCTTGAATACTTCATTGTGTCTGGCTTTTTTTTAAATCCATGGAGCAGAGCTAAGATAACTCAATGCATTTCATGGCCATAATCTTCTGGCACATTACGGCTGCTTCAGACTGCGCTCAGCTGCACCAACAGATCTTTGGAGGCTATTGAGAGGCAAGAATAGTTGAAGCAAGAAGCGGTGATGAACCTCCGTGCTCCTGGTATGTCCCCAGCATTGGGAAGGAGAGGAAAGGACAACACGGAAGTGCCCTCTAGCCCGGGGCTGTTCAAGCAAGCCCCTTTTTGCAGTGGTCTCCCAAACTGGTAGAACAGCATGAAGCAACGGAGGATCAAAACTAACAACTGCACTTAGCTAAAGCATTTCAGCACCATTTAAAATGCTTCAACTGGGGCACAGAATTGGAAAACTCTGATTTGCTAGCAGTTTGTACAGGTGCAAACGGCTGCACCAAATGCAACTTGGCAGAAAACCAGGCCCATCGTACACTTCTTTCTCTCCTCAAGGTAGTGCAGACACCTTTGGAGTGGAATTCAGCAACAAATTCATGGCACTTATCAACTCTGTGTAGCATTTAGAAAGCAAAGAATACAGCTGCTATGCTGTCTGGAGTGGCTCAGGACTTTAAGTGCCTACCTCAGCGCTGTCTGTCAGAAAACAGAGCAGACCCCCTCTCAAACTGGTGTTATGTTCTATAATTAGATTTCACCAAATCAGTAATAAATGTGAACTCCTGGATCACTATCACAGTCTTACCACGGAGTCACAAATAAAAATTCTGTAACACCTTAAAGACTAACAAATTTGATGAGTTTTCCTCAGGGAGTCCCATTTCTTCAGATTATTGGAGCAGACAATTAGAATCTAGGGTTTATATAGTGGGGGTGGGTGGGGAGAAGGAAGGAAAAAGGTCACTAGTAGAACCAGTAGATGAAGCAAATTCAGTTAAGTAGGATGTGTGTCAGTCCTGCTGTAGGGATAGGTTCCTGGGTTACTGTTTCTCTGGTATGGTGTGTGACTGCTGGTGAGCATTTTCTTGTGGTTGGGCAGCTTTCTGTAGGAGAGGACAGGCCTGTCAGCCAAGCCCTATGAGAGTGAGGGATCATGTTCCAATATAGGTTGGAGGTGGTTAATGATGCAATGGAGGGCCTCAAGCTGAGGGCTACCAATGAGGACAAGTTGTGTTCTGTTATTTTCCACTGTTGGGCCTGTGGTAAAGTAGGTGACTTCTGGGTACTCATCCGGTTCACTTGTCTGGGGTCAAAGACAATTCCCTTTGACTGGTGGTAGGCAACCTGCAGCCCATTGAAGTTATGCCTGTAGCCTGCGAAACTTTTCACAACACAAAGGGTTGCCAGATTCCACTGATTTCCATCTGCACAGGTTTTTTTCATATTGGTATTACTAACGTGACAAACACGTAATGCAGGGGCACGTGAAGTGAGGTGCCTGCTGATTGTACAGAACACTGACTGTGAGGGCCAAGTGCTCCCTCTGCTCTCAGCCAAAGTGCTGTTACAGTTCAAATGACACATGCTGCAAATTCTAGTTATGAAAGAGAAGTTAGCAAAACTACCCTACCCTGCGAGACTGTCTTGGTTATGACAGTCTTGCAGCCCACTGAAATGGAGGGCCACTCACCAGCATCAGTTCCCCCATCACTGCCTTAGATTCTCCAGCCTATGGTGTTCCCCCCCCAGGACAAACTGGATTTAGGGGTAAAATGTCATTTACACCAAAAATTACATCTCATTTAAGTTACTTCTAGTTTTAAGGGTGCAGTCATTTGCTCCAGATAAACTGAAATCTTAGCTTTTACACCAAACACAATGCTGGTAGCCAATTCTGTAGTAAACTAACAAAAGGCTTATTAGCTGAGAAGGAAATGATATATTGACAGGTTAAAGTAGGCAAAATATGTGCACAAGTGAGTTAAAGTCCAACCCTATTAGTTTTCATGAAGTTTTGACACCAAATACACTCTCACAAATGCAAGAACCACTTTGATCAATAGAAATAAGTGAATTGGCCTGGGGCTCTAGTATGAGCCAGCATCTGGCTGGCCAGCACTACAACAGAAACCAATCAAAACTACTAGAGGCCTTTGGGTAGCAAAAAGCATAGTAATTACTACAGGTCTAGCACCGTGAAAAGCTCACCATGGGATCTTTATAGACAAATTGGTCAGGACCTCAGCTGTACAGGTCTTCTCAAAGCATTGTACTACCCATACACTATGCTGAGTAGAAAGGGCTATTTATTGAATCACCCACTGCCCTGCATTAGGCTTCATACAATTGCTTCAAAAATTCATACTGAAGACAAACACAGATATGGACCAGTATGTAGGTGGAGTTCAGTGGACTCAGTAGTAATATTGTCAAGATATGGATTGGAAAAAAGGGAGTGGAAAATATTTTTCCTGTGAAGGGTCTTATTACACATCTAGGCTGGCCTGCCAGCAGCTTCATGCTGATGAGCAGTCTTGCAGTTGCAGATGGCTGCTCATTAGCATATTCTGGCCATTCATTAGCATAGCCACACAAAATCTCACTGCCAGCAGAGGGGGGTGCTGGCAGTAAACAGGCTATGTAGATGTGCCTCTGCTGGCAAAAAACCCCTCCGTCGCTAGCCCCTTCACACCACCAAAGAGCATTGTAATTTTCAAAATCAAACAGAGGCTCCAGTGCAGCACCCTGGGGGATCAAAGTGTTCCTAGCTTGCTGACCAAGCTCCTCAGACAGGAAATCATTAACTCTTTAGAGCTATATGAAAGCAGAGCCACAAATGAGCGTTGGGTGACTATTTCTGCAATTCATAAAGAAAACTAGAAAACTAGCTTCAGCAGCTTGACTCCTGCAGGTTCGGAACTCTCAGCAGTATATTAAATCAACATATCCGCCACTTTCTATCTACATAGACATGTTTTTCATACAGATTTCCTCATTAGCAGAAAGCACAGACCCCTGACTTTCATACTTACCAGAGGCTGATTTCTTATTTTGCTGTAGGGTGTTTGACCCCCATCCCGCTGCAGGCCATGCCTCCATTCCACTATTCCACCCTTCCCCCTAAGCCACTGCCTTGCCTCTTCTGGGAGGCAAGACCAAATCAATATCTGAGATGCCTATATACAAATGCAAGAAGTATGGGAAATAAGCAAGAAGAATTGGAAGTACTAATAAATGAATACAACTATGATATCATTGGCATCACAGAAACTTGGTGGGATAATACTCATGATTGGAATGTTGGTATTGAAGGGTACAGCCTGCTTAGGAAGGACAGACAGGGAAAGAAGGGAGGAGGTGTTGCCTTGCATATTAAAAATGTACACACTTGGACAGAGGTGGAGATGGATGAAGGAGATGGACGGGTTGAAAGTCTCTGGGTAGACTCAGAGGAGTAAAAAACAAGGATGAGGTCCTACTAGGAGTCTACTACAGGCCCCCTAGCCAGGTGGAAGAGGTGGATGAGGCTTTCTTTAAACAGCTAACAAAATCATCCAGGGCCCAGCATTTGGTGGTGATGGGGGACTTCAGCTATCCAGGTATATGTTGGGAAACTAATACAGCAGGGGACAGACTGTCCAATAAATTCTTGGATTGCATTGCAGACAACTTTTTATTCCAAAAGGTTGAAAAAGCTACCAGAGGGGAAGCTGTTCTAGATTTAATTTTAACAAATAGGGAGGAAATTATTGAGAATTTGAAAGTGGAAGGATGCTTGGGTGAAAGTGATCATGAAATCATAGAGTTCACAATTCTAAGGAAAGGTAGAAGGGAAAACAGTACAATAGAGATAATGGATTTCAGGAAGGCAGATTTTGGTAAACTCAGACAGCTGGTAGGTAAGGTCCCATGGGAAGCTAAACTGAGGGGAAAAACAGCTGAGGAGAGTTGGCAGTTTTTCAAAGGGACATATTTAAGGGCCCAAAAGCAAGCTATCCCACTGTGTAGAAAAGATAGAAAACATGGCAAAAGACTGCCTTGGCTTAACCAGGAGATCTTGCATGATCTCAAAATAAAAAAGGAATCTTATAAGAAATGGAAACTAGGACAAATTACAAAGGATGAATATAGGCAAACAACACGAGCGTGCAGGAGCAAGATTAGAAAGGCTAAGGCACAAAATGAGCTCAAACTAGCTACAAGCATAAAGGGAAACAATACATTGGTAACAAGAGGAAGACTAAGGAGAGGGTAGGGCCATTGGCCATTGGTCAGTGAGGAGGGAGGAACAGTAACAGGGAATTTGGAAATGGCAGAAATGTTTAATGATTTCTTTGTTTCGGTCTTCACTGAGAAATCTGAAGGAATGTCTGACATAGAGAATGCTAGTGAAAAAGAGGTAGGCTTATAAGTTGAAATAAGAAAAGAACAAATTAAAATTTACTTAGAAAAATTAGATGTCTGCAAATCACCAGGGCCTGATGAAATGCATCCTAGAATCCTCAAGGAGCTGATAGAAGAGGTATCTGGGCCTTTAGCAATCATTTTCGGTAAATCGTGGGAGACGGGAGAGATTCCAGAAGACTAGAAAAGGGCAAATATAGTACCCATTTGTAAAAAGGGGAACAAGAATAACCCAGGAAACTACAGGCCAGTCAGCTTAACTTCTGTGCCAGGAAAGATAATGGAGCAGGTAATTAAAGAAATCATCTGCAAGCATTTGGAAGGTGGTAAGGTAATAGGGAACAGCCAGCATGGCTTTGTTAAAAACAGATCATGTCAAACCAATCTAATAGCTTTCTTTGATAGAATAACGAGTCTTGTGGATAAGGGAGAAGCGGTGGATGTGGTATACCTAGACTTCAGTAAAGCATTTGACACGGTCTCACATAATATACTTATCCATAAACTATGCAAATACAACTTAGATGGGGCTACTATAAGGTGGGTGAACAACTGGCTGGATAACCGTACCCAAAGAGTAGTTATTAATGGTTTTCAATCCGGCTGGAAAAGTATAACTAGTCGGGTTCTGCAGGGGTCTGTTTTAGGACCGGTTCTGTTCAATATCTTCATTAACGATTTAGATATTCACATAGAAAGTACACTTATTAAGTTTGCAGATGATACCAAGCTGGGAGGGGTTGCAACTTCTTTGGAGGATAGGGTCATAATTCAAAAGGATCTGGATAAACTGGAGAAATGGGCTGAGGTAAACAGGATGAAGTTTAATAAGGACAAATGCAAAGTGCTCCACTTAGGAAGAAACAATCAGTGTCACACATACAGAATGGGAAAGGACTGCCTAGGAATGAGTACAGCAGAAAGGGATCTGGGGGTTATAGTGGACCACAAGCTAAATATGAGTCAACAGTGTGATGCTGTTGCGAAAAAGGCAAACATGATTCTGGCATGCATTAACAGGTGTGTCATGAACAAGACACGAGAAGTCATTCTCCCGCTCTACTCTGCGCTGGATAGGCCTCAGCTGGAGTATTGTGTCCAGTTCTGGGCACCGCAGTTCAGGAAGGATGTGGAGAAATTGGAGAGGGTCCAGAGGAGAGCAACGAGAATGATCAAAGGTCTAGAGAACATGACCTATGAAGAAATGCTGAAAGAATTGGGCTTGTTTAGTTTGGAAAAGAGAAGACTGAGGGGGGACATGATAGCAGTTTTCAGGTATTTAAAAGGGTGTTATAAGGCAGAGGGAGGGAACTTGTTCTTCCTTGCCTCTGAGGATAGAACAAGAGGCAATGGACTGAAATTGCAGCAGGGGAGGTTCAGGTTGGACATCAGGAAAAAGTTCATAACTGTCAGGGTGATCAAACACTGGAACGAATTGCCAGGGGAGGTGGTAGAGTCTCCATCACTGGAGCTATTTAAGAAGAGGTTAGATAGATGGCTTTCAGGGATGGTCTAGAAAATGTTTGGTCCTGCCATGAGGGCAGGGGGCTGGACTCGATGGCCTCTTGAGGTCCCTCCCAGTCCTACTCTTCTATGATTCTATGATTCACAGCCTTGTTCCATCCCTGCCCTGCCTCTTCCCCTGAGTGCACCCCAGCCCTGCTTCTCCCTCTCCCTTGGAGACTGAACACTGTTTGCAGTGCTATGGAAGTTCTGGGAAGGAGGGTGAGGAGTTGGTAAGCTCGGAGCCATCAGCACATGAGAGGCATGGAGGAAGGAGCTTGGCACTGGTGGCGGCTGAGTAGCTGCTAATTTGTCCCTCTGGACACTCCAGCCCCAGAGCACCCTTAGAGTCAGCACCTATGTTATATACACAGATTTGAAGTCTCCATGAGAGCTTGGAATATTCAAGACAGTCACACTCAGGCCCTTACATGACGGGAACATTTCTCTTTGTAGAGTAAGACAGAACAGAGCAGGGATGCTCCTAGTTGAGAAGGGTTATGCTAGCTGCTCAGTGACAAGGCCTCAGGGAGATAAGTCTTGACCCCACATGATAGATGAAGAGGCTTCAAGATTAGAAACGGATTTGAACTATCCATTCTTTCTCTGACAAGGATCAGGATGGACGACAGAGGATCAGACTGTACAGCCGGGTGCTGAATGCATTTATCAGTATGCCACCCCCTGCTGTCCAAATCACAAAACAGCAACAGCTATTGCACTAAACTCCCTCTTAACCAGCATTCTATCATCTGGAACTCCCAAATAACCGGCACTTTAACCATCAGTAAATGTTAGCGTAAATACCAATAAATATAGCAAATACAGTGTAAGTTTACAGTGTACAATACTACAGGTGTTGGTAAATAAAATACTCTGCACACATTTTGTTTGTTTCTTAATATCTAATCTGGTTCTTCTTTAGTGTTGCGCATTGCTAGGTATACCTCTCTAGTATCCAGAATATTTGAATATCTGGCAAACTCCTGGTTCCAAGGCTGCCAGGTATGAAAGCAATTACTCTAATACTTACCAGGCTGCCATCTTATTTGGCGGAAATCATGCTTTCTGCCAGGCCCGGCCTTAGGGCAAGGTGAGCAAGGTGGTTGCCTTGGGCCCTGTGCCTTCAGGGCCTTGTGCCAGCCCCATTGACAGAGTGCTGCCTTAAGTCCCATCCACCAGCCTGGCTCCACTGTCAGGGTTCTGCCTTAGGTCCCACAAACTCTTTGGCTGGGCTTGCTTTCTGGAGCACAAAGATCAGAGATTAAGGATGGATTGTAAGGATAATTTCAGATGCCTTCTGGCTCACCAGATATGCTGCATCTTTAGTTACCGCGAGCTTAGCTAAAGTCAGAGTAGAGCACCCAGGCAATGGGATCATCATGAAAGGACCTGGGGCAATCTTTTCCCTGAAAACATTTCCTTGCATTTGGAAATAGGTTTGTCTGTGTCAGTAGAAGGTTGTGTGGATTGGAAGTAGGAGACTAGTAACATCAACTTTGTGTGGTACTTTTAGATCCTTTCCGCAGTTGGTGCTCTGGGCATACAGACAGTGTGAGGCTGTGTGTTCAGAAGATGACCATTTTGCAGTGATCAGGACTTTCTTGGGAAGCTGGATAGTCAGAGGGAACTATAATGCATGTCACTAAAGAATCCCCGTTATCTTCATTGCAAGGAGAATGGGCCTTGCAGTTATAGAGGTTTCATTTTAAGGCTCCCACCCTCAGAGTGGGCAGCAAAGAAGGCTATCTTGCTCAGAGCATGTGCAAGTTATGGAAATCAGCTTAGACATCTCATTGGTCCCAGGGTGTACACCTGAGGCTGGACTTATCAGGAATGACAACAGAGGAGGTTTGTCATCAGAGCTGATGCCTGAAACTCTCTTTGACTCATTAGCTCTCTACGCCTCCATGGACCACCACAGGCTCTCCCCAGGCCTTGGGCTGGACTAAGCAGCCATAGAAGAAAGTCCCCAGTCCCACCCATCTCTACCCAGCACTTCTCCACTTTAGAGGAAATCAAAGCAGTATTTGCTTCTGAAAAAAAGTAGAACATGTACCATCTTCTGTTGATAATAGATTTCATACTCCAATTAATTTTTAGTGCTTCTAAGGATTAAGGAACTGGTGCACAGGCTCCATTTACATTCATTGGGTATGTACTTGGTGGCAGGTGAATCTGCTAGATGCTCTCTAAGCAATACCTTGCCAGGAAAAAAAAAGCAGATGAAAGAAAATTGCAGCATTATGAATTTTAAATGTACATTGCACTTTGATGTTCCACTTTCTTTCCCCCTTCTCCACCCCCACTGCTCGCTCACACCAAGAAGTGTGACTCTGTGATGCTAAGTGGTTGAATCTGCCTCCAGGCAGCCTCATCACTTAGTTCTTACTTGCCACATCTGAAAGATCAACTGCCTCCTCAGCATCTGTTCAGAAGTGATGATGATCAATGCTCAGGGAAGAGAAAAGGGCATCCTTCTGGCAATTTCATCCACTTGAAATCATGGGCCAGGCTTTCAAAATGGGTCAGGGGGAGGAAATGAAAAATGTGTTGGGAAAACATGGCAGAAGAGATGAAGAAAAGAAGCAACTGCAAAGTTATCTTTTAAAAAGACAGAAACAATAAATAGCAGGAAATGCTATGGCACAAGTCTAGCGACATAATACTGTGCTCATGTTACATGGTGCCATGAGACAAGGAACTATGCAGTATCACTGACATGAACAGCACGAATAGGGTATTAGCTGAAAACTAGGTGCAATATTTCCAATCCCCACTACTTAAAAATTAAGAGCTTGCCCTCAAAGCTCTTGAAATTCTTTAAAACATAATATATTTTGCTTTCTTTTTATTTGCTTTTGTTTTTTTCAGGCTTTTGGTGCACATAGGTCATATTTTCAATCCAAAGGATTAAAAATTAACTTTCTTTTTTCAAAATGAAATACTTGATTCTCTTTCAATCACAGGGTACCAAGTGCTGGGCTTGAATTAAAATATAAACATCACCAGGCTTGCAATAAAATCAGGAGTGCTGGCAATCCTTAGGGATGCCTCAGAGTGCTGGCAAAGGCCAACTGACCATTATTGACTGGCCTCAATCCTGGGCAAGAGACACAAAAGTTAAGATTCTTATCACATACACAGTGTCAATGTCATTGTCTCCAAACCCAGTGTCTCCAGTGGTTGCTATTTCATTTCCAGAGGTAGGCACTCAGTTGACTTATTTGTTCCTTTATAGAGAAAACAATTCAGAAGCCAGCACCTAACAAGTGGGTGTGGAGGAGGAAGAGTGTATTTGGTTGCTGACTAAAATCTATGTCATGCACATGCATGATTTGTGAATCTGGACAGAAGTCAAGCCCTGGACAGGCTAGGCCCATGCTACAGCCCTTTCCTTGTCTCAGCAGAGATTTACCCTCCACAAGGCTTTTTAATCAGGGGGAAAATGTGTAAAAAGATTCTAGGGATTGTTTGTTCTGTACAAAGCTTATGCAGACAATTACTGGCAAATGCATTAAAGCTGCCATCAATGTGCCTTATTGATGCATAAGCCTGCCTGGATGCTCAGTGGAGTAGGGTTCCCCCAGGTGAACCTAATGAAAGAACAGCCTGATGTTTTAAAAAAGAGTTAGAGACAAGCAGAAGGGGAGAAGCTTAAATGCAGATGAAAAATATCCACGGGGGTTTAAGAAGTCAAGGCCCATGAAACAAAAGTTTCAACAGAGACTTAAAAGAGAAATTTGTCCAGATGTTGGCACTATACTGAGGTCTTTCATACTAGACCCAACCTAGCGGAAATAAAACCAGCCTTCAGATCAACAGAAATGTACTTGGACCGTATTTTGGATTAGTTCACTCTTCTCTTATTAGATATGGGCTAAGCTCTGGTCTCTTTTATACCAGCATCAATCCAGACGAGCTCTGCTGGCTTCAGTGAAGTTACTCAGATTTACATCGGTGAAACAGAGGGCACATGTTGGCCCTGTCACAGTAGTCAAATAAGAGTTTTTTCCTTTGTAGCCCAGCT
This sequence comes from Carettochelys insculpta, assembly GCF_033958435.1. Classification (NCBI taxonomy): domain Eukaryota; kingdom Metazoa; phylum Chordata; order Testudines; family Carettochelyidae; genus Carettochelys; species Carettochelys insculpta. The sequence goes on from NC_134146.1 coordinate 22,760,871, forward strand.
TTTTGTTTCCCTAACTCCTTCAGTGAAATCCCACCCCTACATTTATGGGAAAGTGCTTATTAATAAGGCTATAATTCAGCTGGAGAGAAAAGGTGGCTGTTCTGTGGGGAACAAAGCCTGAGTAGCTTATTATTTTAAATCAGTTTGTTGGGTGTACAGCTTGTGAAATACTTGGGACATTATATTACGAAACACTGCTGCCTCATGAATGCCTGCATGTGCGTGGGTCCGTCATTTCTGACAGGGCTCAACAGGATACCAGAGAGATACCAGGTGCAGTGCTGAGGACTCAACAACTCTAGCAGCACTAACTCCTGGGACAATGGGAAGCTACGTCCTTAGAAATCCAATATAGCTGATTCTCTGAAAGAATGAAGGGATGGAGAAGAGGATGCAAAAGGAGTTTAAATAAGAAGCGACACAGGAATAGATGGACTGAAACAAGAAGAGGAGCCTTGAGGCAGGACGGTAAGATGGTCACTTGAGCTGGGCAAAGGGTTCCGTGAGGTAGAGAAACCAGTCAGTATAACAGCCTATGTGAGGCAGGGGATGTCCAGTCTGCTTGACTGGCCAGGCACAGAAAGTCTTCCAAAGACTCAAAAGAAGGTACAGCTAGTAAAGGATTTTTATTTCAGATATTGTTTTGTGTCGTCCATACTCTCCCATGTTTTATACAATTTAAATGTAAAGAGAATACTGTTAGGCTGTGCAAAATGTGAGTGAGTGTTACACGTCACAACGGAGTGCCTCCCCAGAAAGTCACACTGTAAACCAAAAGCTTCATACCTTTCGGATAGAATTCTAATTGAGAAGATGTGTTTAAGTGGGTGAGGATCTTGGGGGTCAGTGCTGGTGTAAAAGGTTGAAGGGGTTTCTTCACACAACACACAGTCAACCTGTGGGACTCCTTGGCTACGTCTACACGTGCACCCAACTTCGAAATAGCTTATTTCGATGTTGCGACATCGAAATAGGCTATTTCGATGAATAACGTCTACACGTCCTCCAGGGCTGGCAACGTCGATGTTCAACTTCGACGTTGCTCAGCCCAACATCGAAATAGGCACAGCGAGGGAACGTCTACACGGCAAAGTAGCACACATCGAAATAAGGGAGCCAGGCACAGCTGCAGACAGGGTCACGGGGCGGACTCAACAGCAAGTCGCTCCCTTAAAGGGCCCCTCCCAGACACACTTTCATTAAACAGTGCAAGATACACAGAGCCAACAACTAGTTGCAGACCCTGTATATGCAGCACGGACCCCCAGCTGCAGCAGCAGCAGCCAGAAGCCCTGGGCTAAGGGCTGCTGCCCACGGTGACCACAGAGCCCCGCAAGGGCTGGAGAGAGAGTATCTCTCAACCCCCCAGCTGATGGCCGCCATGGAGGACCCCGCTATTTCGATGTTGCGGGACGCGGATCGTCTACACGTCCCTACTTCGATGTTGAACGTCGAAGTAGGGCGTTATTCCCATCCGCTCATGGGGTTAGCGACTTCGACGTCTCGCCGCCTAACGTCGATTTCAACTTCGAAATAGCGCCCAACACGTGTAGACGTGACGGGCGCTATTTCGAAGTTACTGCCGCTACTTCGAAGTAGCGTGCACGTGTAGACGCAGCCCTTGTTTTGAAGATCAAGGCAACAAAAGAGTTAAAAAAGAAAAAGAACTAGATAAATTCAGGAAGGATATATCCATTGATGGGTATTAGCCAACATTGTGGGGAACATGTCCCTAGCTTCTGTTTGCCAGAAGCTGGCAATGGGCAACAGGGAATAAGTTACTTGATTACCTGTTATGTTAATTCTCTCTGGGGCACCTGGCACAGGCTGCTGTCAGAAGACAGGATACTGGGCTAGATGGACCTTTGATCTGACCCAGCGTGGCCATTCTTCTGTCCATTTCCATGAAGGAGTCACTGACTGTGACCAGAAAGTGTGCTAGAGAAGAAACAGGGCTGCAGATTGCTAAAACCCAACTAGCTTGTAATAGTCAAGCAGAAGAGGCTTGTGTTCCTCCATTACCATTCTAGTAAGCAACCAAGTAAGGGCGTTCACTAGGCTCTGTGAGGTTATGTAGTTGTCAATTGTCCTGATGTGACAGTTTAAACTCCTAACCTACCCTTGTTGATCAGGAGACTTTGCCATAACATATCATTTATCAACATGAAACTGTTTCAGTGGGACACAAACTAAAGGGACCCTTTGGGCCTCCTTCCAGCAGTCCACGCCCCAGGCCAATGGTACTTTCCTCAGCACTGCAGGCCCATTACCCTGGCTTCTCTCTGAGGGATGTTTGGGCTCTTTTCCAAGAGGAGAAGTGTTACTGCTCCCCCATAACTTCCTGAGACACTAGGGAAAAGATTACAAGATTCCTTTACAGACAATCACATGTGCTTTCAGCCAGGTTGTTGCATGTCTGATGTGAGATCGAGTGCTGGGGGGCAGTGGAGCATCCCTTCATGTAAAACCTGTACCTGATTATACAAGAGAGATAGGGCAATGTGGTATATAAACAAGACCACTTAAAGCCTGTATGATAACTCTTAACACCACCTTATATCAGTGTTAAAGTATAGCATGTCGATGTGTCGTTAACACATCCATCTATTCCTTTGTGGGAAAAAAATTAGGTATCAAGCAGCATTCACTGTTAAAAAGACAAGTTAGTAAGGTTTTCTGGAGCTTTTTTACACTACACATTTTGCCTCATGGTCAGGCACACCAATGGGGACTGGGAGAGAAGGAGGCAAAGGGGGCAGTTGCCCCCGGGCCCGGCTTTTCACAAAAGTGCTGAAGTAACAGCTGTGGTGGCAGCCGGACCACTGGTCTCCTTTGAAATGCTGCAGAGCTCTGTGCAGCTGCTCTGGATGTGGTTCTGAGGAAGCATGTGTGGGGAGTGAGCAGACAGAGCTGACTGCCCTAAGCCACACGGGCCCCTTCAAGAGCCGAGGAGCTGCGCCCCCTCCCAATTTGGCCCAGGGCCCACGGTGGCCGTTGGCCCTGCTGCTCTTGTGGGGGTGGGGTGGGGAAAGACAGGTTTTGAACACTCAGTTATCAATATACCTTAATTTTTGTCAGATTTAACTACTGCCTGCTCTTCTCATTTATTTGTAATGGAATTACGTGGCCATGAATGGTGCCAGCTTGACAGCCTCCCAGACAGAGAGCATCTGTTCAGCAAGAGAGGAACAGAGTTACCATGTTTGCTTCCTCCAACTTCCTCAACTAGTGCTACCATCCTAATGTGATGCGAGTGATGAAGTAAAACCAGTTCTGAACCAAGGATGCACATTACCAATTAGGAGTGCTGACTGTAATGGGATTTATGGTGCATTTATTCATCGACTCGAAACTGGACTGTGACCAACAGTTCAGCTGTTACAACAAGTATTTCTGTTTATTGTCCTTTTATATGTGTTTAGACCAACATTTTTAAACTTGAGTGCTTCACGATTAAGTAGCTAAATCCATCCTTAGACAACTAACTTAATAGTGTGGTAAATCAGGCTACTTGTTCTTCTGCTCAAATTTAGCCATAACATATGAAAAGTTGAGGTACAATGTTTTGGTTTCTCTCTATCATTGGCCCTACTTATATTAAAATATTTGAGTGAAAGTTGCTTGTTGGACTGCATTACCCAGAATCCTTAAGAGGGAGTTGGGTGGCTCTATATTTGAAGAATGAAATAGAAAATTTGAAGGACTATCAGCTGCAAACCTCAATTCTTATCTTCTTTACTATATTCATTAATTCTTACCTGCATACAGCATCAGGCTATGTCGAGAATACAAGCGCATCAGTGGCTGCAGCTATGCAGCTGTGGACATTTCCTATACTAATGGAAAGGTATTTTCTATTGGTATAATTAATCCATCCATCCAGGAGATGGTAACTACGTCAAAGGAAGAATTCTTCCATTAACCTAGCTGTGTCTAAACGAGTTCTTAGATATACCTAATTACAGTACTTAGAGCAAAACATTTTTTCACAGCCTTGAGCAAAGTAGTTACGGCAATCTATTTTTAAAGTGTAGACCAGGCATAAGGAACCAACTATAGGAGAGGTCTTGAATTGTTTAAAACAAGCTGTGTTTATGGCCTTGAAGTCAGCCTCTGGCTTCTCTCTATGAATGAAAACAGTAGTCAAACAATAGGATCCGTGCAGAGGAAACACATGGAAAAGCAAAAAAAATGTATATAATCATCAAATTTAGCAAAAGTTTTTGAAAAACTAAATGCCTGCGTGACTTGCCCAAAGCAGCATAAGAGCTCTGGAGAAGAGCTGGGGTCAAAACCCTGAACTCCATGTTCCTGTCATCTGGCCTAAACGCAAGGCCATCCTTCCCTCACCCAGCTTTCGGCCTCGCTGCTCTATCCAATCTCCTCCATGCAGCCCATGTAGAAGCAGCGTATATAATTTAATAGCTGAAGCTAAAAGTCTGGATGTTTAGCCAACCCATGTGTGACATAACTGGGTGTGCAAAATTGGAAAGGAAATTTCTGGTTCATTACTTCTACAGCAATCCAGAACAGGACATTCAAAAGCATATAAAATGTGACAGATTACTGATGGAGAAAGAGAGACGTGGTCAGAGTGAAATTTCTGAGCCTCAAACATATTATCCAAACTATCTCCAATAGATTCCCAATCAAACTCAGATACCATCTCTGGAGTTGGTTCACTTCCCTTTCTCAGATATAAGAATTCCGGAAGTGTTCAGCTCCACCAATGACAAACTCTAGTGTACTTCGCTCCTTACTAGCTGCCAGTGTACACGTTCGTACGCACATATGCATGCTTCAGAAGTCAAAAAGTTCTTTTGCTTGCACAGCCTATGGATCTTGATCACCACCTAGTGGATTTCCCAGAGCAATATAATAATTTCTTTTGAATATACAATTTAACCCATTCATTTTAAAATATTTTCAAACCAGTCATTAGCACCACTATCAAAGTACTGCCCAGGAGAGGAGGAAAACATTTTAATATGCCTTTTGAAGGTCAGCCTAGATCCAAAATTGGGCTAAAATAGCAGCACCCCCCCTAATATTTTGTAGACTTTTTTTCCATTTTGCAGGCTCTAAATCAAACATATTCTCATGGTTGATTTTAGGTATGTCTTTGTCCTTTTCACAGAAAAATTTCTACCAGTAACAGCCCTGTTCCTCTCGGTGCACAGACTAACTGTGATTGAGGCACAGCTGCTATAGAAACTCACACAGCCCTCCTTAGGGGAAGAGCCCAATAACGGGGGCAGAGGCTGAAGTGGTTTAGCATGAAGTCCTGACACTTCTGGCTAGCTTGTTTGATGCTCAGTTCCACAGAGGAGCCAGGTTGCATGGGGAGGCCCAATGCCAGGCAAGGGACAATCAACGGCTTTGGAGTGAGGCGGGGGAAGTGTGGTTTCCCTCTTCAGGTTTGGAACTAGAAGGAGCTGCTCATCAGGATTTGAGGCACTCAGCTGGAAGTTTCTTCATGCAGAAGAATTTGAATAATCCCAGTCGTTTCCCCTATGCCAGCCCTTTAAAATAGAGTCGAGGGAAAAGAGAGGGAATGAAAAATAAGAGCAGGCAAGAGGATGTGAGTGATGGCTGGGGGGAAATCATCACAGTGAGAGCAAAAATGGTGCAAAATCAAAAGTGGGAAGAGTAGAAAACAAAATGAAAGCAGAGGGGAAGGAAAGCAGAGAGCAGAAGGGAGAAGGATGCGCCCCCACAGAGTGCTACTGCATGAAGTACGGCAAAGGTGAAAGGAGGAGTGATTTCATATTCTGTGTGTAGGATTGCTCACCAGACAGGGCTGCAAAATTATGTGGTGAGCTCCTGCTGAGATAACACATACTGGCTGAAACTCTAGTTCAGCAACATCCATAATCCAGCATGATTTTAGTTAGCTGGACAATCACTTGTCATGGATGTGACCAAGTTTCCCGTGGTCCCATAAAGTTTGTTTACAGCCACCAGTCTTGGCTCTCAGTGTTCTGTGCTGTTATTTAGTTATAATTTATCTCCAAATGTGTTCTAAGAGCCCAGTAAGCAGTGGAAGTGTTGGTAATACGCTAGACAGTATTGACCTCCTGTGGTCTAGCAAATTCTCTTGCTTGGCACTGGTCAGGTCCCCAGGGTGCCGGACTACAGAGTTTCAACCTGTGGTAAAATGAGAGTGAAATTGAAGTGCACACATGGCCAGGAGTCCACAGTACGTCTAACTACTTCAGAAACAGTAAGAAGTCTTGTTTCTCTTGTTTTTAAATGCCATTTTCCTTCCTTGATAGACAACCCACTGGTCTGACTGACCTACACTTGGATATTCTGGTTGCACAGAGGCTGAAATGAAAACTGACATCAGCTTCCCTGCAAACACCTTCCTCCTAATTCCAGCTGCGTTCCGGCGTGCACTTCAGCCAACCCTCATGTTGAGCTGTAAAGCAGCTGCATTGATGAGCCTGTGCATTTGTAAAGGCAGGCCAGCCATTTGTCTGGCTGGCAGTGAGAGAGTCAGTTTCAACTGTCCAGACTGCCAGACTAGGGTAAGCATTGCCTAGTGTATATTTCTATCATGCCCCTCATCCTGCAGCAGCACAGAGCACAACACAAACTGATATGCAAGCTCCTGCATCTGTCAAAGGGGTCAGTTTGCTCCAAGAGCAAGCAGTGCATATGCCAGAGGCCACGGCGCACTACCCAAAAGCACACTAATGGTGTCTGGACTGGATAATCCAGTTCATAGTGTGAGCCCAACTGCACCCATGAGACCTGCCCATGGACATCCCATCTTGGGGCAGGGGAAAGCAGTTGCCCCCAGGCAGCATATCTCTCTGCTCCCCAGATTCTGTGAATTGCTCCCCATGGATCTCGGGTCAAGCCTGACAAGGACATTGCAGCCAGGGGGTGGAACGGACTGCACATCACCCACGTCACGAGAGGCTGTCCCCAGACAGACGGACTAGCCCCAGGTGGTATTTCTCTCTGGGAGCCTCATATTACAGGGGATTTTCCAAAGGGAGTGGCACCTAGAGGAGCCTGATTGGTGGTAAGTTTGACTGGGGATGCAGAATTAGCTGGAGGTACAGGAAGATCTGTGGCTGGTCTCCAAGGGGTTATGCCAATACTGGGGGATTAGGGGGAGGAGAAGAATGGTGTCTGGGGCTCGATGCATAGATAAACCCTAACCCCTAGAGGGAACAACTAGGAAAAAACTGCAAAGAGGAGGAATCTGAGGGTAGGTCCCCACAACAAAGTTATTTAGAAATAACAAATCTTATTTTGAAACAACTAACCTGGTGTCTACACAACGCAACTGCTATTTCAAAATAATATCGAAACAGTGGGAATCTTATTTCAAAATTGATGAACGTCATTCCATGAGGAATAAGTCCTATTTTGAAATAGGTGTTTCCAAATAGGGGCTGTTAAAAGAGGGAATAGAGCCTATTTCAAAATAAGCCAGAGTACGTCCAATGCCTCTATTTTGAAATAGGCTCCATGCATGTGGATCGATGACGTATTGTCAAATGCATTAGTGCATAGGAGCATTATTTTGAAATAAGCTATTTCTGTATAGCTATTCTGGAATAGCTTCTTTTGGAACAAGGTTGCAGTGTAGACATACCCTCAGGGAAATTTTCTCTTAGTCAAGTTCCTTTGTGGGATTTCTCTGTAGAAGAAGTAATCTGAAGCTGTGTTTTTAATTATTTTCCAAGCAGTAGAGTCAGTAACACATTTTACCAGCAGGGGGCCCAATAAAAGACATCACTGGTTAAATAGAAAGATGATGTACCGTGTCCAGAACAAAGTCAGATTTAATTCAGTTTGAACTGTGCTGGGCTCTTCTCTCTCAAGTGGCAGTTGTTTTTTCTCTTTTTTAAAATATCCAGTGCAAGGCAATTATTTCACTATCCATTACATGCTGAAGGGTTTCTCTGTGAGATGCAAATAATGTCATCATGCTGTTTTCCACATCTGTTTATCGCAACAGAAACAGTATTTTTGTACGCTTTGGCTCTGTTTCAAGATTAGCAATAGCTGTAAATTGAAACTGTCTCAAATTCTAGTCTCACCTCTGGACTTGCATCAGGAGAGATACTCAACTGCTTTGAAATAATCCTCGAAGTGTTTTCAGGTTTGTGTGGGAGTTAGTGCTCTGGAAAGCATTTTTAATAGGCTGTGATAAATTTAGATACTGATCTTATCCATAAATCCAGCACACTCATGAACATTAGCTATTTCACTTCCTTCTGCAGTAAAAGCTTATTATAATAAATCCATAATTAGAAGGGAGCCCAAAGCAAATTCCTAGACCCTGCCACCACTGAGTACTTATACTTCAGCTTCTCATCTCGTATTTGATCAATACGTTTTGTGTTTGCTCTATTTATACTTGTACATTAATCAGGAATAGTTCCCTTGTAATCAGTCAAGTTTCTCCTCTCTGTTACACTGACATAATTCCCTTGACTGAAATAGAATTACTCCAACTTGCACCAAGAGGAGAATCAGATCTACACTAAGGCAGTGAGCTATATGTTTACCTACAAATGCACATGCCATGCTCGTGCCCTCCTTGGACAGAGAGTATAACTGTTTAATTCTTTTAATCTAAAACTCTTCCTGTTCATCTGGCACAGATCAGAGAAGACAGCATTGTACAGAGTTGGCCCATAACCAAACAAGAGTCTTTGCACTCAGATGCCTGCCTAAGTTTGACCAGACAGGCAGTCCATGATACAGAGTACCTTGCATATGTAGTATTCACATACACAGTTTATATCACAAGGTGAAGATCTTAATGGTCCCTTCTTTCCAGACATTCACATGGCTTGCACATGGCACTGCAGAAAATTGTTAGTTATCATTAAACTCTAATGTCTTCATGGGGTTTAAGAGATAATTACTTGAAACTTTTAAAGTCCAGCTTTGGGAAATTCCTCCCCTTTCTTTCTCTTTCATTTAATCTTTTTAGCATCAAGATACTCAGCAACCCCTCCCCCATAACTTCTGTGCATCGTGTGATGTGAAAAACTGGCAACACAGCTTTATTTATGAATGACATGCACTGGAAGCATGGGCTCTGTTTTCCTTAGAGCTCTCCCTGGTGCACGTGTGGAAGAATATAGATTCTTTTAATGAGCAATGAGATGTTGATTAACTTCTCCGAGGCAGCTCTAAAACTCAAATGCAGAAATGATGCTTTGGGACTGTGGGAGCTACAGGCTGCCACAGGAGATGCTTTTTGAATAAGGTAGTTGCCTCATTTAGGAAGTTGGAAGTGCTAAATGTTTTCCTGTTACCCTTAACATGGCCCCATCGTTCCCTGCAAGAAAGTTTCCAGTACTCAAAAGAATCACATAGCACGGATTGTACAGCACGAGTGATTTAAGCCAAACAACATTTGGTTTTGGTTTGCTGAAGGACATAGCAACAGCCTACCTGTAACCCTTGAATGCCTAAGAATAAAGTTAGACTCTAACTCAACATTATTTCAGTGCAGTATGAACCAACTGTGCAATTCTATGGTGTTTGAGTCTTAAAGAAACATAAAAATACTCCCAGAAGCTAAACACAAAAGTAAACACCCACCTGACATTTGCCAAACTGTCTAAATATCCATGAAGAAGCCAACATTAAATAAATGAATAAATAAAAATCAAATCCCCAGAGTTTTGCAGTACATAGCAAGCGTAAACTACTGTTGCATGCTGAACTTCTCATGTGCGCTGAATGCTTAATGAGAAATGGAAGCAAAGAATCTACTGAGAATATGTCAATATCATCATCTGCAAGTTCTGTCTCACATTACTATGGGGCTGGAGCAGCTTAACTACTGTTGAGCAGAAGAACAGAGTCAGCTTCATTTTTGGTGGGGCAAAATTGACAATAAGGAAAAAAAAATCTGCAGGAAGCTCTTTGCTGTTTCAAGCTAGAAGCTAGATAGAGCATTTCTAGCTAAAAATTCATTGAAAACAGCCTGGATAAGCTGTAAATCAATAGAACTAATATGTCTGTTAGTCCTAAAAAGAAAGTTAGAAGCAGCATTTTGGAAGTCTGTATTTTCAGTACAACAAACAAACCCTTGTTTGGTTGGACAGTTAGTAGCCAGACAAACCCTTGGAACCATGAAAATGAGAAATCAAAAGAAAAGGCCCCAGCATTCCTTGACACTTTCACTTTGCCTCCAATGTTCCCAACAGCACAGGCTAACACTACACAAAGAGTTCAATTCACCTTCAGTAGATAATGAAAAGCAAGACGTACTACAGTATCTTCATCTCTCTCGGTCTCGATTGTGCCACTTAATGACATCATACATCTTATCGACCACGATTTAGAAGTGTGGAGGCTAATCGTTAGATCAGAGTGGATAACAGAGGGGTAAGCCATAATTTTTTCAGAGGGCCCACTCCAAGAAATTTGGTAATAAGTCACAGGCCATGTTTTTCCATCATATTAATGGGAGATGTGTGGCTGGGATGAGTTTGGGGGCTGCAGGTAGCTCCAGTCAGGGACTGGGATGCAGGAGGGGTTTCTGACCTGGGGCAGAGATGTAGGAAAAGGTTTGGGATGTAGTTTGGGTCCAGGGGGTAAGTCTCACCTGGGGCAGGGGACTGGGATGTGGAAGGTGTGAGGTGCAGTTTTTGACCCTGGTATGGAAGTGCTTAGCATAGGGAGCTCCTGGCCAGTGACTCAGCAGGGCACTCAGACAGGCAGCTTTCTGGCTAATGAGAACTGTGAGGAAGGTGCTGAGGGTGGGGACAGCAGATGGAGATCTGATACCTCCCACCCCAAAGGGGTGTGCAGAGACACACTTGCCAGAGGCCTCTCACTGCAGAACTTCTGGGACTGGCATGGCTGTAGCCACAGCACTGAGGCAGACTGCCTAAGCACCCTGATGGGCCATGCGATATTTTCCTCCAGCCCTCACTTAAAGGGTCATGGTGGGCCAGGGGAAAATGTTTGGCAGTTGGGTTTGGCCCATGGGCCATATTTTGCCCATCCCCTGCTATAATTCAATCTGTTTAACACAAACTAATGTACAAACCCAGTTTTAGAATTTAGCAACTCAGCAGCTAAAAGCTATCTACCATGATCGAATACCAAAACTTTTAGCTGACGAGTTGCTGCTAAGGTTTTGGTTCTGCCACAGGAATAACCCCTGTATTTCTACTATCACTCGGAGCAACTTGTGCAAGCTTTAAATATTTATTTATAAAATGCAAGTTTACATATTAGACTGATTTCTAAGGCCTGGGTATGAAAACTTGGTCCCTTACTACTTACCTGAAAAATCGGGGATGTTGAATGTCTAATAAAGACTTTCAGTCACTTAAGTTACATAGGTACAAACAAACCATAAATGTTGAATGGTGTGACAATTCTTTTTCCTTATTCAGTTGTTCAGCTTTCGTTCACTCAACTGTTGTGACATCATCATTGCGCTAGTCTGAAGAAGTGGGTCTGTCCCACGAAAGCTCACCTAATAAACTATTTTGCTAGTCTTTAAAGTGCTACTTGACTGCTTTTTGTTTTGATAGTGTATAGACTAGCACAGCTTACTCTCTGTTACATTAAATCATTGCAGGATAACCTTAATTTGAAATAAATATCCACACACAGATTTAAGAAAGAATGACAAATGGAGGGAATTACCATTGATTTAGTTATTTCAGTTCCAGTTTGTATATAGACAATCCCTGTTTTTCCTTTCAGCAAAGCTTCTATGTCAGATAAGAGCTGAATTTCTAATAATGAAGGAAGGAAAGAAGGAAGAAAGGAAGGAGCAGAGATGTTCATCTCCAGCACGGCCCCTCTAACCTTTATATACCATTCTTTCCAATACAGTATCATAGTGGGAGCACTTCTAGTTTTGCCCTATCTCCATGTCCGCTCTTTGCTTTGTTATTTCCCTTCCAGGTGCTAGAGATGGAATGCTGGGTGCACCCATCAGGAGTGAGCAATCCCTTCCTAACCACGAAGGGCCAAGAGCGAGACCAAGTGGAGGAGGTGAAAGATTCATAGGTTCTAAAGGAGAGAAGGGACCATTGCAATCACCTAGTCTGGCCTGCAGCAAAGCCTTGGTCATCAGACTTTCCCCCTACATAATTCCTTTTTGAAATGGAAAGGCTGGGAAGTTGTAAGGATTTAATAAAGGGACAGGCATAGGGTGGGAGAGGAGAGACTACAGAAAGGGCGAAAAAAGAAATAGGAAGGGAAAGAGAAAAGGGATAATAAGTAGGGAGGGAGGGAAAGGGACATTGACAGAAGAAGAAGAGAATGAGAAGGACACAGATAAGGGAGGAAGACACAGGAGACAGCAGTGTCCCTAAAGTTTGAAGACTAGCATTCCACATTGCGACACTCAGAAATGGAGAGGGACGTTTCAACATTAACATTCCCTTACAATGAGGGGGAGAAATCCTGTGCTCTTGTTTTATAATATACCATAGTGCAAAGTGTATCCTTCCCTTGGTGCACATGTAAAATCCTCAATATATTAGAAGTTGTGCACACTCACCAGAATGAAAATGACTCCCATGTTTCAAAGCATTTTGGCGAGGGGGAAAGGTTAGGACTGGGTGGTGAGAGAGGGAGATAGGATTTGGGTTGCAAAACATATGAAAACTGTTTCGAAATTATGAACCATGGGTTTGATCTTTGGATTTTATACAGACTAACAATAAACCACTTTAAGAGAAGATAAAATTAAGGCTTCTAAAACAGGGCTGCTATGAAATTGCTCTTAACAGCTTATCATAGGAGAGGAATTTTATTGCAAGGTTGCTAGATTCAAGTTGATGAGTTGTATTTATGTAGTTAAAAAGGGGAGCTGAATGCATGGAAAAAGGCTGAAGAAAAGACAGCGTCCAGCTAGTAAACTTAGGTTTCAGATATTTTTATCACCACTTTGATACCACTTATAAATCTTCTGAGTAATGTTCACACATGGCAAAAATGGCCAAGGGAGTTAAATTTAAAAGTGAAAGCAACAAGAAGGAAACCTTACAGTTTTGTACTATAAAATGCTATGTTCTTACAACTCAAAACACAACAGAACTAAATTCCCCCTATGGGCCAGGCAAAGTTGACCTAGAAATAAATCTTCATAATACTGACCACATGGGCGGTTTATATTTCATAATTTCTTTGTCTTCAGCAACAAAGTCACTCGTGTTCTGAAACAAGTCTTGAAGTCTTTACTTAGGCAAAACTCACCGCATTCACCAAGCTGGGACATGTTTGAATAAGGCCTGCCTGCAAATACCTTTGCAATTTAAGTGGCATATTGCACCCAGCTCTAGATTCCAGGAAAATGGTATCTCCTTGCCAAGGCAAATAGGTGGAAAAATAGAAGTAAATGAATGCAAAAAGCATTGCATTCTGAATACATGAAATGTGTTACTACCACTGTCATGCAAGATAACCCAAGTGAAACCAAAGCAAAAATCTCTGACAAAGCCCAGTTTATGAAAATAATCAGAATTCCCAAGTACCGATAGCTTGGTGTTCACCTGGACTGAGGAGGCTGATATGAAAACAACGGTTTTTAAGGGAAAACATCGCAAGTCTTCCTGCTTCTCTTACTGCTCACTGTTGGAACGATTGCTCTAATAGGCACATAGAAAGCATTAGAACTTCTACAGTTATTTGAGCACTCATGCAGCTTCAAGAAAATTGAAAATACCAACTGCCAGCATGGATTCTGGAAGATGTTTCTCATCAGATTAAGAGAAATGTATTAAAAATCTCTTCTCAGAGGACAGAATGTCAGCTGGGCAGCCCTTAGCAAAAAGGACTTTCATGAAACCTGTGTAACCCCAGAGACACTGAGACCCTGTACTAGGCAGGGTGGAGTCTCCACTCTACAGCCTTGACTGTGAGTCAGATGGCCTTTAGGTCATGCGGTAGAACACAGGGCTTTCATCCCTAGGTTGCAGGTTCAATTACTCCTGATGAAGACCCAGGAGCATCAACTTTCTGCTTGGAAGAATTTACGTCTTTACAGCTCAATAAAGGGCCCATATCTTTTTCATTAAAAGAAGGGCTCACTTCCAGAGAACCAGTGATCCCAGAAATTCCTACCCAGCTCAATTCCCAGCTGGAGCAAGTCCAACAGACAAGCAGAACGGACAACTATTTTGCATGGAAAACCAATAATCATTAGATAAACAGGGGTCTTTCCTAGAAATCTTGCCCATAGATGCTGCCTTATGCCCACTGTGTGAGTAATAGTATAGCTATCTGTATTTCTGTGCTTCCACTGTTCAACTCCCAGAGGTATGTCTACACAACAATGTTACTCCAGAACAGTTTATTCTGGAGTTATTATTCCAAAATAAGTATTTTCAGAATAACACATCTACACTACAGGGAAGTCCCAGAATAAGCAAAAGTTATTCTGAAATAGTGTGCCTACACACAATAGAGCCTATTTTAGATCAGAGCCCCTGGAAGTAGTGAAATATGGCTACATAGCAGAATTATTTCAAAATAAAATATTCTGTAATAGTTGATTTCAAAATAGCCATTATTCCAAGCTACACAGCCCCTATTCTGAAATATCTATTTTGGAATAGGTGTTATTCCTCATGGAATGAGGTTTGCCAAATTCAAAATAAGGTGTCCACTATTTCAAAATAGTTTGCGTTTGTGACATATAGACGCTCATAAATTTATTGCAGAATAGAGGCCAATACTGAAATATTCTAACAAACCCCACTTCTCTTTCCCATACTCCTTCCATGGGGTTAAAGACACAGGGATGGGCTTATAAATCATGCTGGCACAAGGGCAACATGCCAGAAGAGTTGTTTCTTCAGCTGTTCCTCCACAGCCAGATGCACATTGGTCAGCAGGCACACTGCAGTTCCAGTGGGCATGGAGATGGAGATGTAGATGTGGATGTGGGGAAGCCGGATTCTTTTCCCTTGGTATGGAAGCCTGGAGATACCCAGTGGTTTCCAACAAGTTCTATCCATCTGGGTAATTAAATGATTTCCACCGCTGAATTATACAGGTGTGTCTTGGAGAACCTCCCTCCGCCCCCAGGCTGCAGGTTGCCAACAGTTTTGCTCATCAGATCACCTTGTGAAGGGAGACGTCATATACACCTCAGTTTTGTATGGTGCTACACATCACCACACAGAATATTAACAAACATTAAGACAGAGCATGTTTTTTAATTATAGGGATTTAAGGCTGTGACACAAGTATCTCTTGTAAGTATTACTATTCCCTTTTGACAAAAGAAGGAAAACAAGCACAGACTTAAATAATTAAATGACTTGGCCAGTATCACATGGGAATTCAGTGGCAGAACTGAGAACAGTTCTTTGCTCTGCTCACTCAAATGTGCTGCCCCTTCTACTATAATTGTGCTCACTTGGTACCATACGTGTAATGACAACATATACTGAAGCCACTTTTGGAAATTAGCACAGATCTAAGAATGCTGATGTCTAGACACAGAAGGACATGGGGAACATGTCACACTTTCTTTCTGACACATCACTGGGCAAGGCCAATACATGAAATTACAAATAAAACTGGATAAGTATGGCCAGGAAGTATCTTGATTATCCTGGAGGTATTTTATGTTTTGTGTGTGCATGCGTGCATGTGTGTGCCCCTTTGCAGCATTTGGAAGAGTATTCAAAAACCTTGAAAAGTGAATCAAGTTCATCTTCTACTAGAAGGATCTATTTAATTGAGTTTTCAAGTTGTATTATGATATTAAGCCTGCCTTAAAAGATCATAAAAGGCAAATAATTATTCCCACACTCACAGTTATCTATTGCATCTTAAAATCAGCCAGAGCCCACTTACTGAGCCAGCTCTCACAGTCTATACCTTACACAGTGTAACAGAAAGAACCTGGAAAGCATTACTGCCAAGGTAGAGTAAAAAAGACACATTGTTATGAGCTTTTATGATTGCATGACCCAAGCTGACTTATGAAGTCCAGTAATGGTGAGAGACTGCATTAGAAACCAGGACAAAGTATTCTGAAAGGTACATATACACATTCCTCCCCTGACTTGACCTGCACCAGCTCCCAGTCAAACCGCGGAGAATTCTACGGCAGAAATAAGCAGGTTTGGCACTGTCTTTTTGACCTGGCTTGAAAAGCCAAACACATAGGCACTACCTACTCGGGATTTTCTGTGTGAAAGAACTAGGCACCTGTACCCTCCAGGTCCTCCAGAAGTATTTTGTTTGAACTAAACGGAAGGATTTTGACAGGGTGGGTAGAGGAACAGACCGAATGGGATGAATGTAGATCCGAGAAGGGAAACACATCACCCTCTACAGAATTAGGCAAAAAAAAGGTAATCCAGCTGTGCACAAATTAACTCTCTGTGCAGCCTCCCTTGGGTGCTTCTGGGCAGCTGGGACCTGGGAGGAGGTAGGACGAGTTCATTGTACAGTGGTTCCAGTGGAGCTGTGGTTTCCATGATATAGGAGGCTCTGCAAAGGCATGGGGATTCTGTGCAGATGTCCCTTACCACCTTCTGGGGATCCCAGGGAGCTGCCAGGTTTGTGGCCTCTTTCGTGGAGAGGATGAGTGGCAAAGCCTGCTCCGACATGGGAGTCCCCTCCCACAGGAGATAATCTGGACCACATAATGGCAAAGAAGGGTACACAGATCATGTGAACTCTGAATAGTTACTCTTAATACATTCCCATTGCCTCTGCATTCTGCGGACAGTAACAGGCAATTAAAACCAAATGCTGAAGAGGCAAGAAAGCATAACAAGACCAGGCAGTCAGGCCTAGTGGCCTTGCAATGGGATTATTCATGTGGTAGCAGGGCAATCTCGTCCCATAAGGAAATGTCTTGGCCATCACTCTGGTCCAAAAAATGAATGTTCTTGGGCTCGACTCCTGTTCAGCCAACACTCCACACCCATTGTACTGTGGGATTATATAGAGCAGAGGCCAAATTCATATCCAGTGGCATGCAGAGACACAGGTCTACTTAAACCAGTTGGGGCAGTTCAGGAGAGCTGGCACAGCAGGAAAGGATAGATAGAACTGTATCATAGAATCAAACAGTAGAATCCTAGGGCTAGACGGGACTCCAGGAGGTCATTAATTCCAACCACCTGCCCCTAACTAAATCATCCCAGCCAGGAGTTTGTGAAGCAGAGACTTGAAAACTTCTGAGGATGGAAATTCTATCATTTTCATATGTAACCCATTCCAGTGCTTGACCACTCTCCTGGTGAAATGGTTTTTCCTAATATCCATCCTAGATCTCCCCTCACTCTAACTTGAGACCATTGCTCCTTGTTCTGCCATCCATCACTGCTGAGAACAGCCTCTCTCCAACCTTTTTAAAACCACCCTCACTTTCAGGAAGTTGAAGTCTGCTATCAAATTGCCTCTCATTCTTCTCTTCTACAAACTAAATAAGCCCAAATCCCTCAGCCTCTCCTTGCAGGTCATGAGCTCCAGCCCCCTAATCATTTTGGTTGCCCTCCACTGGACCTTCTCCAATGCTTCCACTTCTTTTCTATACTGGGGGCCCAGAACTGGATACAATACTCCAGATGTGGCCTCACCCATGCCAAATAAAGGGGAATAATATTTTCTCTAGATCTACTGGAAATGTTCCTCCTAATGCACCCCAATATGCCATTAGCCTTCTTGGCTACAAGTGCACACTGTTGACTGTATGATGATGGTGGCCTAGTTAAAGAAGGAGTGGGTGGTAAGGAGAGCTAGAATGACAAGTTGTATATGGGACATGAGTAGGAGTTGGATGGCATTCAAAAGGAAAGGCACCCAGGCCTAAAGAGGTTGCTAGAACTGCTGGTCCCTGGAACAAGAGTTCAGGAAATAAGGCCGTTGTTGCAGGGAGAGATGGACTTAATCACAGTTTCTCAGACATTTTCTAAATAGTCATCAAATAGTTTATACGAAAATAAAATAGCATTGTTTGGTAATAAATTGTTAACATTATATGGGTAATATTATTCAGCCAACTCCAGTAGTAATATGCTGGCAGGA
Source organism: Carettochelys insculpta (assembly GCF_033958435.1). Lineage (NCBI taxonomy): Eukaryota > Metazoa > Chordata > Testudines > Carettochelyidae > Carettochelys > Carettochelys insculpta. The sequence goes on from NC_134146.1 coordinate 22,778,877, forward strand.
ACCCTGAAAGTTCAAATGGTTCACAGAAGTATTTAAATGGAAGTCCAGACCTCTGGAGATTTCTCCATTTGTTCTGGTGCCACAAAAATTACTTTTGCATATAGGACCCAGAAGTTCTGATCCCTCACATGACGTTTTAACAAGTTAAGTTCTGCAGGGTCCAGATATACAGCTGCTATTACTTGCCTACATTGGAGCACTGATCCTAAAAATAATTCAGCATTTTGTATATGCATATTTATATATACATGTATCCACATAAAGAAACACACATTGACTCAGACACTTCGGGCAGGATGTTTAGCTGGTATAAACTGGCACAGCTCTGCTGAAGCCAGTTTACAACAGCTAAGCATTTGGCTTACTGCTTACACTGAAAGAAACTGCCTGGTGTACCTGTGTGACTCTGCCCACTATAGATGGAATCAGAATCACTCAATGGTGACAGGAGCTACACAGCTAAAGGCTCACCCAGGCTCTTCTTCAGTTCATGTGACAGAGACCTGTGCTTTTGGATCAGGACGATCGTATTTCTCTCTAATGTCAGTGAAATTCTGAGTGATCATAGCATGCAGTATAATGAAAATAAAAAATAAATTCAAAGTCAGGGTGGGCAATAATTTTTGACAAGGGCGCCAAGAATTTGGTAAGTGGTCAAGAGGTGCATTCATCCATGATATTAATGGAGGAAGCAGGAAATAGGATGGAGGTTGGGTGCAGAAGGGAACTCAGGATGGGGGACTGGTATGAAAGAGAGGGTAGGGGTTCTGGGAGGGAGATTGGGTAGACAAGTGTGTTGAGACAGTGAATTGGGGTGCGGGGCCTGGGAGCAGGAATGAGAGTGCAGAGGATTGGGTTACATGGGAAAGAGGTGTAAGGGGGCAGAGGGTGGGGGAGGAGAGGCTGGGGTAATGACAAGATAGATAACTCTGATGTCGAGGCACCCATTTTTATCTTGCTTCCTTTGAAAGGATAGTTTTAACAAGAATTAAAACTTCAGATTACAGGCCAATCAATCACTGATGTTTTCATAATACTGAATTGAGGTTAAATCTGAAAGTTCTGTCTTGTGATGACATTGAAAGGGGTTTTATTTTGACTCAGTACATAGAACTTTATTGAAGGCCCGTTACAAAAAAAACAAAAGACAGACGTCAAAGTTAATTGCATAATGTGAAAGCACTTTGCCTAGGTTCAAAAGCCCAATCACTTCTATACTAAAGCACCTACCTAAAACTGAAGCACTGTCATAAATGCTTGTGCAACATACAAGGTAACTTAAATGGCTCATTTAAGAGTTGTACAAACCAAGATCTCCGGTAGTCTAACAAGACTCAATGATCCACTACCTTGAAAATTGAATCATCAGTAAATTCCCGTTACCTCTAAAATAAGCCCGCTCCTTCAACTCCACACAGTCCCAGATACATGGCTTATGATGTGCTAGGTCCTAGGCCTGAAGTGAGCTCAGGTAGGAGGAGTTCCATTAGCTGTAAAGAGTTCCATTAGCTCCAAGCACAGCGCTTGTTGCAGGAGGCTTGGTTTTGCCTTTTACTGCTGTGGGAATTTGCCTAGCAGACTGGGGCTGAAGCTTGCCTCACTGAGGCTAGCACTGACACGAACTGATTTCCCACACAGGATACTTGATATCCACTACAATTCAAGCACCTTAAAATTCCTCCTGTCTTCTGGACACATGCTGGCCTGTAAGGGGAATGCTACTGAAGAACACTGTGGTCCCTCAGAATGCTCCCTCCTTGCAGACAGATAAAATGTTAATGCTGTATAACTGTAAAAGGCAGCCTGTGCTTACATAAACCACAAACTGGGGATCAGGTGTGCAAAATATGGAGTGCCTCATGGCAAGGGTTTGGTCTATACCAGGGGACATACCCCCTCGAAGGGAGGTGGACCAAAGTCCTGCTCCCTGCATCTGCAATGTCATTAGCAAGGGATAAAGCCAGCCTTGTAACGGGCCACTCTCCTGTGCGATGATGCTGCTGCCTCCCCACAGCCCAGCACCCAGCCCCATTCCTGCCCCATGCTTGGGCAAAGCCCAGCATGCAGCCCACCCCCCACTGGTCCTCCAGCTGTCCTTGCACTGCCATTTGCTGGGCAGCTGGGCTGCCACCTCCTCCTCCCCCTCCCCCACACCACCTGGCTGCACTCCTGTACTCTGCAGTGCACCAGCAGGACTGCACCTGCCCCTTCCCATACGGTTGCTGCTGCTCTAGGGAGACCCCCAGCATGGCAGTGAGCCAGGGATGCTGTGTGCATGGCAAGGCAGGAAGAAGCCCCTTTCACCTGGCACCCCAGCATGGGACTTCTGTGCTTTACTGAGACTTAGAACCACAGAATCATAGGGCTGGAAGGGACCCCATGAGGTCATCTAGTCCAGCCCCCTGCCTAGAGCAGGATCAACCCACCCAAGTCATCCCAAACAGGACCTTGCCAAGCCGAGACTTAAAAACCTTGAGGGATGGAGAATCCACCACCTCTCTAAGCAATGCATTCCAGTGCTTCACCACCCTCCTGGTGATGTAGTTTTTCCTGATATCTAACCTACAGCTCTCCCTCTTCAACTTCAGACCATTACTCCTTGTTCTGCCATCTGACACCACTGAGAACAGTTTCTCACCCTCTTCTTTAGGGCTCCTCTTCAGGAAGTTGAAGGCCACTATTAAATCACCCCTAAGCCTCCTCTTCTGTAAACAAAACAAGCCCAAATCCCTCAGACTATCCTCATAGGTCTTGTGCTCCAGCCCCTGAATCATTTTGGTTTCCCTCAGCTGAACCTGCTCCAGCACATCCACATCCTTTTTATACTGGGGGGCCCAAACTGGACACAACATTGCAGATGTGGCCTCGCCAGTGCTGAATAGAGGGGAACAACCACCTCTCTAGATCTGCTTGAAATGCTCCTCCTAATGCACCCTAGTATGTCGTTAGCCTTCTTAGCTACAAGGGCACACTGTTTACCCATATCCAGCCTTTCATCCACCACTTTTAAAACCTTTTAAAAGTGACTTTTAAAATCTCACCCCAGATCAATAATCCCTCTAATCTTTCCACCCTGCCCTGCTCCCCTGCATGACCTCTGCTGGCTCCCCATCTCCCCGTTGCCTCACTCCCACCCCCACAGCCTCCACCGCCACCAAGGGTACATGGCACTTCACTTCTGGGAGATCACTACACACTTCCAGGGCCATCTGTAGGGCCCTGCTAATTGCAGGGATGAGAAATGGGGCCCATCTTAAAACAGTTGCTTACTCCTGTTCTATACCATGACAACATTTGAATTTTCCTGATATGAAGACAGAACCTCTTTGTTTAGAAAAATCATGAACAGATAGCATAGAGGAAAATGCTTTCAGATTAGATAAATACCAGTGAAGTAAATCATGTGTCCCTTTACCAGGAAAAGAAAAAAAAACCAAACAATATTAAGTATGAACAAGAACAACAGGTTGTGATTTAACTTACCCTATGATAATGCAAGAGATGGCAGTTCCCAAAAAGGCATAGGTTAAAATTGATCCTAAATTACGAAAAAAATGTCTCTGGGGAAACAAAGTATGAAAAATACAATGTAAAATTTATCAGAGTTCATCTTAGAAACTTAAATTGAAGTTCAAACACTGAATTTAGAAGTCCCTTGCAAGCCATTCAGTCTGTTGCTTTGGCAGCTCTTCAGGATTGGAAAAAGACCAAATCAACCATAGGCTTCAAACACACTTTTGAAAATATGATCTAAGACCCTCTCATGTTCTGTCTGAGTGTCTACAGGTCAGTGGTCTTCCATTTTCTCATATGAAGTATGAATTGCATGCTCATGTGTGAAACAGTTAGCAGTTGAAATGAAAGCTACGGTTCTTAATGACCAATATAACTAGTACAATGAATCCTCTCCCTGACACAGTTGTGGGGCCCAATTCTGAAAGGTAGAAAGATGTTCCACACATGCTGAGCTTCGGTGATGTCAAGGGCCTGTGAATGGGCACAGCCTTTCACCCACACATTGAAGTACAAGATCAGAGCCTTAACTAAGTGCAATGGAAGCAGAATGAGGCCCACAGGTTTGAATTCTTAAATAGCTCTTTTTCATTTTCTTCTCGGATATGAATTGGCTTAAATAACTAAATTGACAATTAACTAGATGTTTCACCTCACCAGTGTAACAACAGCACTGCAAAATAGCCATCATGCCAGCTGTCATTTAACAGAGAAATCACTTACCTTCTTTAAACTATATCCAGCATGAAATATAATGGGTGGCAGTAAAACATTGAAGAAAATCGAAGGATCAAATGTCATCTGCCAGAAAAGACAAAGATGCAGAGTAAGGAAAAAGTAGCCATTCAGTTTTCCATGGAAGGGTTTAAGTGAAAGTCATGCCATTTTAAAAATCAGACTTAATAAATTACTCTTGAAAGAGTGGAAATTGGACAAATTACTCATTTATCATCTGAATAAATACTAGTTTAGAGTTCCCTACTGAATGTGTATGCAGTACCAGTTGAATCTCTGAAATCCAGGACTCTGGCAGGACCAAATATATTGCTGGACCAGAGAGCCCTAGTAGCTAGGAGCAGGGACCAGCTGAGAGTCTGGCACTCGGGGTCCCCAGCCAGGGCTGGGCAGTTGCAGCTGGGACCAGGCCAAGGGTGACTGGAAAGCTGTGAAGCAGGTTGGTGGCCCAGAGGGGAACCCAGGAGTGGGGCCAGAGACCAGCAGGTTGGCATTAACTTCCCCTGGTTCGGCAAAATCCTTGATTCAGGAACAGCCAGGTCCCATAGATGCCAGACCAGAGAGACCCAACCTGTAGAATTCTGAACACAGAACACAGGCAAATTACTTTTCACATGTTGAGATGAGTAATGTTGACTATTGTTTTGGGTAAGGGCTCCCCAGTCTGACCTAAGAATGCTTAAGTTTGCCCTTTACCCTTGACCACAGCTCTGAGGAGCCGTAGGAGATATTATCTGGAAGTAGGTTGTAGGACCAACAGCAATTGCATGAATCTGCAAATGATGTAATACCAGCACAAGGGTTTATTGCACTTAATAATGGGGTTTATAATTACATATCTGAGATGGTCATTACATACAGATTAATTTCTCTTGGTTAGTTACAGAAAAGCAGTATATGATTACAAATATACCTAGAATGACACCATAATTATAGTCACAGAGAGGTAATAAATAATAAACTAATGCATTTACCAGAATAAGAGTTTTCCAGATCTGAAGAAGTGGGTCTGTCCCCTGAACATTCATCACCTAATAAATTATCATTTTTAAAGTGCTACAGGACTGCTTTTTTGTTTTGCGACCATAAATTACTCTTACACTCCCTCCAGATGGACTTGAGGAGGTGCAGGACCAGCTTCACTTCATTTGTGGTGAGAAATGTGATAGTGTTATAGTGGAGGAAAACTTTAAAGATTTAGAGAAAGACTAGTACTAGTAGAAAGAAGAAAATGGAACAGACCAGACCACCAGCAGCAGCAGCAGCAGCAGCAGCAGATCTGTTGGCCATGGACTATTATAGGTCTTCTTAAGTTATTTTTTAAAGCCAAAACTTCACTTTGACACTATAAGATTTTGAACCCTATGTACAACTCATTGGGAATGGAACTAACAGCCTCCTTGAATATGCATATATCACATCACATTGCAGCCTCATTAACAACCTCCAAAAATGGGCATTTGGGACAAGATACCACCTAACAGTCCTTGGTGACTTAGGCCTCCACTTTGCAATACACAAGGTGGTTGATCCAACAGGGCCATAACATCTTGGCTCCGCACAATATAAAAATGCTGTCTACTAGCTAAACTACTGATCACCTTCTGAAAGATCACTTTCAAAACGGCACTGTAGTGTAGATGTAGCTCTGATGTTTTGCTGTCTCTAAGGAAATATATTCAGTTAGTGGGCTTTTAATGTGCTTAGTTATTAACAGTTCAGCTAATTTACCAGTGACATCTGGTAGCTCTTCATTATCTTTCTGTTCCTATTTGTACAGACAGTGCAGGAGAAACCACCATGGCAATGGAACTGAACTATCCTTTCAGTGGCACAGCTTATCTATCTTCTGCACTGCTGGAAAGCAATGTGCCCTTGTGTCTGGAAATCGGAGGGGCACTAGCTCCATCATGATCATTGGAATGCCACACTGAGGAGAAAATGGCCTGTCTTGGAAGCAGCAGGGGGTTGCATTATATTTTCCATGTACAATGTGATGAGACACTTTTATTCTGCTCAGAACCATAGTAACTGTGCTCTGCATGGGGCAATGCACAGCTCACTATTCATTCCTCAAACCAGGGGTGTGCCACTGTGCTACAACCCAGCCCTTCCTGGCCTCTACTCCATCCCAAAGCCTGGGATAACAGCAGCTATTGCTCCATACAACCAAATGCAAGCTGTTAGGCACTGAGACCAGTGTAATCCTGGCTAAACTCATTCACAAGTCTCTGCTAAGTACCAGTCTATTTGGGTTCCCATTGTAGCTTCCTTAGAGTGATGAGGTGGAGGGCTACCCGTGTGTTACCCAGGAAGTCAGAATAGCTCAGGGTGGTCCTCTTTGGCCTTAAATAGCAATAAAATTCTATGTCCCCCCCAGACCTACTCAAAAGATCAGGCAATGCTGAGTTGTATGTATAAGCCCTTTGCTTTGGGGTGAATTTCACTTCAGTAGAATAGACAGAGAGCATTACTTATGGAACAAGGTGAAACGACTTTAAAAAAGTAAGAATCTGTGGCCTACATTTGAATGGAACCTTTTTGCAGGTTCAGGTGTAATTTATTCCTCTTTTTCAATTGTCACACAATTCTGCGCTTCCCAGTTCTGTTTTAAGATGAGGAACAGGGGGTCCAAAATAGCAGAGGACCAGCAGGTGGTCTGACAAATGCAGGGGACACTAACAGGTGTGGGGAGGAGTCTGTTCCTGTGAAGCTTCCATTTCAAATTTTCAAAGCCAATAGATTCCTGACATTCAAATAAATTTAGTATAAAGATCTGAACACTGGGGTCCAAATTCAGTTCAGATGTCTTTTGAGGTTGATCCAGCCCAGTGCTTAATTTGCAATGAAGGAGTAGCTGGCGCCCAAGCAATTTTTGCACTCTCTTAACTGTGGCAGTCAGCCCAGCAGTGCTGAGCTCTGACACGCTGAGCTTAGAGGTGCTGGAGCTTGGCCCTAGCACAAACTGAGCACAGAGCCAGCAACCACTTGCTGAGATCAGTGACAATCTTCGAGACGTGAAAGGCATTGGTATTTAAAATAGTTTATCTACTTTTAAAATGTTCCTGTTAATATGATTCTGGGAACACTTCTGTAGCTGTGCGACAGCAGAGCCAGTGCTAGCTTTGCCAGATGTCAAAGGATAATATTCAGTATTCTTCAGGTGTGATTCTGTGCTCAGATATGCAGGCATACCCCACTGCACAGCTTTAAAAATCCCCAAATGCACGTGTATGCAAGTAAGTGGAGTGGTCAGCAAGACCACATCAAGGATTAGAGTCAAAGCCTGATCACTGTTGGAAGATTCTTTGTTTTTATGCAGATGGGTTATTCACTGGGAATATTCCAGACTATGAACAATTACATCAATGTGAGCATTTTTATGCAGAGCTCTCTCTCTGCAGGAGAGCTAGCTTGCACCACTTGGGAGGCTGTGTTTTTCCACGCTGATGGGAGATCAGGGATGGTCTGCATAGAAAGTCTTTCACCAGATGTTCTGCAGCAGTGCAGCTAGAGTGGTACAGCTACACTACTGAAGTTGCTGTATGTATAGACATACTGTTAAAACTTAGAGCAGCAATGTGTGTGGTCCCAGTCCTCCAAGGTGCCTGGCACCCTCCATTGAATGGACTTAAGGAGGAGTAGGGGTCATGTCCTTTCTGTCGACCTTGTGAGCCATCCTACAGAATTCTGTATCAGGGACCTACTTTTACATTCAAAGGGTTCCAAAGACCAATGGAAGAAAATTCTAGAGGACATTTCTATACGGGAATCCCTATGAGGCCTTTTAAATTTAAAATTTCAGGGGCCAGTCCCGAGAAGCATTTAGGAACTCATCCAAAGTGTTGAAGAACAGAGCCACAAATGGATTTAAGTGCCTAAAGCCCAGCATTAGGCACCACTGCGATCCACAACACTCCCACTCTGCTGCCTCCTACTGCTGTAGGGGCCTGAATGTTAGACGCCTACAACTTCTCTAAGGGCATATCTACATAGCTGTGGCTCCCAAGCAGAAATAAGTCTCTCTCTATTTAGGCATCTACCCCCAAGAGACGGTTGGATATTAAAATGAGTCCCTCTCTCTCCCATAATGCTATCAGCTAGTTTAGACACATCGCTGGCTAGTGGACTAGCTTTAGTGTTCCCACTTCCTGCAGTCACCCTTCTGCCCCAACACTGGATCCTAGACAATTTATTCAGCATTTATGGATTTCAGGGGTTGACAAGAAACGTAAAAGTTAGGCACTACAATGCCTAAGTCCTTTTGTGGATCTAGGTCTGAGTGATAGACTTCCTCCCGTTCAGAGGGCTCACCAAGATGCAAAAGGCCCTAAGCATCTTATAGGATTCGGCAACCCAAAAACTAAACATAAATGCCAGTCTATTTCAGATCACTCTTTCGATAGAAGTTTACAGTCATTTAACAGCTCCCAGAAAAATTCTTGGTTGATAGGAAAACATGTGCCATTTGCAAAAGTATGCATTCCTTTCTATGCTTTTCCCAAATGGTCTGTTTGTAGTGGGAAATGTTTTGGTTCAGAGATGCAATGTTAACCGCCCAAATTTGCAGGCTTGGAGTCATTAGAGCACTTCTTCTCCTCCACAATTACAAAGAGAACTAGAATGTGTTGCAGCAGAGTCTCCATGAGTGAGGGAACGTCCAAATTAGGCAGTTCACTAGGGGCCCCTCAAAGAAACAGACCACAAGCTCTTAGTGGATTTAAAGCTCTTACTGGATGCAAAACCAGTGGATGACCCTCCAGTTAGGATTCAAAGATTTTGGCTATAGCTAATGTGATTTTCTTCCACTACTGAACACATTCCAAAGAAAGCACGTATAGCAGCAGAATTGTCATCTAGATCCTTGATGGGGTAGCCACTCATGGCAGATGAAAAAGCATTAGAAAAAGATGACAAAGCCTAAACTTTGCTCTTGCAGCAATTAAAGGATTTCAGCAAATTGGAGATAAACAGACTCAGCATTATCAAAGGAGTCAATTTCCAACTGATCTATCCCCACACTGAGAGGGCCAAAATGACTTTTCATATGCCAGAATGCCTGCTTCTGAAGGATGGCACCTTCTTATCCTTTTGAACTCCTCCTGCCAAAATGATAAACAGATGCATTATTATAGTGGATTGCGTCTCGCAGTAGTTTGATTTAGCTAAACTTACACAGGCTCCTTCAGCACAGGTGATGCAGAAACTAAAGTCAATACATTGATTAGTGCTGGAGTCCTTGTAGTCCACATATCTGATAATAGGCCTCAATTTACCTCTAAAACATTCCTATGTTTTGCACAGAACTTTGATTTTGAACATGATAGGAGGAGTCCACACTGCCTCCAGAATAACAGGGAGGTGGAAAGAACAATGAAGATTTTAGAAGACTTCTGCAAAAATCAGTGATCCAATAAAAAGGCACTCCTAAGCTTCTAGCTCAAAACCACCAGCATCTGGATTATCTCCAGCAGAACTTCTGACAGGATGACAAATAAACACACCTTTGTCTGTGGCAACAATACAGTTTAAACCTGAGTAGTTTGACCTGATAGAATTTCAACAATGGGACGCTGAACTCAAAATTCAGCAACCACAGGAGATCCATATGCAGCACAGGACAAATGTGCTACCTGAACTGACAGTGAATTGTGCCAACGGGCCAGTGCTTGGGGACCCTGGAAAAATGGAGACTCCACACTGAACCCCACTCCCTCCTGGTAAGAGTGCTGGGTGGGCAGAGCCTCTGTGCCCCAACCCTGCTCCCAGGGAAGTACAAGGGTCACATGCAAACACACACAAAACACCCCCCCAACCCCTTCACTGGCAGCACCACAAGGGGAAAAGAGCAGCAAGGCAGCTCCAGCTCACAGAGATCTCCAGCTGTGCTGAATTGCTTCTGGATGAGTGTAGAGGTGGTCCTGGCCCTGTCCCAGAGTGGTCTCGCCCAAGAGCAGAGCAATCTAGAGCCGTGCTCTAGCTTGTGCTACTCTGGGGCTGCACTCCTTCTGGGGAGGAGCAGCTCCACAGCTGGACTCCCCAGAAGCAGCGTGGCACTGCCAGTGAAACAGGCAGTCGGGGAGAGCAGAGGTGAAGCAAGAGCAGGATAGAGGGGGCTGTTCCCCAGGTGCCTCTGATCTACTGCCTTCAAAAAAGCTACATCCCTTTTTCTCACGGATGTATGAAATCTGTGTAAAGAATTGCAACCTTGGGATTTGAACTCGATATGACAAATAGCGTAGCTGGTAGGCAAGGCCGATTTAGAGTAACAATCCTAGGAATTTGTGGATCTTGTCCAGTTTATCTCTTGCACAGAAATTCAAAAGAAAAGAAAAACACTTCATTTGTCTTGACTCTCCTTGAGCGTTTGTGCCTGTCCTGGGGACTGTTCTATCTTATTCCATGTGACACCTGGTGCCTAGGGTTGCTAGTCACATGGTGTTTAACTGGAACACCTGTTTCAAAATGGATCCTGACAGCTCCAGTCAGCGGTGCAGCAGGGCTCAGCCTAAGGTCTGTTCCCTATCTGCCTCAGCTCCCACTTGCTTGGATAAGTGGCCAAGAGGTCCCTGTGGCCTGAGGTTACATACACTGCCCCTGCTTGAGTCCTGGCTCCATCCCACAGCTCCCATTTGCTGGGAACCACAACCAGTGGGAACTGCAAGGACAGTGCTTGAGGGAATGAAGGCAATGCATGAAGCATGCCCGCCCACCCCCATGGGGCTGTGGGTACCTGGCAACCCATTCTTGCAGCTGAAAATTCACAGAATACGGTTCCATTCAAACTCCCCGAAAGCCCCCTCCTTCCATGGCATGCCCCTACAGCAGGGTGGGGATGATTGCTAATACAAGAGCTGCCATAAACCAGCTTTACACCAACAGCCAGCTCCCACTTCTTGGTGTGTGAATGTGATGGAAAGGGGTCAGAACACAGAAAGGATTCTAGCCAGCTGCTTTGGGTGTGGTCGGGAACACATTTTGTTCTGTGAGTGCCATTGTGGAAAGCAAAGACGTGATTAAAACGGAATATTGCCTAGAGTTCAAACAAAGTGCATTCCATGTTCTATATGTATGAAACAGACGTATTTTACAGTGGTTTTTTGCTTCTTCAACAAAAGACTGGGGAAGAAAAACAATGTACATTTGCATTATAAAATAAGCACTCATTAAAATGGTTTCTCAAATGTCATGTTAGAACAAACGTAGGTCTGAACAAAAAGAAAGAATGGTCAGACTTTATGGCAGTGGTATAGTGCCCATATTCCCATTAAAATCAGGTCTCTAGAGAAAGCAAAGATAGTGTTCTGCTTTTTAAACTTCATCTCAAGTAACTCCCACTGCAACATGACCCTGTTTACAGCTGAGCACAGAGACACAAAAGACATTATAATAAGCCCGTGTAATTCATTGTTCTGTCCAGGGTCTCTACTACATGTAATACCTTTAAACGTGACAACAACATGTCATTAGCGTAATGGCTTGCAATTCCTTGATCCAGATAAAATGTTTTTTTTTTAAATGGCTACAATATGCTAGATGGATTATTTAGCTTTATAACAAACAGACCAGACTGCAAAATTGCTTCCGTCTTCTTACCAGCAGATAGTTTGATTCAATAAACAGGAAGTGAGAACTCAGCACATTTTTTTTAAACTTTTCTGCTTACTCTGAAATATTAAACTAATGTGAACTGGCTGGCAAATAATGGGATGTGATAAATTTAGCTACACTGACAACTTTATGGGAAATAAGATGAAGAAAGAACTTTTTACTACTAATTCTTCCAAATCAAGAGTCTCAAATGTCACATTAACATGGGAATTAAGTCAGTAAGTAAATTCATTAAACTTTTTTCCATAGGCATCAGAAACCCTAATTGCATGTTTTTGTTATTCAAAACAATCCTATGACACACAAAAAATTATAAATCATGGCACAGGCTAATCACTGCTGAGGAGGCTTGGGAGTCTTTTATGAAGTCAAAGGGGAATTGTAGTTTGCATAAAACAAATCAAGATATAAGCCAAAATACAAGCATTTTTTTATTACTACATTTAAACCAAAGGCAGGAAAGGTTCTTCATGGCTTGTTTTCCCCATCCTAAATTCTGCTGAAATTTTATTTAAAAACAAGGGCATTTGTTGCATATGTCAAGTGAAGGTGGAGTAATAGTCCTGCAGGTGCAGTTTGCAGAAGTAGCATCTGCAGCATATTCCACCCTCCCAGTGGCCTGAAAAAAAGACAGCACACTAACTCCACAGAGCTGAGGTGCGAGACACGCTTTTCTGGATGTCAGGCAGGGCAGATGCTCCCCGAGAAGACAGCTGATACCAGTGTGCAATTTATGAGGTTCCGTTCTAGAATAGCAGTTATTCAAGGGCAGAGCAAGTGCTGTGATGAAGATGCTGAATCCTATGCTGCTTGATGCCTCTGAACACAGCTGGACGTCAGGCAAAAGGTGGCACTTCATGCACTTGAAACACATGCCACTGCCACTGTGATATTTAAGGAAAACTCTCTATGCTTCTAGATGGCTCCTAGTTTCTAGGCTGACTTGGACTTAGTTGCAGAGCTAAGGGGCAGAGCTAGTGCTGCCTCCCCACCCCCGCATGGGGGCCCCAACCTGGAATCTCCCCCCAACACCCAATACTCAACCAGACAAGCTCTTACAGTTTAAAAAGAAAGGGGGTGGGGGCTCCCTGGAGCTGCTCAGGGCCCTAGGCAATTTTTTAGTTTGCTAACGTCTAGCACACCTCTGCTAAAGTTGATTGCTGTGGCTGTGCAGAACCACCTGCCAGAAGCAGCTGTCTAGTGTCAATAGTCTTACAGGAAAAAAGCCTGAGGACTCAATAAAGTGACTAAGTCTGAGGTCCCAGCATTATCCTGTATCCGCCCAATTTTGCTATCACAACCTAGATTTTCCTGAGGGAGGTAACAGTCTGAAATAACCAAAACACATACAGGTTCCAATTTAGCAAGGAATATATGTAAGTGGATAGCTTTAAGCTTGCGGGTAACCCTACTGTCTTCTACTCATGGGAACCTCTAGAATGCCCAAGTTTAAATAAAATTACCATTACAGCACACATCAAGGACTGTGTAAGTCTTGCAGTAAGGGAGTATAGTAACACTTAGTTTAAACAATTTCTTACACTTAGGGGCCGTTTCTACATCTTTCGCTCCATGCATTAGCATGACACTTCCAAAGGAAGTGGCCTGTGTAGAAACAGAAAAGGTGACCTGTTTTGTCACCTGTTTTGACCAGGACAGCCTGTATTTTGGGTACCAGGAAGGAATCCTGATTTATTTTAACAAAGGGGCTAATTACCCTGTGTTCAGGTCCCCTGCTGAGCTGACCCTTTCTCCCCACAACAGCGCAGGCACAGCTGCTGGCTGGAAAGCACACATTCGTGTGCTCTCTGGCCTCATTGGAGAGGGAGTCAGCAGGGAGTCTTGTCGTTAGCCTGCAGCTGCCACCTGGTTCCCAGTTACCCGTACCTTGGGGGGAGCCAGAAGGAGCACTAGCGTGGCTGCTGCCCACTTCCCAGCTCAACGCACATCAGGAGAGCCATGAGGAACACAGGTGACGTTGCCACCCCATTCCCAAACCCTGAGGTGTGGGGAAGCCAGGACGGTCCCCCATGACCAGCAACCCTGTTCAGAGTGCCCCAAGGCATGGGATAGCCAGGGAACTGTCCCAGGGTGTCCTGCAGTTGGGCTAGGGAAATACCCTACTTATAAGATTAGAACCTTGATATGCACAAGGTTTATATCTCTTTAGAATATGAGAAATGCGCTGCTATGAAAGGCGCTTGTTGAGAGCTTGCAATATTCTCTTTCTTTAAAAGTTAGGAAAGAAAAACCAGAGAGAAGAAACATAAACTTCAGATTTTGAAATCTAACATTAAATTTGAAAATTTTGGTTCCAAATAGAGCTGCTTAAGTAATGACAATATTGATTTGGAGCTAAGCTTTGCAGTGAGTGATTGGTAAAATGCATTGAGTCCATCATTCAGTGATATGATCTGATCAGACCATCTCAAGATAAAGCCAATATTTGTAGGGGGCTGCAGTGATAACTCAGGCAATTGTTTTATTGACAGCCTCCAGACTGTAGCAGGGCTGGGAGCAATTATTCTTTTCTGTTTCACAACAACTGACTACCTAGTTCATCTTATTTCCTGTTTCCAGTCAGTTCTCCTTCCTGTTCCTCCCGTCATCCTAAAATCAGAATACAGGGTCAATATCATACTATAAATAAAGCTGCATTCTCCTTTCGCTCTGGTGTATATTAATAAAGCAACAACTACACAAAGATAATGATGGACAAGCCTTTTACCTTTTGAAGCATTGCATTGCCTTGGTGAGCATTAACGTTGCGTTGGCTGATTTCCCTTTTGTACTGATATTCATAAACTTGGTTTGTTATATTAACAAGTAGAGTGGGTTGGCCAAAAGTCAACTTCTCACAGGCATAGACAGTTCCACTTTCAAGGTCTGTTGGTGTTGTTGCATATCGTATAATTAATCCCATTAGGAGACCTGAAGATTGAAAACCCAAGAGGTTAAAATACTGTAAGTGTCTGATGCAGCTTTGGTTTGGTCGAGAAGTAAAGAATACACCATTTCATAACGTGCCTATACCACCAGAATGGTGATCATCCTCCACCAACAGCACCACCGAGGTGCACTACATGAAGTAGTGCATGGAGGAATATGGAATGATGAAGAGTTCTAGTATCCTATGGTTCTAAGAATATGGCAATTTCTGGATGAATACAGGGACAGACATGAGGGTTTTACACGTACTTGGAACAGATCATACTTCTGTGATCCAGGTATTGGGGTCATTCTGATGTTTTTACTAATCATGTTAATCTGCCACTGAATACATAATAAGGTATGTGCAGTAAGTTCAAATTTAGAGAAGAAGGCTGTTTCGTGGCTAAGAGAGAGAAAGTTCTTTTCTCAACAACTCTGAAGACTTCTGGTGTCATCACTTACTCTGTCCCAGGACACTTTCTGCATATTTTAAGGAACTCTGCTCAGTTATGATGCTATGTAAATAGCTAACATAAAATGGAAACAAAGGAAAAAGGGGATGTTGTGGTGGAAGCACAGAAACTTAGATTTAGTTCCTGACTGCAGCTATGTCCTCAGAGCAGCTGGGACTATGGTTATGCTGCACCTCACATAGATATACCTGTTCTAGCTGTACTCTGGCTACCTTGCTAAAAACAGTAGTGAAGACACAGCAACACAGGCTTCAGCAGGAACTGCACAAGCAAGCACGTGCTCAGGGGAGTCAGGTGGACTTGTGTAGTTTCTGTTGCCACATCCTCACTACTGATTCTCAGCAAGCGATCTAGCTAGACTAGACATACCCACTTGAGATTTTAAAAGTTGCAAATCACACACACACACACACACACACACACACACACACACACACACACACACACACACACACCCCCCTCTGCAGTGGGGACATAACCTATGCTGTTGACTTCCTGTGGGACTTTGGCCAAAGTCATCTATAGTGTCCTTCAGGTGGAGAAAATACTACTTCCAGATTTGCCATAAGTGCTGTGAGGCTTGCTGGTAATCAACGGGCTCATTTTATTTATCAATAAGATGTCAGAAAACTGAGCTTAATTGGGTTATCGAACAGAGAAATCAGCAAACACAAAAGGATTAATACTTTTTGTGGGACTGGGAAGCAGTTCTCAGCACGTCTACTCTGAACTGCTTAATTCAGCTCATATTTGGACTATGTCTACACTTAAACCAGTGCAACAGCCCCATTGCAGTGCTTCAATAAAGCCACCCAGTAAAGCGATGGGAGGGTCTCTTCCATCACTGTTGTTAACCCCCTAGCCCAAGAAAGAGGAGATAGAAAAATTCTGCCATTGAACTTTTGACCCATTGAGAGTTCAGTTGGCTTAATGACCTTGGGATGTAGCTAGATCAGTTTAACTTTTTAGTGTAAAGCTGGCCTCGTGCCAGTGAAAAAAAAAACCAAAAAAACCCACCAGCAACAAAACTAATGCTCCTCACTCTTTTTTCCTTACCTGGTTTTTGTGTGTCAGTTATAAGACATCTGTGCCAACCACAAACAATATTATTCTAAATGTTAATAATTCATAAAACACATGAAAACCTACTGCAAGTGTTCTTAGCACACAGTTCCCAGGCATAGCTTAAACATTGTGCTTTTGACAAATCAGTGGAACATTCCTCTTGCTTTTAGCAAATAAACAGAATATACAAGGCACAAAACCAACCATTTAATTACTCATGTAACCTAATCTTGAGTATAAAATATTCCATAATACACTTTTAGCATGAGTACAAAGGCATGCTGGCAATTTTTGGTTCTTACCCAAGCATATGCCTTCTGGTTCATTCTACAATATTGACTAATAGTATAAATCCATAAACACTTGGGAAATACACAGATACAATGATGGACAGCATTAAGTAACTAGACGTTTAGAGCCCTTTGGAAAATATGAAGGCAACTTAACTAGAGACAGTAACCTAGAGGGGTCAGAAAAGTTGGAGTTAAGATTCAAGTTTCATTCAATAACTAGATACTACGATGATGACAATGATATAGGTCTCTGAAGAGTGCTTGCCACTAGTGTATGAAATCATACGTAATATTTTAGCTCTATGGAGTGAGGAAACGATCGTGTAGTAGCAACAATGCTGACTCTGCTATTAAGGAGGGATGTTTTCTTTTAATCCCTTGGGATTCAGATAACTAACTAAAAGCTCAAAGGTTTCTTCCTGAGGTTGCATGAAATATACATAATAAATCTGATAATAAATCTAGCTGTAGTAAGAGGTGGTATACAAACTTTCTGCAAAATCCTGAGGGAGGAAAATGAAGGGGAAATGGAAGCAGACGCTAACTGTTCCACATATTAACACCCTGATGGCCAACCCCAAGAGTTGAAAGCCCTGGGAATGAACTGGTTAAAATAGTTAGGAGTTTTCAGTCAGACTTCAAATGATTTAACCTTTAGAGGAACAGTCTATCTCACAAGGTATTGTTTATAGGCTGAAAATTCAACCTTACACGCATTCAAAATGCACATGCACGGCATGTTTGGAAGTGATGCCACCATCACACAGACCTTGGGGTCAGAACTATCATCTTTTCCTCTTCAGCTCTTTCCTTCTGCCTCAAGCTCTTGGGGTCTGGGGATTGAGAGAAGGGTCTATCTACCATCAGTTTCAGTCCTTTGACTGCTTCCCTACCTGTGCATTCTCCTTGCCTTTCCTTTCAGTCTTCTGGCATGCCACATTTTCCCTTCCTTTCCATGAACCAAAGTCTACCTCTATCGCCCTCATTTCCTTTCCCCATCATGGGTTTGCCTATTTCCTCACCTCCTTTCCTACTCCTCTAAATTCTCCTGTCCTTCCATACTCACCTGTTCCCTCACTATACTTAAATATTAATTTACTCCATACAGCATTCCTACTTAGCTTCAAAATTCTCTTGCCTCCATATTAATCCTCTACTTTACAATCCTGCTCTGCTTCCTGACCTTCCATACCCACCCAGTCTCCTCACACTATTTTTCCCCGCTTTCCAGGGCAGCTGTCTTCCTTGAGTCACCCACATTTCTCTCCTACTGAAACAATGGGAGATGGTGGCCATCTTTACTAGGAGGTCTCTCACTACCACAGTCATTTTAGTTGCAGGGATCCCAATGTGGCCAGTCCGAAGCATTTAAAAAGCATGAGGCAAGTCAACAAAATAATTAGAAAAGAATTTTTAAGAGTAAAACTTAGATACTTTAAACTTCTGGGTTGGGGTTTTTGGATTCACTTAGTTCACATTTTTAAGCTTTTCTTCACAACCACTAAGGCTAGAGCACCTCATATTTTTTTAAATGAAAAAAGTAAAAGATGAGATTCTTTCCTAATTAATTGCCTTTAGGTGTAGGTGATTTATGGAAAACACTTAATGACATGAGACTCCTGACAAAATGATAAATGCTGGCAACATTGGGACCCTGTAGCTCTAAAATGGCATCTATGTTTTGCCTATGCAGCCTCTGTGCTGCCATTGCATATACTGCTGTTTCATAAAATATTTTGAGAAATATAGTATATATTGTATACAGAAAACCAAATTTTAGTTACTGTTGTAACTATATGCAGCTTCTCAGGGAAGTCCAGAATCAGGCAACCTGCAAGAGGTCCCTGTAGGGAGAATGAGTCAAGTCAGATCCACCTAGAAACAACTGAATTCCTAGTCAGTTGCTTGTCAGCTAGTTAGCTGGGTTGCCAGGACTTAACAAGTAGGGATCCTAGAGACAAGATGATCCCGAGCAGGGGAGATCCCTGGACAGCTCACCAGAAGCATCCTGGAAGGCATGTTCCAAGGGACAGGGAACTTCCCAACTGTGTCAGGCAGCTCAGCTCTCAGCTGAATGCTGTCCCAGAGAAGAGCTGCAGTTGGTAGATCTCTGCAGACTCCTGGTTCTAGGGAAGCATTCTTCTCAAGTAGTGACAAGGGACCTAGCTCCAGGAATGGGACCAGAGCCAAGAAAACCCTGACGAAGGGGAGTGGGAGACTAGGCAGACAACATAAATCAAGAATGACGGTCTCCCAGCCAAGATGTTGTGAAGGTTTGCTTGTATTTTCATTGGGCCTTTGGTTAAAAACTAGATCACCCAGAAGAGGCATTATTCCCTACATAAATCTAGATTGACAGCACATCTAGGGAAACTGAGACTGGGACAAATTTTGTTCTCTGTTATACTATTAAAAAATCCATTAATTTTACTTCTTGTTTATCTTATTTTCAAACAGCAGTGACATGTTAAAGATGGGAAGCTATAAAGGCAGCTATTATGTGTCCTGGCAGGATATGATACCTGCAACAGTAGTCACAAACAGCCTTCAGTAGCTTCTCTCTCGACAGGTAGGATAATATTCAGATGTGGCTAGTCTGGCATTTCACTGCACTTTTCCAAAGAAGTCACAGAGCTATGGTATGACCTGAATATATTCATACAGGTGTGTTTGCAGGAATGGTGCTTTTTAAGGTCTTAAATTATCATCAAGATTCCAAGAAGGAAATCAAAATCAACCTTTATTAACAGACAACTGAAATTCAAGCCTGACTCACATTGCTTTTTCCCTTGTTGGGATCCTATCCTCAGATGCAATATGGGTCATGGTAGCATATGGCCCACACAGATGCTTAATGGTATTGTTCATGGTTTTAGAGTACAAATAAAACAGGCAATTTTGTGGTTATCTGTTGATATACTGTGAATGGCTAGCATTAAGTAGAGCATATATTGACAATCAATATTCTCAGAGCATTAATGGAGCTTTTAAGTCTCTTGAGCTCTCAAAGGAATATTGAGATGTTTTAAATTTGAGCAAAGCATTGAGGGATTCAAATCCCCTGACTGAGAAAATTAATGAAAGTTCCACAGGAGGATTTATAAGAGACGATTGCTGTATCACTGCAACACATTTCTGGTGACAACGTAAGTGCTACAGCCATATTATTCCTTAAGAAATAAATCATTTACTACTATCTAGCAACATTTTTATATCAAATTTTATTGCATGCCCCACCTCCTATTAGTTTTGATGTCTCCTATCAGTTTTGATAACTATACTCAAAATGAGCCAGAGATGGAGAACCCAGTGCAGATCCCATCCAAAACACAGGCAAAAACAGGGTTTGAATCTCAGGTTTTGGTTTGTGTCTAACTCTGCAAGTAATATTACCAGTTGTACACCTGAGGCCCTAAAGCAGAAGCAAAGGATGGTAAGGGGAAGGGTTGTGTGTGTAAATCCTGGAAAAAAATGTTATGTTTTATTGGTTGGACAGAATAAAACTATTGTGGATATAATAAAACTATTGGGTAGTATTTTCCCACATGCAGAGATTAATGGAATAAAACCAGACAAATATATATATATATATATATATATGTATAAAATCATTTGCAATTAGAAGTGATTTCATATTATAAAAGCTATTTTAGTAGAATATCTAAAATGTGTACAATAGTAGCAAACTGTAATCTTCTATCAAGCATTGTTTCTAAATCTCAGTTGGTTTATTTGCAATATATTACACACGTGACAAGGACCATAAGATCTAAGAAGTTAGAAAAGAAATTAAATAGGGTGGATTGTCACAAATTCCTTTTCCACCATTCTCCTTGTTTTCCAGTAAGCCCTAGAGAGTTATGTTATAGAATATAATCTTCTAAACAGGCACAGGGACAGGTGTGCTGGAAAGAAACACTCACTCTTCCCCACCCACCTATTTAGAATATGGTGAGTGACTTGATACGAGATTTCATTTGTTTGGTTTTTTACTTTCTTCTGAAGCATCAGGTCATTGCTAGAGGGAGGAAGTGACTTAATCAGGTCAAGTATCTGGTACTAAAGGGTAAATCCTGTGTTGCTATGACTTTTCAGAATTCATGTGTGTAATTAACACTTTTAAAAGGGACAATGTTAAGACTGATAGACCTCAGCTCTAACCATCCAATGAGCGCTATCCCTCCTGCTTTAAAAAGATACTGCTATTGTGGAACAGCAACTAAACGTCACATTTTAAGCTCCAACAATCTTGAAATCCTGGGCCATATTATCCCAAGTCCTATGCAGGCAATTGTCAATGACTTCAATGGGAATAGTGCATGCAACTGTCAGAAAATCAGGCTCAAGTAAATTTTTTTTAGGATATACAACCTAAATTGCTTTTCCGCCCCACTTTTTTGGCATGCCACAGGTTAAACATGTGACTTTCTTAATGTATGCTTCGGCATCATCAAAACAGACATTAGAAAGTCCAAGTCATTGTGGCTAGGATGCTAAAGGCATAAAATGATAATCTGTATCCTTTTTTCCAGCCTTGACAGCATCATTGGGACATGTATTCCGAAAAGCAAAATGGAGACCACACAACTTTTTCTGAAAGTGAAACAAGAGTGACAGGAAGAACTGTAGAAACAGTTCTCCCCCACCCCTGCCCACCACTTCTCTCCATAGAATAGTTAAACTGACATTGCTGCAGGCTACACAGAGGGTCCCATGCATGAGTTAAATAGAATATTGAAAAATTACGTCAAGGAATATTAGAACAGTAGATGCAAACTGAAGTACTAATATACTGGAAACGTTTAGGGAAGTCAGAGAGCCACTTTTCAAAGTCTGCTTTTCCACAATAAAAAACAAAAACAAAAAAAGAACAACCAACCAACAAAAATCTTCAGCTTGTCAAAAAAACTGCATCAGACCACAGGACTGGAACCAAGAGGTCCTGATAGATTCCTGCCATGACTTCACATCACACTATCACACACAAGCATGTATTATATTATTATAAAATCATCTCTTTCAATCTGCTACTTCATTCTTATGAAAAAGGCATCCTATATTTCTGTACGCCCAAAAGGTTATTAGATTCAGATCTACTGATGGAAGTACATTACGTGCACAGTGCTATGATGACCTATTCATGACATTTGTTCCATTGACCAGTCAACCTAAAGTTAAAGAGTTAAATTTTCAACTGCACCTTCCAATGGGCTAGTGGCATTTCATTCAGTACATTTTCTATGCTTTGCCAGCACTTCAGCTTAAGTGTCTAATTATACACATGCAACAAGTTTAATACTAAACTGACACTTGAATTTATACTCACCATAAACCATAGCTCCTCCAGTTTCATGTAAAAAGCGGAATCGATGATTTTTAAACAACCAAATTGTTAATATTGTAAGAATGAGCAAAAAGTTAAAGACCAGCAATTCCACAGCTCCCTGATGATAAAAATGATCTTCATCTCTTATATATTTGCTTATTTTCTCCATTTCATTCCCCTTGTGTGAGCACTTAAAGAACAAAATGCAAAATAAAGATAACACCACAGGTAAAATTCTATACCATCAACTTTGATAAATAAAAGTCCAGACTCTACTGAAATTCACAAACACATCTGCTTTATTTGCAGCCTCACGGCAAACTCCCCGAGCTCAGAATTCAGATGGATTCTAGTTACAACTTCCTGTTTCTTTCTTAAAGCTGTCCTGTCTCATTTGTAATGTTATATTTGCATCACTACGTTGTTCTTGTTTTAAATAGAGACGCACAAACCTTATGGAGTTTGAGGCTCTGTGAACTAAGAAAACCTCTGTGGTCCTTTCAAAAGCTATTTTCTGTTTGCAAAGCTAGTTTGTGCCCACAACATTTTATTCCTGCATTTTTCATCTTTTTAATAAAAATCATATTAGGAGAACCTTGAGCACCTAACATAGGCAAACCTATGTGGAACTAAAAACTGATGTTAAATAAATGGCATAAGTGACAAGCTGGTTATGTTTTAACAGTTTAAAAAAAATCTTTTCAATTTAGAACTCTAAAGTGCTGGTCACAAGCAAGGAAGCTGTGGGCTTGCTACATTACGGCTATGCCTACACTAGCCCAAATCTTCTAAATGGCCATGCAAATTGCTATTTCGAAGATTACTAATGAGGCGCTGAAATGCATATTCAGTGCCTCATTAGCATGCTGCCAGCCGCAGCTCTTCGAAATTCCCGCTTTTCGCTGCTGCGTGGCTCATTCAGACAGGGGTCCTTTTCGGAAGGACCCCGCCAACTTTGAAATCCCCTTGTTCCTATCAGCATGGCCATTTCGAAGATTTGGACTAGTGTAGACATGACCTAGGAGTTTGCCTGCATAAAGACAAAATAAAAAAATAATGAAGATTTCAAAATTAGGCCCCAGTTCTGCAATGAGCTCTGCATGGACAGACTCCCGGGACACGGCAAATGCAGGGGGCTGCTGACACGAAGCACCATACTTAGAAAATCAGAATACAAATTAGAAAGTAGTTTTTAATCATTTATGCTGTTGCCAATTTTCATTCACCTTAGGTAATAACTGGCTAGTTTCACAGCTTTTGCTAGTCAATTTCACTGTCAGGTTCTGGTGTCCTAGCTCAGTGCTCCAATGTTTGGGCTGCAGATGCAAGAGGGACATATTCATGTGTTTAAAAACCACCTCTGGTCATTGGAGTATTATGCAAAAAGAAGAGTAAAGCATTTCTCTTCAGCTCAGATTCCATACAAGTTCGTTTGCAGAAAACCTGCATTTGCTGCCAAAGTTGAGCTGACAGTGCCCTTTCAAACTCCTAAAGTGTCACTTCACACATTCACACATCTTTTCTATACCATTCCACACCCACTCATTGTGTTGTTGTAATTTTGCTCTACCCCACTGCCCTGAACATCATTTTCTCCTTCCCCTCTGCTTTGTTCCTCTCATGATTGCTCATAGGCAGGATGTAAGCTCTGACAGAACATTTGAATTCAAGCCTCTCTCTTGAGCCCGTGAAGTCTGAGTGAATTCAAAAATAGGCAAAACCAGTTCAAAAATCCCTTGTTAGCCATATAATACAGGAAAAAATAGAAAAAAAAAGACAAAACGGATTTTGAACTAGATAGTTGAATATTTATTATCCATTACCATGGAAATAGCAAAATAATACATGATGACAAGGTGGAGGGATTCTGATTACCCTCCTGAAGCAAAACTCTTCCCAGAACATTACAGCCAGATGAGCATAAAGATATCAGTGCAAGAGAGGGAGAGAGATAGGACATCTGATTTGCACAATGTTTTCTCAGTTCAGAAATGACTATTTGTAGCAATATGACTAAGCAATATATTAGAAGAAAAAACAGAGCTCTCCCACCAGTATCTGTGTGTGGCAAGTTGCAGGAAGTTCTCATGTGCCGTTCTTCCTGCTTGCTAAAGAATTAGCTCAATAATGGCTGTGCATGTCTGATACTGCAGCTTTTCACTAAGACAGCCTAAACATATCACAGATAGCAGGAACTTTTTGAAAATCACTGGGACTATGGAAACTGGCCTGTAGATTGTATCTGAAACCACTAATGTTCTCAATGCCAAAAACAAACCAAACCAAAAACCCCCCCAAAACAAACCAACGAAACAAAAAACCCCAGCACAATTCTGTTCTATGGTTATGATTTTATATAGAACCCCCCAAACCAATAAATCACATGCCCTTGGGAAAACAGAAGCATGTAAAATGTTAGTGTCTTTAATATCTGAAGTATAAGACTTTTGTCCATATGACCAGGACCTGTTGACATTAGAGGCAAGAATATGGGTGCCTAACGTCCCTTTTCTGTGGTAGCACAATGAAGCTATTTGACTATTGGCTCCCCATACACAAATAACTTCTCTGATATGAAAGGATTATGACAATCACCACAACAATTATGTCTTGACTCTCAGTCATTTTTTCTGACTATATGCAGATTCTTTTTGTACCATGGAGAGACACACTAAATGCAATTGGGTGGGATGATTTTGACAGTGTAGAAATGTGCATATTTAAAGGAAATGTTTCTTGTTAGCCAACAATCATGCCATTGAGATGTTTGTGCTCAACTTATTTCAGCAGTCTCCTTCCTCCCTCTCTCGTGTGAGAGAACTCAAGCATGTCTACAAAGCAACTAAATACCCACAGCTGGCCTGCGCCAGACAATTCAGGCTCACAGATTCAAGCTACAGAGCCGTTCCACTGTTGTAGAGACTTCTAGGCTTGGGGAAGTGCCTGAGTTCTAGGACTTTGTCTGATGGGAGGGTTCGGAATTTGGGCTCCAGTCCAAACCCTGAAGTTTACATATCTGCAGGTGTTTCCTTGCTGTGCAGACATACCCTGACAGACCACACCCTCCTTCACTGACCCAGTCTGTCATGTCTTTCAAGGCTACGTCTACACGTGCACGCTACATCGAAATAGCTTATTTCGATGTAGCGACATTGAAATAGTCTATTTCGATGAATAACATCTACACGTCCTCCAGGGCTGGCAACGTCGACGTTCAACGTTGACGTTGGGCAGCACCACATTGAAATAGGTGCTGCGAGGGAACGTCTACACCCCAAAGTAGCACACATCGAAATAAGGGTGCCAGGAACAGCTGCAGACAGGGCCACAGGGCGGACTCAACAGCAAGCCGCTCCCTTAAAGGGCCCCTCCCAGACACAGTTGCACTAAACAACACAAGATCCACAGAGCCGACAACTGGTTGCAGACCCTGTGCATGCAGCATGGATCCCCAGCTGCTGCAGCAGCAGCCAGAAGCCCTGGGCTGAGGGCTGCTGCACACGGTGACCATAGAGCCCCGTAGGGGCTGGAGAGAGAGCGTCTCTCAACCCCTCAGCTGATGGCCGCCATGGAGGACCTCGCTACTTCGATGTTGCGGGAGGCGGATCGTCTACACGTTCCCTACTTCGACGTTGAACATCGAAGTAGGGCGCTATTCCCATCCCCTCATGGGGTTAGCGACTTCGACGTCTCGCCGCCTAACGTCGAAGTTAACTTCGAAATAACGCCCAACAGGTGTAGCCGTGACGGGTGCTATTTCGAAGTTGGCGCCGCTACTTCGAAGTAGCGTGCACGTGTAGACGCGGCTTCAGTCACAGTAACTGGGGTTCTTTGTTAGAATAGATCTTATCTATCTCACTTGTGGAAACTGGATTCAAAATGCAAGACTGGAGATGTTCTCTCTGGCCAAACTGGTTTCCCTTACGAGTGAATTACTCATCATTCTCTCTTAGCAACCCCAGGAGGGGCTGTTAGGCCAAAGTATGCTTATCAAAGCACATCTGGGCTTTTACAACAGACCACATCAATCACATTGGGAGCTGTCAGACTCAATACAGAAATACTGGATATTCATTCAGGACTCAGGATCAGGGAGGGGGATAAGTACCTCTCTAGATCATATTCAGCACTCTGCAACATTGGGCCCCCAGAGATTACAGCCTGTCAGAAATATAAAACATAATTATAAATCAGCTGTCCAGACACAGCCATCTGTCAGAGCTGCTCTTTGTGAAAAATCCAGATGTGCAGCCCCAAAATGCTGCAGTTTGCTTCTTGGAATTCCACATTTTATTAATAATTTCTTCCTGAAGCAACATACGATTTTATCCTTGACCTCAGCTGACCCTTTAGAAATTCATTTAGCATATGGTCAATTTTCAGCAGGCACGTCCATCATGTCTAAGGAATTATTTTTTTTAAACTACGTTTCATGTTGGTCACCTGAATCACTGTATTTTTCAGCCATCAAAAGGATACAGTCTTGATTTTCTGCTAAACTCTTTTTGTTTAGTTTACAGCCACTCCCCTCTCTGCTCCCCCACTTTTCCTCTGCTTCCCCACTTTTCTCCTTTATTTATTCAGACCATTTTTGGTCAATATCTGACTCTCCATCCACATGCTATCTCAGACTGTTCTGCTGATTCAAGCATTTTCTTATTTGCGGGTAGAGGCAATACACATGCTGTTAAAAATGCTCCAAGAGAGTCAGAATTAAATTTTTAAACAGTTCTGATTCATGCTGGAACCCTTCTGTCCTGACTCAAGCACTCAACACACATTGACTTGATGGTCACAGATGATCCATGCTCTATTTTGATTATGCAGAATATCAGCATATTAAAACTCAGTCTAGATTTAGACTGCTGTTGGACCACTGCTTTCAGAAAGCTCATCTTCCAAGCCTGGATCATTCTGGTCATTTTTTTTTTCACTGCCATATTTTAAAGCCAAAACAAAATGTTTTAGTCACAGGTGATGGGTGAGACTACAGGGTGCTATGCAGTGTTACTGTTACTTTTAAATTCCATAGACTTTCTGAAGTATGAAGGCTTCTTGGTGTGAAATGGCCAGATTGAAGGACTTTAAAAGGTCCTTCAAGTAGAGTTCTGGAACAAGCTTTGGTACAGTAATAGCCAGGAGGCAGCCAGATGTGCTAATTAAGACAAATTTGACATAACTGTTAATTTATAGATTCAGTGAAGCCTGAAAAGCTGACCTTTTGCACGGACCTTGTGGGACAATTTGTACGTTGGTGGGTTCAGTTTGTCTATTCAGCCTTAATTCAAGTCTCACTTCTATCGACTGCTGTTTATCTTTCCTGGGACTTTGTAGACTTCATTAGTGATTAAGCCCAAACCTTACAAGGCAGCAAACCACCCGACCATTTCACAAATAAATTAATACTGAAGTTGCAGATCATGTCAGGCAGAGTTAGGAATAGAACCCAGAGTTAAAAAACTGGTCCCTTTGAAGTCAATGGCAGCATTCTTATTGATTTAATTTGGGCACAGAATTTCACCTCACATGTCTTATATGGCAAAGTGAAAATTATCCACTGAGCCACATGGCCTTTCAGACTGAATGTACTATATGTGTATTGGCTAGTTTACCTCTAACTAGTTGGAATCACTTCACTCCAAGACCAAGAGGTGGACTCAGACGTCTCACTTTGCAAGTGCTGTTTAGCAAAAATTTGTGTAGCCCACTGGGAAAGTGTAATAAGTCTCCATCTAATGGAGGGGTTGGGAAATACCAGCCTGCAAGTGCGATCCAGTCTGCCAGGCTTAGTCCCTGGTGGCACCCCCACCTGTATATTTATCTGCACCTCTACAGGTATCAGGCCATGTCTCATTGGCCATGGGTTGCAGTTCATTGCCAATGGGAATGGCAGGCAGTGTCCTGATCCATACCACTTGCCACTCCCATTGGCCACAAACAGCGACCTGCAAACAATGGGAGCTGCAATCACCTTACACCTGTGGAGACACAGGTAAATATAGAGGTGGGAGCCCACAGAGACTAACCCTGGTGGGCTGCCACTTTTTTATTGCCCATCTCTGATCTATCACTGGGTCATATAGACTAAAAATAATTATTCCTGTAGTTCAAGTGGTAAAGGCCTAACCTAGAACTTGGGATCCAGCAGTCAATCCCAGCTGAAGATGCCTTCACAGTGAGCTCTATGTGGGTTGCATATACTGTAATAGATTTCTCCCTTAACATAGGTATTATTTTTTCCTAGCAATTATTCAGCAAAACCCAGGTGTCCACATGTGTGGTCATTTGTCACACATTTCAGTTGTTAGCAAGACAGTTTGGAGGCTTTGAAGATTTATAGGTATACTACATCCCCATTGCAGGGTCACACATTTTTCCTTGCTAACTAGCCAGCCACCCAAAAAGACTGAAGTTAAAACTGAGAATACATATACAAACAGAACTTAAAGGAAATGGCATTGATCAATGTTGACATTTTTCCAAAAAACAAATCAGAAAGCTACGGTATTTGAAGATAATATAAAAACTTTACAAAATAATTAGTTCTGAATATATTCATAAAAACTGTCTTCCTCCTCCTGCTTCCCACACTTTCTTATCCACAAAATCATCAGATTCAGCCATAGCATTAATACACTAAGAAGAAGTGATTAAAAATAACAAATTACAGCATTCTTGACACTCAAAACACACAGGATACTTTTGGATGACCTTTTACAACTGGTTGCCACAATACACCTCCATCTGTGGAAAACCATCAGTCCAGCCTGCAGATGTTTAGTGCTCTCTCATATTTAAGATTGCAAAGAGCAGGACTTGCTTTCCTCCCAGCCTCTGGGAGAATTAATGGCTGTAAAGAACTTGGAGATTCTTGAATGATAAGTGCTATTTAAAACCAAGGAAATAACTATAATACTAACTATTGATGTCAATTTAGCTGTTTTGTGCCACTTTTATATATGGAAACTGAACATTTTTAGTAGTTACTGTGTAATATAACTTATCTCAATAAAATAATCTGACTTTCACAGACACAGGGAAAAGTTACAGTTTTAAATGAGTTAAAGTCACTACTAGCACAGACAATGTCTTAAATGGACCATTTCCTATAAACTGGCATAAGTATGATTCCATACTGTAAAAAAACAAAAACAAAAACAAAAACAAAAACAAAAACCTCTCTACCTTGACTGTGAAGTTACATTGATTTACATCAACTGAAAACAATCACAGCAAGATGTTTGCTAACAGGCATCTTGTGTCATCAGTGGTAATTCAATTTTATTTTACTCCCTCCAGTAAATGACTGCAGCAACACCATACACCAAGCAGCTATTGTACATCTTCCAAATATAGGCTACTACGGAAACTTGTACTCCTGTGAATAAGCATCTAGCTTGCTATGCTTAGTGTCATCCTGCAAGAAAAAGCTGCTGGTGGCCTACAGCTGCATTGAATGAGTGGTTTTGATAATCTGGAGCAGTTCTGGCATAGGTAGGACACTCAAAAGGAGGACCCATGCATTCAGAATCTAAGGCTGAGAGTAGCTGATGTATAATCCAGGGATAAAGGTCTTCAGACAAGTTCCAACCAAACTAGTCTTAGAGTGGGTTTTTTTTTTCTGGCAGTGGGCTGTGTACCCACGTTACTATTTTCCCCACATAATACTATTATAATGAGAAGTCTAGAGAATGTGACCTATGAAAAAGGCTGAAAGAATTGGGCTTGTTTAGTTTTGAAAAGAGAAGATTGAGGGGAGACATGAAAGCAGTTTTCAGGTATCTAAAACGGTGTCATAAGGAGGAGAAAGAAAACTTGTTCTTTTTGGCCTCTGAGGACAGAACAAGAGGCAATGGACTTAGACTGCAGCAAGGGAGGTTTAAGCTGGACATTAGGAAAAAGTTCCTAATTGTCAGGGTGGTCAAACACTGGAATAAATTGCCAAGGGAGGTTGTGGAATCTCCATTGCTGGAGATATTTAAGAACAGGTTAGATCAATGTCTATCAGGGATGGCTGAGACAATACTTGGTCCTGCCATTGGGGCAGGAGGCTGGACTTGATGGCCTCTCGAGGTCCCTTCCAGTCCTAGTGTTCTATGATTCTAAGTCTGTATACCTATACAACATTAGATTCCCCTTGAGCTAGGTCACAAGAAACATCTCTGGGTAATGCCACAATAGCATGTTGACAATTGGCGCTTGTGACCCAGGTCACTCCTGACCTCAAAACAAACTACTACAAGCTCTTGGTCAGCTTAAAACAAAAAGAGGGGTTCTTTGGTTGTTGCCTTGCTCAGGCCAACCGTTACCTGCCACAGTGTCACTGAGTAGCAATGAGAAGGGCATAAGTAGCATTAGTCTCACACGTGGCCCACAGGCAACGAGTTCCTCTTCTCTCACCCAACCACAAACTCCATCCCCATTCCACCTTTTCCCCCAAGCTCTACCTTTGCTCTACCCCACTTGGCTCCATTTCATGCCCTCAGCTTCCTGACTGCACAAATCTGCTTTTCTCAGCACTCCACAAGCACTGGGAGGGTGGGAGGAGGAGTTGGTTAGTGAAGAAGAAAGAGGCAGGGAGGGAAGCTTGGCTGCCAGTGGGTATCAGCACCCACTAATTTTTCCGTATGGGTGCTGCAGCCTCAGAGCACCCACAGAGTTGACACCTATCATCTGGCCTACCTTCCCTCAAAAAGGTGAAAACAAGCTAGGTTTTCCAAGGAGCTCCTGTTTTCAATTCACTCTCATTTTCTTCCTTCCACTCAGCCCCCTTCTGAGTTGGGTTTTTCCTCTTCCTCACAAACCTGACACCTCCTGCAGGTGTAGTGAATTGGGCCTGAGAAAGCCCACAGAAACACATTACAATTCTCCCTGAGTTGTGGGGGTTTTCAATACTTATTGTTCTATTTGGAAGATAAAACCAAAATTGCTATAAGATTTTTTTCTGAGGTACAAAGTGCATGTCTATAAAACTGTCCATCCTGTTTCCACACAGACATACAACAGGATCTGACACAGCAATATGATCTACAAAACATGGACCCATAGGCACAGCTGTCTAAAATAGTGTGAGTAAAAGCCTTAAGCCTCATGCTAGAAAAACATAGGTGAGTAAAGCATTCCTTCTGAAGCTCAAATCTATGCAAACACAGCCCGGATTTGAGGCTTGCAGTACTCTATTCACACAATTCATGAGCTCCTCAGTCTTCTCACCTCTACACAGAAAGGAGGAATGAGCTATACCTGGAAGAAAGTTAAGTTTAATAAACCATTCTGCAAGGCTGGTGATTTTTGACCAGACCAGACTGGCACAGCTTGACCCAAATTGCATGTGAGTTGTGGAGTTATTGAAGAAATCACACCTGTTGCTCTGCACTAGTGCTTTTGTACTAAGAGAGCTAGTATAACCCTTAGCACTTGGATTACACTACTTTGCATTTTATGCAGTGCTTCAGGTACAGAATTCAAAAGACACCTCTCCTCTGCAGCTGTGGGTAAGCCTCACAGTCTGGGTGGACAAACTCTTGCTAAAAGTAAGTGTGGACACTGCAGTTCAGACTCTTCAATCTACCTGACCCCCAGATTTGACAGCCTGCACTGAAACCTGATTTACAAAATTCACTGCTATTTTTAGCACAGTAAATTAAGTTCCACTACCATGAGCCTGTCTCCCTACATTGGGAAGCTCACTAACTTCTAATTTCCCTTGGGGGTGCTACACCCTGTGGCCCAGCCCCCACTCTTCCCCTTCTCCGAAAGCCCCACATTTGTTTCACCTCTTCCTGACCCCACTCCACCCCTTCCCCTGATGCACTGTCTTCAGTGCACCTCCTCCATCAGGCCCCCTGCTGGTCTCTGCCCTCCCCAAGTCACCAAATGGTTGTTTGGCTGTGGCAAATGAGCAGGTGTTTAACAGCATTACTGAACATCTGTGGCTGGTGGGCACCCACTATTTTTTTGCCCCCATGTGTGCTTCAGCCCTGATGGTAGTGGAGATGTATTTTTTGCAATGAGGATTAGAGTCATCTTCATCACCATGATACAGAAAAAGTATCTTGGCCAGCAGGCAGACAATGAGTCAGTGTCTGAACCAATGTCTCCTGACTCCCAGCCCTGTGCTTAACTCACCAGTCTTTAGTTGCCATATACACTTCATTGGTAGAGCTAAACTACTGGGAAATATTAGGGAAGCTAAATTTTTTTATACCTGTACCTCTCAAATTAAGGAGGAACATGAATACTTATTTTAAAACTGCTACATTTAATTAATTCTGCAAACTGAGGTAGTCCCAATACAGAAAATAGGAGGAGGAGACAGAGGCTATGTCTACACTAGAGGGTTTTGTCAACAAAAGCTGGAGAACATCTAGATTCCCGAGGTGTTCTGTTGAAAATAAATCAACTGAATGTGGCACTTTTGTTGACGGTCTTACCCCATTCCCCATGAGGCATAATACTGCTGTTGACAGAAAGCTGGCCTGGATGTTCCGGGATACCCCATGTTGACACACACAGCTTCTGTGACACCAGGCAGCCCCATCTGCTGTGCTTCTGGTTGGCTGTTTTGTCAAGAGAACAAGAATTCCCGTGGCACCTTATAGACTAACAGATTTTTGGAGTTTAAGCTTTCATGGACAAAGACCTACTTCATCAGATGCAATGTAGTGGAGGTTCCAGAGGCAGGTGTAATTATACAGGCTCATGAAAAGAAGGGAGTACCAATCAAGAAGAAGGCCAGAGCTGATGAGGTCAATTCAGTCAGGCAGGATGAGCCCTCTTCCAGCAGCTGATGTGGAGGTGTGAACACCAAGGAAGGAGAAACTGCTTTTGTAATTGGCCAGACATTCCCAGTCTTTGTTCATTCCTTGATTGATGTTGTAAAAGTTGCAAATGGATTGTAACTCTTCAGATTATCTTTGGAGCCTGTTTTTGAAGAAGTTTTTTTGTTACAGGATGGGTACTTTTAAATCTGCTACTGTGTGCCCAGGAAGATTGAAGTGTTCTACAGGTTTTTGTATGTTACCATTCCTGATATCTGATTTGTGTCCATTTATTCTTTTACACAGAGATTGTCCAGTTTGGCCAATGTATATAGCAGAGGGGCATTGCTGGCACACGATAGCATATATTACATTAGTAGATGTGCTGGTGAATGAGCCCCTGATCGTGTGGTTGATGCGGTTAGGTCCCGCGATGGTGCCACTGGTATAGATATGTGGGCAGAGTTGGCACCAAGGTTTGTTGTAGGGATTGCTTCCTGAGTTAGAGTTAGTGTGGTGTGTTGTTTAGTTGCTGGTGAGAATTTGTTTCAGGTTGGTGGGCTGTCTGTAGGCGAGGACTGGCCTGCCTCCCAACGACTGTGAGAGAGTCGAGATAGCAGCTGGGCAACCCAGCTGTTCTCTGTTGACAGAACGGATCGAAAGAGTGATCCGCTTGGCAGCCTGGCTGTGATCTGTCGACAGAAGTTTTGTTGGAAGATATCTTCTGACAAAAACTTCTGTCAACAAATTGCTGTAATCTTGACATAGCCAGACTGACAAAGGAGTACACTGAAGAGAAGTTCAGGCTCAAGTTATGTATTTGGCTGGAGGAGTGGCCAGCCTGCTGAATGGAGAATAACTTCACAGGTTTGTATAGTGCCTAGAACAATGGGACCCTTAGCCATGACTGGGGCGCTTAGGCACTATGATGACAAATAAGGAAGAGATTTCAAATACTATTCCCCAGCACTAAAGTTAGCTAGGCCTGGCATTTGTCACTGTCCCGATCTTTTTGTTTTAAGTTTCACTATGGCTACGTCTACACGTGCATGTTACATTGAAATAGCTTATTTCGATGTAGCGACATCAACGTCTACACGTCCTCCAGGGCTGGCAACGTCGACGTTCAACTTCGACACTGGGCAGCACCACATCGAAATAGGCGCTGCGAGGGAACGTCTACATGCCAAAGTAGCACACATCGAAATAAGGGTGCCAGGAACAGCTGCAGACAGGGTCACAGGGAGGACTCAACAACAAGCTGCTCCCTTAAAGGGCCCCTCCCAGACACAGTTGCACTAAACAACACAAGATCCACAGAGCCGACAACTGGTTGCAGACCCTGTGCATGCAGCATGGATCCCCAGCTGCAGCAGCAGCAGCCAGAAGCCCTGGGCTAAGGGCTGCTGCACACGGTGACCATAGAGCCCCGTAGGGGCTGGAGAGAGAGCGTCTCTCAGCCCCTCAGCTGATGGCCGCCATGGCGGACCCTGCTATTTCGATGTTGCGGGATGCGGATCGTCTACACGTGCCCTACTTCGATGTTCAACTTTGAAGTAGGGTGCTATTCCCATCCCCTCATGGGGTTAGCGACTTCGACGTCTCGCCGCCTAACGTCGATTTCAACTTCGAAATAGCGCCCAACACATGTAGCCGTGACGGGCGCTATTTTGAAGTTGGCGCCACTACTTCGAAGTAGCGTGCACGTGTAGACGCGGCCTGTATCTGCTAGGTTCTCATTAGCATTCTGCCTTGTACACAAATAATACTGTGATCCTGAGTAATACATTACTTTTGTACTGTCTCTTTCAATTCCTGTGCTTCTGCTCTGCTCTTTTCTTCAGTCACTCACAGGCAATGCCTTATATACTCCCCCTTTATAGATCAGCTGTTTTTTTACACCCTCGTTAGATTTCCACAGATGTCTATTGATATACAGAGGATGAATCCAAGACAAGAAGCTGGTAAGAGCCACAGAGAGATTTTCATCTTGAGAAAACAAAAGCAAGAAAAAGCAGAGCAATTTTTAAAAATGCAATTAGTAATTCCAGTATCGGTGATTTCCAAAATGGGTGGCCTATGTTTTAGCAACACTTCCCTCAATATAAAAATACTGAGATATGTAAACTAAATGTCACCTTGTAAAGCAAAGGATTTTCACCACTGGATCTGTGAAGAAATGTCATATTGGTATGTTAGTTTCACCATTGCACGCTTTGTTCTACTCCTTACTCTTTTTTATGTAGCCTGTTCTACACCAGCAAATTAAGCTGACTTTTACATCTCTCAGCAATACTGTTAAAAATTCATAACCCTGAGCAGCAGTGGGGTAGCCTTCCCAAAAATAGGGGTACCAGGAGCCAGGGCTGCCCTCTTTCTCCACGGCTCCACTTCTTGTCTGCCTGAGGCTCTGCCCTTGGCCAACCCTGAAGCTGCAGTGAGCTCAGGGCCACAGACCATCCACCTGCTGGAGGTGGAGAGGCAGGGCTGAGAGCAGCCCCAGCCCATGTTCTCGCTCTGTGCCCCCCTGCCCAGGGCAGGTGGAGGGTTTATGTCTCCCCATAGCTGCCCGCATTGCTTTCCCCAACCTGGCTCTGGCTGAGGCACAGGGCTTTGGTGTTGCAACCTTGACATGGAAAGAGCTCCACGGCTGGCAGCTGTGAAGAGCTGCAGGGAGGGATGGCCAGGTGCACTATGCAGCCCAGGCTCCATGGCTGGACTCTAGCTGCAGGCCTAATGGCGGGGAGGGGCAGGGCCTCTGGGGGAACAGGAGGGATGGGGCAGAGAGGCCTGTGGCAAAAAGTGGATGGGCCATGGCCCCCTGACCTCTCTCCCCAGGTCCAGTGCCCTTGGAGGCATACTGAAAATCACCTTACCTGCAGTGTAGGCAGTGTTAAGTTGACAGATGAATTCTGTTAACCTAGCTACCAACTCTCGGGGATGCAGAGTATTTACACAGATGGGAGAAAACCCCCCACCCCACCCCCGCATCAGCAAAGGTAGTGTCTGCCCTGAAGTAGTACAAATGTATGAGTGCAGTGGTGGATCTGTGCTATGGTAGGATTTCAAGGGCATAGGAGCCTCTAGTTAATTTAAAAAAATATTATTCCCTGCAGTTGTTTTTTCTTCATATTTTATTTCTCCATTGCTTGATGTGCACAGTGGATTCCAGTTATTGTACAGCCTACAGGCACTAAAAAAGGGAATGTTAACAGGTGTCTATTATCTTGCCTTGTTGGCCATTAGAAGTACAGTTCTCTAGAACCAGCAAGGGACTGTCTTTTATGCAAGTTTTATTTTTCCTGTAGATTGTTTCTAGATATATATTTCCTCTAGAAAAAACTGAAACTATTTAATATTTACAAAAAACACAAGTGGGTGATGGTGAAAAAGAGAAATCAAAGAAATCCAGTAAAATGCCCAGACATATGCCAGGTACCAATTGCAGAAACCCTTTGCAATCTAGCTGCACCCTGGGTTTCGTTGACAAAATGGCCATTTTGTCGACAAAACCCACTGGTTTAGATATAGCCTGTGATATGATGACAGTAAGTCAATAGAAGGGAGCAGTTGTTTTTGACAGCTGTATCCTACTCACCATGAGAAAGAATGCCTCTGTCAAGAGAGATCTGTCAACAAAAGGCAGGTGTGAATGTAACAGGAGGCCTTCTGTTGACACACCACCTAGTGGACACCCTGTCCACAGCAGTCAGTGTTCTATGGTTCCTGCCTCCAGGCCTTAAAGCTGCAGGGACCCTGGGGAGCCCCATGGCAGGAAACTGAGAATGTGGGAGCAGCTATGCAGCATGTACTCAGAGCCACAACCAGAGCTGAAATGGCAGAGCCACAGGCATTCCAAGACCCCCCCCAGGGGCCCTTCAGAGAGCAGCGCCAGGGCTCTCAGGACCCTCCCTGGAGCTCAAAGAGGCATATCCCTTCATGGTCCAGGGCAGAGATCCAGGCCCTCCTGGATCTATGGGCTGAGGAAGAGATGACTCAAACCTCAGAGCCAGGCACCAAAACACAGACAGTTACAGTCACATGAGGCCCTGGCCAAATGGGGCCACCTGTGCCACACCCTTGAGCAGGTCTGGGCCAAGGTAAAAGAAATATAGGAGTGGTAAGTCCGGGCCTGCAACACTGTGGGCTGTCTGGGGACAGAACGGGCCCCCCTATTACTGGGAGCTACCCTGTGGGGCCAGCTAATCAGTCTTCTGCCTGCATATATATGCATGAGTTACAACTTTTATCATATTCCTTCACTAAGAATTAAACTGCTTCTCTGCAGAGAGCCAGCATAAGATCTATTGTACATAACACCTATGTTTGAGTGAAACCCTAGTGTCCTGAATGTTTACTTTTACCCTTACTATAACTATGCACCATGTAATGGTGAGACACCAAACACCTACATATGTTTTCTGGGCTTAATAGTAACGCTTTAAATTCTTTCCTCTGTAGATATGAATATTATTCTAGACATAGCCATGCACAATTGAATGTATTTACCAGCATCTGTAATACTTGCTTTCAAATTCATCTGTGCACCCAAAATAAATATTTAAATGAAAATGTGAGAACATCTTGGACATTAAGAGAGAGGTTAGAAAGGAAGCCCCACTGTTTCATATAAAGTCCATATAACTCAGCTCTCAAAATAAACATGTATGTGTTGGTGTCTTTCTAACCAATGCCTGTCTGACTGCATAGCTCAGTTACAAACCCCCACCAGGGGACAAGCACTGAAGTGTCTATCCATCCATAGTCAACAGCCGGAATTCCCTTCTACTTGAGAGCAAGTTTGATGATGATACTGTTTTAACTATTTCAAATCATGTACGATCAGAGTGGGAAATATGAATCCACTGGGAATTCTCCATGTGCACTAGATGTATAACAAAAATCAGATGAACAATTATACTGATCCAGGATGGATTCAATTGTGTTGGGTATACTGCAGTCACAGATAAATATCAGGTTCCCCAAATGTTAGGGAGTGGCAAATATCTGGAACAGAGAGGACAGTGTTTTAAAGAAAGTGTCACCTACTTGAAATCTACTTGTTTTTGGCATTTCCCAAAGTAAGTACAGTAAACCCTCAAAATGCGTGGTTTTGAACTGTGTTTAACTCACATTAACGCCAGCTAAGTGCAACTCAAAATCCCGCTCCTCCCTGGCCCTTGGTTCAACCCCACCAGCACCATGCAGTCCCAGTTCAAACTTCCCCCACAGCCCTGATCGCCAGCCATGAATGGTTGTAGCTCACCCCCCAGCCCCACGCTGGCTCTGGCTCACCACCCCCCGTGTGTGGCCCCAACTCACCCCCCCCATGGTACAACCGACCCCCGCATGCGCAGCTCCAGCTCACCACCCCTGTACACCACTCTGGCTCACCCCCACACCTCCCACACACTGGTTCAAACCCCTGCTGCCCCAGTGCAACCCCTCCGCGGCCTGGCTCACCACCCCAGAGCGTGACTCTAGCTCAACCCCCCTTCCCCAGTTCACCCATGTCCCCCCGTGTGGCTCCTGTTCAGCTCCACCTCCTGCCCCTCCACAGCCCTAACCAACCCCAAGGCTTAACCCTCCTACCCCCGTCCCATGGCCTCAACCCATGGCCAGGCTTAACCCTCCCCAACTATCCCCCCAGTCCCAGGACTTACCATTCAAAAGGAGCTCCAGGTGCTCTGGCTGCTTCCCCAGCTGAAGAACCTGCATTCTGCCAGGGAAAAAAAGATACCCCCTGATTTAGGCAAAATTAGAGTTATGCGAGGGTGCATGGGAATGCAACCCTTGCATAAACCATGGCACTACGGTATACTCAAAATAACCCAATAAGTACAATAAGAGTTGTTTTTACTGTTCTCTGTTTCCTATGAAGAAACGTATTTTTATTAAAATCATAATCAAATTATTGTGCTTTATCAAATGAGTAGAATCACTTTTTTTAATTAGTGCTTACTCTTCACAATTCCAGTCTGAAAATGTTTTAATGGTGATAATGTTCCACCAGGGGGCTCTGTTTACACATGATATAAAAATCTGACTTTTAGCAGCACTTGTTTCCACTTTAAATAGTTTCACAAAATTGAAAAAAAAAAGCTATGGGGTTTAAATAAGCATGAGTGTATTACAGTATGTAGGTATACTGAACATGCGTTCATCAGGGATAGGTAATTAGCTACATGCCATCAATCTCAGAAGTAGAGGCATACAACATACACTGACTGAGCTATTTTCTTGGTCCATGAGGACACATCATGAAGATTCATTCTGTGTAAAATTCTGCCCAAACTTTTATGGCTTTGAAGTCGATGGGAGTTTCTCCCTTGACTTCAAAGGGAGTTAGATTAGGCCCTCAGGGAAGCTTGAAGGGTCTGCTGATATCACTACAGAGCCAAGCAATTTCTGACAGTAAATGACTTTTAAAAGACTGGCCTTTTCTATAAGTAGAGCTTCCTACTGTCTTTTGGGACATTCAGGGCTCTAGTAAAATTTTTTTTCAGGCTTTCACCCACAGTGATTAATGTTGTCTGTTTTTATCCAACCATTCACATAGTAGTTGTTCCTCTTTAGTTGTACCTCTTTGTAAAACACCTGTTTACAAACTTACCAGACAAACTTTAAGATGCAGTGAAATAAATACAAATAGCTTCCTAAGTGTGTCTAAGTGATTTGGGAACCTAGGTCCCATTTCTCCGCCCCAAAAAAACATGATTTCCTTGAACCCACCTAGATGCTGTTGAAAATCTCACTCCACACCTGTCAGAATATTTAGACACCAGAATTCCTTTAAAAATCTGACCCTGAAGAAACTTTAAATTGACTTTCAATGAGATTTAGATGCCTAAGTGTCTAAGGACAAGTCTATGTTGGGAGCACTTTACCAGTCTAGATATACCAACATATGATACTGGGAAGCCTCTTCTAAAGTGGAGAGAGCTTATGCTGACCAAGCTTTACTTGTATTGGTATAGTTGTTCTATCCCTTCCCATGAAAGAAACAGGTTATACAGAAAAAAGTGCAGTTGCCCAAACAGCTCTGTCTACACCTGGGCCTTTGGCCAACACAGCTATGTTGTGTAGGGATCATGTCCCTCCACCTCCCTGACAACATAGCTATGCTGGTAGCAATCTGTAGTGTAGGGTGGTCCCAGTAACTTTTGAAATTAGGATCTAGGCCTGGTCTGTACTACAGACTTCTGCCACCATCATAGCTATGTTGGTCAAGGGAGTAACAGAGTGTGATCTCTGACATACAGCTGTGCTGGTGGAAACCCCTAGTGTAGATGAACCTGTTATATTGGCAGAAATGCACTTTTACTGGAATAGCTCATTTTTCTTGAGAGCGCATGAGAGTAACTGTACTTGTGACAACACAAAAAAAGCAGTCCTGTAGCACTTCAAAGACTAACAAAATAATTTATTAGGTGATGAGCTGTCATGGGGACAGACCCACTTCAGATCTGAAGATAGTGCTGTACTGGAAATAGGGGCTGAAGAAGTGGATCTGTCCCAGGAAAGCTATTCACCTACTAAATTATGCCATTAGTCTTTAAAGTGTTATGACTGCTTTTTTGTTTTGTGAAGATATAGACTAACATGGCTACCTTGCTGTTACTATACTTAGTAACAGAGAGGTAGCTGTGTTAGTCTGTATTCTAATGAAACAAAACAAAAAGCTGCTGGTTTGTTTTGCTACTGTACTTGTGAAAGTGCAGCTTCGCATGCATAAGCTGCATCCACACCACTGGCAGTGCTTTGCTGTTACAGAACACTGTATTTCTATACCAGTGAGGTGCACCTAGTGTACACTTGGCCTTGGGCTGCTTTGTCATTTAGTCACTTTTGACAAATGACCACCTAAATCTTGGGCTATTCCAGCTCCCCCAGTTGAGTGTCCCCAGAATGTAGTTATGTAGTAGCTATTGTAGGTACTGTACTGCATATTAGACTTTCTTATTGGCACTTTATAAACTGACATTCAGGTGAAATAAAATAACAGCTAAAGAGGAACAGGTGCTATTCAGACATCTGGATAACCCCTACTACTGCTACTTAACCCTTGTACCCTGGGTGGAGAATTGGTCATCTACAAGTCTCCTCCACCACTCTCTGTCTTGGGACAAAACTTCTAGCTGGCTCCAGGAGTACCCCAGTTGTTGTCCTTCAATCTCAGCAGACCTTCTCCACATTGTCAGACGTCTTTCTCTTTTGCATTTTCCTTGCGGGTTCCATGTGAGAGCTTGACAGACTATGCTGGAGGATGGTTTTTGAGAGTGTGGGCTAGCCATCCCCACTTTTCTCTTGATTTCAATGTCAATTGGTTCTTGTCCTGCTCTGTTTCAAAGCTCCCCATTTGTGACAAAGTCTTGACATTTGATGTGAAGGATGTACTATAGGTAAAAGACAGCTGGAAAAAGGTAGAGAGAATTGTAGGTCAGTTGGATTAATCGCTTTCCCAGATAATTGGACCAAGAACTGTTGGTCATCTGTGCTACACTCACAAGTGAGCGAACTCTAAGCACGCTCCAATCGGGAAAGCGATCAATCCAACTGATCTACATATACTCTTTTCCCACAACCAATGCTGTGAACCCATGGAGATATGGTATCGTCCTTGACTATGATGAAGGTGTCCTGGATTTGAATTACACTATAGACAGCAGTTTACGCATGTCTGACGAATTCCAGTAAGAACGAAATCGGTCACATGCTACTGTGGTTTCATCAGAACCTTATTCTAATAAATATAGATTGGGGCATGCTTACAGGTCACTCACTTGTGAACGTAGCACACGTGGCCAACAGTTGTTGGTCCAATTATATGGGAAAGCGATCAATCCAACTGATCTACATACACTCCTTTCCTACAACCACTGCTGTGAACCTGTGGAGATATGGTATCATCCTTGACTATGATGACGGTGTCCCGGGTTCGAACCATGCTATGGACAGCAGTTTACACACACTGGATGAGTTTCAATAAGAACAAAACTGGTCACGTGCTAATGTGGTTTCATCAGAACCTTATTCTAATAAGTAGGGAGAATTCCATATCAGTCACATAAACCAATGATGTATTTTTTAACCAGTTCTTTTTGGCCATTTGAGTCCCACATGGTGCTCCATTCATAGGAAAGCTCATGTAAAAGTCACCTCCCCTCAAAAACTGCGTGGCTGCGTGGAAACAGGCAACTTGCACAAATCAGTGCTATGTCTTTCTTGACCATGCTACTACAGATTCTTGGGCCTATGAGTCAAAGGACTCAGGAGTTCAAGTCTTCTGCTTCCCTGCTAACAATCAATCCCTCTTTAAGGTGTCAAATTTAAACAGGCCTTGTGGAACATAATTAGTTTCCAGCTGAGCATCTCTCACTGAATTATCTGTGAATTCTGAATGGGAATTCTCCTCCCAAATTTCCCCTTTGCTATTGTTCAGCAATTTCCTCTCTTATGAACATCTCTGGGGCAGGGTATGTCAGAGCTCCAGGGACTGGTGTACAGAGCAGCAAAACACTTTTATATCCTATCAAAACTTACTTTCTTTCGTTCTTTTGTTCTTTCTTTCATCCATTCATTTGTTTGTTCGTTTCCCCAGCTACATGCACTGTCTACTTATATTAAAACCAGGAAACTGAATGCAGGGTTGTATTGAAATCAAAGTTGTGAAAATCATTGATTTAATTATGTTGCAAATTTAGTGGCAATAAAACTTTATCTTAGCAATTATCCAACGCCAGAAATCTTTTCTTGTGGCATTATGCTTTATCCCACTTGAGGAGACATCAGTTTTCTTTTGGAAAATTCCTCTATAACTTTGTCTAGACTAACCCGCAACTTCGAAGGAGGCATGATAATTAGCGTGTTGGGAAATTAGCAATGAAGTGCTGCGGTGCATATGCAGCACTTCATTAGGCTAAATCTCCCCTGCAGCAACTTCAAAGTGTTAAATTTTGAGAACTACAGGGACTTCGAAGTAGCCCGGGCACTTCGAAGTACCCGCAGCTACACGCAAGCCAGCACTTTGAAGTTTGACACTTCATAGTTGCCATGGGGGAGATTTAGCCTAATGAAGTGCTGCATATGCACCACAGCACTTCATTGCTAATTTCCCAACACCCTAATTACCATGCCTCCTTCGAAGTTGGGGGCTAGTCTAGACACAGCCTATGAGTCTTAGGCTACTTCTACACATGCCACCGAACATTGGAGGTGGTATGGTAGTGAGGCAATTTGAAGCAGGCTAATGAGGTGCTAATGTGCAAATTCAGTGCCTCATTAGCATAATGGTGGCCACATGAATTTCAAAGTGCAGACTTTGAATTGAAGATTTACAGTGAAGATGGGGGCAGCTTCAAAATAAGCACCCCACTTAGCCATCTGATCTAGTTCTGTCGGAGTAAGGGAATGTCAGTGGGGTGCTTATTTTGACGCTGCCCCCATCTACACTGACAAGTATCAGAGAGGTAGCCCTATTAGTCTGTAGCTTCGAGAACAAGAAGTCTTGTGGCACTTTATAGACTAACAGATATTTTGGAGCATAAGCTTTTGTGGGCAAAGACCCGCTTCATCAGATGCATGAGGTGGGGGAGTAGTTTCAGAGGGGTATTTAAAGAATGGGATCCCACTAAAAGGGAGCTCTGGCCCTCCCTTTTACTGGGACCCCATTCTTTAAACACCCCTCTGAAACCACCCCCGCCACTCATGCATCTGATGAAGCAGGTCTTTGCCCACAAAAGCTTATGCTCCAAAATATCTGTTAGTCTAAAAGGTGCCACAAGACTTCTTGTTGTTCCCATCTACACTGACAATCTGGAATTTGAAGTCTGCACTTTGAAATTTGCATGGCTGCCATTATACTAATGAGGTGCTGAATTTGCACATTAGCTTCTCATTCCCCTGCTTCAAACTGCTTCATTACCAAGGCACCTCTGACGGGGAAGTGGCATGTATAGAAACAGCCTTATAGTGAAGGAATCACAGACCTGATTCTGATTTCAGTTGTACTGTGTTGCCCGTTGACTTCAGTGGAATTATTCTTGACTCCCACTGGTCAAACTGAGAGCAGAACCAGGCCCATTACTTCCACGATAACCGGGCTGTATTTGTATATAAAGCAATCCTATTTGTTAATAAAATAGAGATCTCCATTAGAATGCTCTGTCTGCATGAGATTGTGTACTACAAGATCACTC
The DNA here is from genome assembly GCF_033958435.1 of Carettochelys insculpta. Lineage (NCBI taxonomy): Eukaryota > Metazoa > Chordata > Testudines > Carettochelyidae > Carettochelys > Carettochelys insculpta. The sequence goes on from NC_134146.1 coordinate 22,822,782, forward strand.
ATACATAATTCCTTTGACAGTTTCCTTCCCAGTAATGTTTCAGTACTTATGTTAATCTTTAGAGATTCTTCAGAGAAATATCCAGAAAGCAAATCACATTTACTCGATGGTGACTTTCCAAGGAGCTAAAACTGGACTTTAAAATTTTATGACATCATTTATCTTTGCTTTCATTATACAGCTTTCTCTCTCTCCCTTTCCCTCTCTAATCTTTGATCTAGTTTCTGCCCTCTGCCCTCTCACTTTCTTTCTCCTCTTGTCTGTTGTTTGTGCAGGTTCTGGACAATCACTTCTCTTTTCTTTAAGCCATGTTTTATCTTTATGCTCTTTTTGGTGCCAACCTCCTTTTTCACAAACCTCTTTTCTTCCAGCTGACAGTTTGAGAATTTTCTCTCTCTCTTTCTGGAATTTCCTGTTGCTATAGTGACACCTGATGATTACAGAGACAGTGACTACCTTTGTTAAAACTCTGGTTGCTATAGCAATGGCTGTTGGCCATGGGTTCAATGAAAAACTTCTTAGGAAGGGAGCCAGTTCATACCCTTCCACTCTGCAATCTAGCTAGCAACAGTCTCTTTAATTGTGAATAGCAGCAAGTGTGAGGGGCAAATACTGTTCTGCCTGCTGTCAATGAGAGTTTTACTATCATTAACTTTAACAGGACCACAAGCTGGTCCTGAATTCTCGTTGCATACTTAACAAAAGGAACACACTGTCAGCACATTGGCAAACCCAGAGGCTGGTTTCACACATTTAGAAGCCTCACCCTCTTAAGAAAACTTGGATACCAATGAGTAGATTTCTATAAAGACTTTATGAAACACTAACCACTTCCGGACTACCGTAGAAATGAGCACTTCAGGTACATCTATGATAAAAAATGGGAGTAGGGTATCTTCTTTTCAGACAACAGAAGTACAAAACTGAAATGGGCTTGTCTGTTCTCAGGGAATGGTGTCTTCTTGTCTCCATTTAAAAATGGCAATGGGAGACTGACCTTTTGCAAGAAAAGACTTATACTTTATTAATGGGTTGTGCCATTAAAGGGGTTGATAACATGTTGATCTTTGGCCTTTTGAGATTATCACTTCTTGGCAAGACCCTGGGAGTTCTTTCTATCATGATGAGGCAGACCAGTGAAGAACATAGCAAAGCAAAGTTTCCCCTTGTTGAACAGTTACTGTTCTGTTTGGAGTACTAGGTAGAGAACTGTACTGTGGTGGGCACCCTATTAAAGAATATCTTCACCAAATAGAAGTACCCCTGAGATATTTTATTTATTTTTGTAACTTACTGATTCATAGATTCCAAGGCCAGAATGGGCCATTAGTCTGACCCCCCCATGTAACCCAGGCCATACAATTTCCTCAGGATAATTCCTAATGCATATAGGGGGAAAAAAAACCCCAAACTTGGTTTAAAAATGGTCAGTTATAGAGAATTCACTTCTTTTCCCACTTTTTTGTGTGGGCTAGCCCCTTAAGAACATATGATAATTGTGGTTTTGGGCCCTGCCTCCAGAATCCTCCCCTGTTGCTCAGTCCTCTCCTTCATGTTATCTAACATCTACATGAAGTTGAGACAACATGAACTGAAGTACCACCAGTGTACAGATGAGACGCAGTTACTAAGGGCTGACCTGTATTAGACAGATCGTATGGTGCCTACTTGCATTATGCATCCCTTTAAACATATTTTTCCATCTGAAATTTGCATGATCACTCAACATAAAACCCCTTACTTCATCCTTACTTCAGTAATGCTGCAAATTGAAAGAAGCTTTACTTTCAGGAAGCAGTCCCCTTGGGGACCTTCATGGCATGTTAGTGAATGAGAATCTTGTGAGGGAAAAAAGGGAAGTTGGGACATACCTCTATTCTGTTTGGAAAAACTGCGAGATCTATATATTTGTATTCAACCAAGTACATGGTAAAAAGGAAAACAAGTACACAAAATAGCTAATATTGAATCTAAAACCATCATCTAAGATCCTGGGCCAAAAAGGACTCTATTGAGGTAAACATTTGAAAAGGAAAAAGGAAGGAAGGAAAGTGAAAATTTGCTCTTGCAGCAGTAAGGCAGTGGGATTTAAATAGGTCATCCATTGCATCCCACCAAACTCAACTGTATAGTGAGGTTTTCAGCTGTATTTATTCCCCAGAGACCACCACACTGAAAAAAGCCAAGATTCTTTCAATTTATGACACACAGTGAAAATGTATGAAAGGGAATGATGCACAGTGTTCTTCAGGGCCTCTCCTGAACTACTATTTGGTTTCCATGCCCTGGTAAATAGTGGGACCTCTTTCCTCATCTTAATGGCAGAATCCCAGCACTAAGAGATTGCTGCTGCAGTTTCACAAGGAGTTTCTTCTCTATTGCATGCCCAAGTGATGTTAACCATCCAGCCTGCTTGTCAGTTGCTAGACAGATCATGAAATACGCAAAAATCTTGGAGTCCAGAGGTTTTGCTGAAAATTTGCTCTGAGCCACTGGTACAGAATTGGGCCCCTAGTATCTCAGGGCCAAGTCATAGGTGTACCTACTCCCACAGCACAAACCTGGAAAGGGGCTGTGAATATATTGAGCTGTGTGACCTCTAAATGGCATATGAGAATTTTGTCTCCTATTCTGCCAACATCTGCGAACATTTTCGTTTGGTATGTCATGTATTCTTTATCCAGAAGAGGCACAAGGCTGCTCTCCTATAATTTATGGGGAAATTATATTCTGCCATTCAGAAAATGGTGGTGTTATTTTCCACACCCTTGCAATGGGATGAATATTTCAAAATACCATGGGCTCTTGGAGACAGGCTGAGTGTAAACTTAGGTTTAGGTTGCAGCTTGTACTGCATCATGGGCATGAAGGAGAGAAAGTATTAAAAGATCCATTTTCCCTGCACAACTATGCAAGGGACATCTACACTCTCAGTTCTTATCATTATGGTGTGCAAGACCCAGGTATGTTTAATACTCACGACAACTCTAGATACACTATATGAGGCTGGGTGAAACAGGGGCTATGCTGCTCCGTCTCCCACATTAATGCGTACTGTGCTTCATGTACAATGCACTCGGTCCAAATTACAGTTCCCACTTTGGTGGTTGAGCCTCAGAGCTCCTGCTGGTAACCCAACAGAGCAAGCCAAAATATCTCTGGGAGTACTCACACAACACCACCATGTCTCCTTTTGTGGGAGTCTATTCGTAAAAGCCAAAATAAAGCCCATATTCTCATTGTCCCTGCAAGTAAGCAAATTGAAAATGTGCTGGTATAAATCCTCAAAGTACGCCAGATTTCTAATGGTATAAACAAGTGTCTAGCCCTCACAATTCACAAAATACTAACTGCAGCTTCAGGGTGTCACACAGCCCTTGCTCTAACAAAACTTTGTCTCTCCATTTTCTTCCCTCTCTCAATGTTCTCTTTGAAATCTTTGGATGGAGGCCATGAGAAGCTGCTGTTACTGTGAGATAGTGTCAGTAGAAGGTTGGACCTTGGCTTTACATCTGTGCTGTCTCATCTTTTCCCAAGATAACAGCTGGAATCTTCCACTGAGAATGCACAAGCCATGCTGTCTGCAAGTCTAAACCTAGGCTCTTCCTAGTGTATTTAATTTGCAGAGCACAGCTCTCTTGCTACATTGTGCATGCTAGACAGTCTGAGATACCCAGGTCCTGATTAGACTAGAACCAAGATTCTGAAGTCAGTACCACAGTGAACAATGCTGTAGAAACAGCAGTTGCTGTTTGGTAATCCTATTCAGTCCAAGATGGAGTGAGTTGCAGAAGTTTAGCTAGGGGGTGAAAAATGCCTAGATTGCAGTGACAAGTCCTTCGTAGAAAAACACAGTTCACATTTTCCTGGTCAGCTGGTTTCTCTTTGAGTTAAAACAGTAATAGGGGCTTGGCACTTCTGCTGCTCCTTCCGCTTCCTTTTGACCTCCATTGAGTATAGAGAAACAGTGTGTGAATGCAATTCTACAAACTTCCCTCATGACAAAAAGATAGATTTTTTAAAACGTTGAAAGTGGACATATTCTGCAATTAAACATGTTTGCCGGCTTTAGTTAACATGCATACTCAAACATTCTTTTTGTGAATGTGGAATAAATTGCCAGCAAGGCTCAGATTTTTTCATTTTTGTGTGCTTGGAAGTCTAGTTTTGAATATGGCATTTTGTTACAAAACACTAGAAGTGGAGAAAACGTCACACAATTATTAGCTCTGGAAGACAGTCATTTTTGGGTTACATCTGCTTCTTGTATGCTAATTGACTTTTTAAAAAATATTTTATTAAGGATTTCAAAAGAAGAAAAGCTACCAATGTAAGTATCCCATCTCCTCACAGACTGTTGACCTTTTATCAAGCAGCTCTGAAGTTGGGGGGAGATATAGAAAACTGACGCTTGACAAAAGGGGTACTATAATTTTACTGCAACATTATGCTTCAATGTTTCATATTTTCAAATATCCCCAGGGGTCAGCAGCCTGCGCCTCCGGAGCCACATACAGCTCCTTACGCGCTCTCTTGAGGTTCTGGAGGCTGCTTCCGCTTAAACAAAACCACTAAATTCAGTTGCCCGCCATTAAACCAACTGAATTTTGTTGTTTTTGTTTAAGTGGTGGCAGCCTCCAGAGCTGCTGAGCAGTCAGCTGTAGCAGGGAGCCCTGGAAGAAAAAGCCGGCAGGGCAGGGAGACTCCCGCACTGCAGGTTGGGGAAGCACTATGCCCCAGGAGAGCTGGCAGGAGGGGTGGATGAGTTTGCCCCTGCCGGAGCTCTGCAGCTCCACTCAGAATGAGGAGAAGGCAGCTGGGAGCAGCAGGGGAGATGAAGCAGCCACGGAGGAGCTGTGCACTCTGAGGCAGCTGGGGTTGGAGGAGCGGAGGTTGGGGCTAAGGCAGGTTAATCCTGGGGGTGGGGGGTGGTGTAAGGCTGAGAGGAGTTAAACCTGAGAGAGGTTAATCCTGGGATGGGGGCGGGTTTGAGGGCTGGGGGGTAAAACTTGGGCATAGGAAGGCAGATTTGGAGGCTGAGGCAGGTTAAGCCAGGAGATGGGGATAACAACTTTCTAGCTGGTACAAATCATTACGTTCACTCTTCTTAAAATAGGGGTGACAGAAAGTATAGTTTGATGTTATTTATTAAGGACTTTCTCATATTCACATGCTCTGCCGCTCCTGAAGTATTGATTTTGTAACTGAACTTGAAAAAATGGCTCTTCTTGCTATTTCAGTTGCAGACCCCTGGTCTAGGAAAATAAGGGAAAAGTGTGAGAGGAGATATATTATTTGGGTCATAGAGTGGCAACAGTTTCTCACGGTAGATCTGAGTTTTCCAATACTCTCAATAATGTCCTTAGAAAGAAACTGATTCTCCTAAAATTTCACATAGAGAAAAATCAACACGTTTAAAGCCATTGACTAATTTGTCCAGTTCAGGTTTGGTCCAAAATAGTTTGCCTAATCAACTGTAAACTTGTTATGTTGTCTTCCTGAGAAGTGTTTTTTTGTGTGCATGTATGTGTATTATTGGTTGAGGAAAGAAAGTTTTTTCATGGGAAAATTACAACAGTATATCATAGAAAGCATTTGTGATGAGGGAAAATTACACAATCACAGTAAGGTCAATAGGAAAGAAATTAAGCTGGAGCTTGTTTGGTCAGAGGTATGATGAACAGAAGTCAGTGGCAAGCTGGGAGAGTAGTTCCCCTGAAGGAACAGGAAGTTCTGTCTCTCCCACTGTTGCCCAGTTCATGGAGGAAACAGGCTCAGAGTACAGGCTTGGGCATGGAGCAAAAAAACAGCAGCAAACTGTCCTTGATTACAAGATGCTTTGTAAACTAAGAACTCCATGATGTTTTCTTCTGACTGAAGCAAGCCATTTATTGTTCGCCATTTTCTCAACAAGCTGAAGGAAACCTCAGAGCTAGTACACCGTGCACTGGGGTGGGTGGAGGTGGGCAGTGTGAGTTGGTTAGAGTGACAGTAGACAGGAACAACATGAAGTCCTGTGGCACTTTATAGACTAACAGATTTATTGGAGCATAAGATTTCATGGGCAAAGACACACATGGTCTCATAAAGTGGGTCTTTGCCCATGAAAGCTCATGTTCCAATAAATCTGTTAGTCTATAAGGTGCCACGGGACTTCTCGTTTTTGCAGATACAGACTACACAGCCACCCCTCTGATACATAGTAGACAGGATGGAAAGGATTACATGACAATGGAGAACTGGCTGGACACCTCAAGCCTTTATTTTGATTTGTTTTTAAATAAAAAGTAGAGCTTTGTAAAGAAAATATAGCACTATTTTGGATATTAAAGTCCATTGAAACACGTTTTTCTTTTAAGGAGGAACTCAGATATGACAGGGACCAAATCGGTAGCTACATAAAGAAACATAATTCATTTTAAACAATTTGAGGAGGTTTGTTTTGAGATTAATTTATATTCTCTAACTCTGGGGGCATGAAAGGAGTAATCTACTGATAAGCTTTAGTGATTCCATACAACTGTTAATATGTAAACCAGCTGCTCTAGTCTTTTTGAACACAAATCTATCGTTTCATTACATTTGATGGAAGCCTTATTTCAAAAGCTTATACTGATAATGCTGAGCAAACCATAGACTTTGCCAAGCCCCAGAACAAAAAGGTATCCAGTAGGTTTCTCTTTGTGGAGGTCTGCTGCAATTCTAGCACTGAATGCATTTTTCTTGCAAGTTCTTTCAGACAAACAAAAAGTTTCCATAGAAGGTACGTTATCATGCAACTGTAGAACACTTTGCCAGAAGACAATTGTGAAGGCCAAGACTATAACAGGATTCAAAAAGGAGCAAGATAAGTTGATGGAGGTTAGGTCCTGAGGTAGCCAAGATGGTCTAGAATGCAGAACCAAGATCTGAAGTGTCCCTAACCTCTGTTTGCCCACAGCGAGGAATCAGTGAAGAGGATGGATCTTTTGATGATTACCTGTTCTGTTCATTTCCTCTGAAGCCCCTGGTATTGGCCACTGTTAGAAGACGGGGTATTTTACTACTTGGACATTTGGTCTGACGCAGTATGGATGTTCTTATATTTATAACATCTCAAAAGACAACAGGAGAAAATAACGCAATACTAGCAGAGCTTCTGTAAAATCTTCAAATCTAACTCTTCTTTTTTGAATGAGTCCAAAAAATTCTAAGTGGGGGAGGGAGAACTCTTCAGATAACTCCGTGGTGCAACAAGAGGTGATTTTGCAAGTACTGTTTATTTTTCCATTTTAGGAAGATGCCGTTCAAACTGATTCAACATACAACCTTTTAAAAGGCGAAAGGCTCACACAAGAAATGGATGGATGCCTGGCAGAATGGATTCATAAAAAATTATTGTCATTGGCAACACTTGCAATTTCCTCCCTGTTTAAGTTTGCTTTTGCTCTCATGTACGTATGTTGTAAATCCAATAGTGACACTCATTTAAAACAGTGACGCCACATTGAAAGAGTGCAGCCTAGTTTTTGCCACTTGACTTGTTTGCTTACTTCAGTGGGAACTACTGAGTGCTCAATACTTTTAGGCCTTTTATTCAAGTGCCTAAGTACAGATTTAAAAGGTTAACCTTGGGCACCTTTTTTGAAAATCTCGGCCAGAGTGTTTGAATAGAGCATATGATTCATCTCACAGAAATACTGAAATGATTATAAATTCCACACAACATTGCAGAACTACCATAAGTGTGGTATTTAAATCCACTCTCTATTTCACGAGCATCAGACACCAGCAATACATAACAGTACTATTTGAGCTGGTGTTAAAATCAAATAGAAAAGTCAATACATAGTTATTAAACAGGGGAGGAAAGCATTGGTATTCAATAGGTCTTTTAAATGTTAAGTTTTTAGCAACAGTACTGCCTACCCGCTTACCTCTCCCACCCCCACTTACACATACACATGCACACAAGCCTACACTCAGAGTTAGCAAAAAGTGGGGAAAAAAAGGTTGAAAATATTGTTCAGAAATCTAGCAGTATAATTTTAAAGTCTTCCAAGATACCTTGTGAGTGCCTTGTGCTTCCCCATACTTCATTTTTGTCTTGATTTTGCTTAAACCATTGTGAAGCTGATTGGAGTGTCTCTGATATTTCTGATACCAGCATCAAGGTAGTCATCAGAATGTTTGCAGGTTGAAGAATCCAGCACTTGCTCCCATCTCTGTTCTGCAAAGAGACAGAAATGGTTTTGTTAGGGACATCTTTTCCCAGGATGAAGCACATAAAAGGAAGAAACATGGAAAGGCCGTGAATTTCTGGAAACGGGAAGTAAACCACATGCCTTAATGTCAGGACTGGCATCAGGGCCATCCCTAGGGGGACGCTGGCAACCTCTGACCACAGGCACTGTCCTGCTTCTCCTTCACCTGACCTGCCCCTGCTCCATCACTTCCCCCAAGCCCTGGCCCAGCATCATCCTTTCCCTCAAGCTCCATCCCTGCTCTGCCCCACCACACCCCATTGCACCCCTGCTCTGCCCCAGGTGACATAAGATGGTAAATTACCAGGGACCAGGTGCAGGGTGGTAGCAGGGGTCACCTCTCTCCCCCTGCACCACATTCACAAGAGCCAGAGCAGCCTGGCAGCCTGCTCTGTCCCACCCTGACCCAAGCCAAACGAGCACTTGAACTCTTTCTGCTGGTGTGATCGAATGCGAGAAGAAAAGCTAATGGTGAAGCCTCAGGCCTGAAGCCTGAGGCCCCAAAAGGGATCAAGGATGTTTTTATGTCAAAAGTCTATACCTGGGAGTCTGGAGAGCATGATTCTTTCCTTGGCTTTGCCACGCTCTTCATCCATAGGACAAACTAGGATGGCTGCCCCAGGCCCCTTGCTTTTGGGAGCCCTGCAGTGGTGGCCCCAATTATCCTGTGGACAGACAGGTTGGTGGGGGGTTATCGGGGCTGAACTTCAGGTGGTGGAGACAGCAGGGGTCCACCCACACTCAACATGTGGGTGGTGGGAGCAGCAGGCTGAGGCATCCTACTGTGCCACATCACACCATACCACCCACCCAGCCCACTGCACCTCACTTATCTGCAGCAGCAGCAAGTGGAGTACCTCTCTGGTTCCCTCCACCTGCAGAGAAGCAAGGTGCAGTGGGCCGTGAGGGTGAATGTAGTGGAGCAGCAGGTGGAGCAGGCTGCTGCTTCTGCAGCCCATGTGAGTGTCAGGGGCAGAGGAGGTGACACCTGTTGCCTCCGCAGCCCAACTCTGGGGAAAAGGGGTATGGGAGCAGGATAGGGGTGGAATGGGGTGATGCAGGGTCTCTGATGTAGGCTGGGTTGCCTCGGGCCACATGCCTGGGTTACTGGGGGTGCTGCCCCAGGCCCCACCACCCTTCCTCAGGAAAGTGCTACTCCTCATGTAGGGAAAATAACATTTTGTTATCACGCAGGTGTGTTGTGAGTGATGCTTCATTTAATCATTATCATAATGGGCTTTGGAATCCTTAGATGATATTCACTTGTGCTCAGCATTACTATTACGAATTGCCATTTTCCAGTGGTTCTTTGTATGATTACATTTCTCAGGCCAAGGCTGTGCTTTGTTAAGAGACTCTTGCTGCATAACAGCTGCCAATGACTATGCAGAAATCTCATCTGCTTTAACTGCCTTACCTTCTTCTCTGACCTCCCCTCCCGGACTGTTCTTGGACAAGTAATGAGCCTTTGCTCTCTTTCATGCTGGGGCATGGTTCAGACCATATGACCCTTCATTTTGAGCTTGCTACAACAATCCTTGGAGGTTTTCAGTGGCGGAATGGTAATTTTGTAACTGCAGCATTACAGAAATCTGGGGTCTCGCCAATAACACTGCCTAAATGGCAAAGGATTATAGTGTTGTACAGAAAAATCTCTTCTCAGATGTACTACTTGTCACTTCCATAAAAGTACCACATATGTTCAGAAGCTTGTGGAGGATTCAGATTAGAGAGTCATTTGATATAATCAATGATCTGGGTTCTGTTCCCAGTTATACAAAGGCTGTTGACTTCAGTGGAGCTTGTTTGGATTTAAAACCATTAAAGAATCTGATCTAATATCTTTCTTTAATTTTTGCAGAATGTTTTATACTCTGAAAGTCTAACAGGATGATTAAAATGTACAGTACATACAAATCTGTTGCACATCAGTGTAGTGTGAAGTAAGTTCTAGCTGCGACGTGCAGAAAAAAAGTTTCCACTAACACAAAAATATTGTAATGTCAAAAATAAGATTGGACCAAAGTCTTTACATTTGACTTGAGAATTTCAGCAGCCTTCTTCTGGGGCTTTCTGTGGCACATCCAACTAAATCTGGTAGAAGATAAATGTGATGGAATCCCTCAGGTTATAGACTTGTGTCACAGCTGCAAACCTGTGATTATGAAAATGACTACTTGGGGCATCACTATAGCAGCTTCATTAACAATGTTGCTTTTATCACAGAATCTCTGCAATCTTATTTTCCCAATGAGGTCAATGTCTGCTTGTTGTCAGGAAAGGAGATTCTCAACATAGTGACAGAAACATTCAGCAAAAGCTTTGAAAAGTTGATTGAAGGGGGCTAAATGTACATTGGGTTGGTTCACAAGTCTTTCCCTTCTGGAGACCTAAGGTCAACTTCTGACTTGGGTCACAAGTGAAAGAATTAAAAAATTTCTTCCACTTCCCTATGTGTGTACATTATTATATTACTGCACAGTGCAGAGGGTAAGCAGACTAGTCTCAGAAAAGACCCTATTAAGTATCATGTCAATACTGAGGAGCCCTAGTAATACTGTTTGGGAAAACTCATGTAGCAGCTGCTTGTGTGATACTCATTCAGTTAGTGCTTCAGTTTCTAAAATCAGACTCCAATCTCTTTTTCACCTCTCTAACTTAGATCAGAATTTGGACCAGTAAAACTAAATCCAGTCAATTGTTACTTCATTAAATACTACGAGACAAATCAAGCATGAATGCAATTCCTCAAGCAAAGAAACTGTTTGAATCTTCCTAAGCTTTTAATTGTATTGCAAAGGAATGCAACTGCACAGCACTTCCTACATACAAGAATTTTCTCTGGTATGGGAATTGTAATTATAATTTGAAGTTTTGGATTGCAAAGCATCTGCCTCTGGGAATATACACTTCCATAACTTTTGTATAGACAGGTACTGCTAAAGTAACTCAGTTACTGAAACTAAGAAGTCTTGCAATTATGTCTTCACTAGTTCTTTAAAAGCAGAGCGGAGGAACAGCATTTATAGGATTGTGTTTAGTGCCAGATGGCATTCCATGCCAGAAAAATCTGTTTCAGCCCTTACATTAAATTATAACCAGTTCTTACATTATAACCAGCAGACTGTCAGCCAAAGTAGAAGCACCGAAGGCATGTAACTTAACTGACCTTGTCTACAGAAATTGATTGAAAATCACAGAATGAAACTATTTGAACTTGTTTTTTCTTCTCTTTGTTTAATCACCTGTCTAGCAAAAGGTGTATCAATAATTGATATGAGAAACTGTTGTTAAACTAGCTCTGGAATGAGAATGATTGGTGACCCTGGAAAAGATGTCAATTAATCAATAGAATAATGCTCTATAGCTCTGTTTCTCATTGCTATAGTCTGAAAGTTCTAGAAGGAAGGTGCTTTGGTTTGTAAATCACAGTAGAGACCAGATTTGCTTTCACATTTACATGTCAGTAGCCATACTATCCCAGGCTGTGATCTGGAGTCAGATTTCAAAAACTGAGCAGGCACAGCCACACCAGAACAGACTCAATATTTAAGGCATAGTTAGTTAGTCTTTGTGAGTCTTTGAAGTGTTACTTTACTGCTTTTTTTTTGTTTTGATAGCATAGAGACTAGCCCAGCTTTCTCTCTCTCTCTCTATGCCTTATATATTGAGTCTGTTCTGGTCTGAAGAAGTGGGTCTGTCCCACGAAAGCTAACCTAATAAATTATTTTGTTAGTCTTTAAAGTGCTACTTTACTGCTTTGTTGTTTTGATAGTATATAGACTAGCACAGCTTTCTCTCTGAGCAGGCACAGTTCAGTATTCAAATGGGAAACTTTGAGGACACCTAGGGACTGTTGGAAATGGCATTATTGATTCAGTTGGTTGCACTCTCCTCTGAATCAGAACTGGATATGGGGGAATGTTGCTGGAGGTGTCATTTTGGGATTAGATGCACAAGTGTAGCCTTAATTTAAAATCCTTTTGAATTTTTTTACATGAAATAAGCATTTGCCTCAGCATCCTAGTTAATTCAGCATTTCAGTGATAAGTGAATTAAGTGACTCCCTCTTTGACACATGCTGAGCTACTTGTTGCAAAGCACAAAGTGTCAGCATAATGTGAGGCCATCAGGCTCCTGAAATTGTGCAACCTATCAACTGAAATAAAATTTACATTCTCTTAGCTTGTACATTACACACAGTAAAGTACTTTCTTTAAATTTCTGTGACTGGGTTGCTAAAATCTTCTGCAAACAAAAACTAAAAACTGTGATATTAAAAACTGCCTGATGGAACTTACCTTTCAAATCATTTCAACCCAAACCACTTCAAATGAAATACATGATGACATTGCTTTAGTCCTATTTCTGTCATCATTCCTTTCCTGATTTTACTTTTCAAAAGTTATCTGGTCTGCTTCTTTCCAGGAAGAATGCTGCAGGGAAGACAGATACCAATATTAATCATTTGCAGTCAGTCTGAAAACAATGTCTTTAGACTTGCAGAGATGGCAGGTCTCTGAGAGTACCCTGATGCATTGATTACAGGAATAGTGTAAACGAACTCCTTCAAAATAAAATGAAGATAATTGAAAATAGTCTCTAAAACAGGAACATATGTCTCTGAGGCCATTAGTCCCCTGGAAATTGTGCCACATATCAACTAGCCACTAATCTGCTGAAATGGGCAAAGACGTGTAGTATGGCATGTGACTCAGACTTTTCAGAGTAAAATTTTAAGAGTTGTGTGGGCTGCTAAAGATATTTCCTGCTAAGGTTAAGTTTTGCACAGACTCTGTGTCTAACCTGGTTAGAAACAGTTGTGAAAGTAAGCTGGTGCAACGCTCAGTTAAGGAACTGGCCAATGGCATACTACCAGCCAGGCTCCCAGGGCTCTTCTGCAGGAGGGCACACTAAGCAGGAAGTCAGGCAGGTGAAAGGGGCTGGCTGGGGACATGCTCCCTCACCAGTCTGAGACTGCATGAGTCCCAAGCTCCTTAGTGATGTGAGTGGGGCTGAAGGCTGTGTTGCCGTTATTGCAAGATAAAAATTCATTTTTTCTGTTTTTAAAAGTGTCTAGTCCTTCAGCATTCCCTTTGTAACAAATTCAAATTAGCTGTCAATTACCAGATAATTCAACTGGGCTTTGAACCAGGCTCTGATTGTCTAAAGCTAGTTCTGTCTTAAACGAATTTTCTGATTATTGTTTCATAACTGGGCTTTTTTGTTAGTATTTTTTTATTTTTTATATTTTAATAGAATTTTTGCTAGTATTTGCTGGTAGTATTTTGCTAGTAATTTTAATGTTAATGATGATTAAATTCTTGATTTCTTTATTTCTAGTATTCTTTCACACTTATTCGTTCATTTTTGTCTTACTTATGTCTAGAAACATAATTAAACTCTGAGGCAATAGGAGATGCATGTCAAGTAGAGTCTGGTTATTACCAGTGGTCCCTGTAAGCTGGTGGTTCCACCCGTCTGACTAGCAGAGCACCCACAGATAGCTTTTGCATTTCTCCCTGGTGGTGCACATTTGCACATTTCAATGAGCATAAAAACATTTATTCTGCACATGGATGGAAAAAAATCCACACAGGGATAGAAAAGATCAGAGGGAACATTGGTTATGACTGGTACCTTATGGACTCAAACCCAAACACCCTTTTACTTTCCTACAACTCTGTTTGACGCAGGGCTGAGGCCCATTTTCAGCTCTCCGCAGCTTGGGGAGAAGCTGGGAGATGCATCCACAGGGCTGCAGCCCTGTTCCCGGTGCCCAGAGGGGTGGGACAGCCAGGGAGGTCCCCCATAGGGCAACAGTCCTGTTCCCAGTGTTCAGAAGTGTGGGCCAGCCAAGGAGGTTCCCCATGGGGCAGCAGCCCTGTTCCTGGCAACCAGAGGTGCAGGGCAGCTGGGGAGGTCCCCCATGGGGCAGCAGTCTGGCTCCTGGTGCCCAGCAGTGTGGATCATCTGGAAACCACCCTGCCACTTCTGCAAGGCAACTGCCCCTGCAACCAGGGAGCTCCCCCGAGGGATAGTACTCCAATTCCAGCGCCCCATTGCATGAGGCAGCCAGGGAGATATACTTGCTTGGCAGCCACAGCCAAGTAGCCACCTCCCTATCCCCCAGGGTGTCCCGTATTCGGCCTAGGGCAATACGGTCACCCTATTTATTAGTGTTGTTTTGGTTTTCTAATGGCAGCTGGCTTGCCTGGCAACACAGTAGTAGGTTTTTTTTTTTTTGGTAACATCTATATTCACAAAGGCTTTTATTTAATTGAGAAAATGCATTGCAATTAGTACATCACATCACGCAATATGTACCATGATTTATATAGATAACACATGGTAAAGCAAAATAAAAATGTTTTATCTAGACACATTCTCTCAATACATCTCTGTGCAACAATCCACAATGTAAATGTAAAATCCCCCTTCCATAATCAGTCATCTCATCCACAAGAATAAATCATGACAATCAACCGCCTCATTCACTGTATACAGTGACAGTACCCCTTCCCTTGTACTGTGTGATGTGACAGTGCCTCATGTATTGTAAGCAGGTCCCTGTTGCCCCCGGACATGATGCTACTGCTGCTAGCAGAGCTCCATGCCCCTTTGAATTGCCACAGCAGTGCTTTGGTGGCATGCGGCTGGGAGTGGCCCCAGCATTATGGTTCACATAGCACTGAGGGCTGAATGCCCTTGTCTCCACTTCTTCCAGGATGTAGAGGTGGGCCCCACTCCCACCTTGCCCTGGGAACCATAGCGGCTGTCATGTAGGGCAGAGAGCACCTCTTATGTCTGTTGCCCAGGTGTGCTCTGCTCCAGCTGTGATAGGTACACTTTCTGTCACAGTGCACTGGCTCAGCAGTCCATTACTGTCCTCATTCCATTCACCAGCAAATGGCCGACCCTTGGCTTCACACAGATTACAAAGAGCACAGCAAGCCACAATAACACAGAAAGCATTACTGATACAGGCACCCAAATGTGTCTGTACACAGAACCAGAAGTATTTCAGTGAAATGCACCTTTAATTGCCATTCTGCACCTGCTGAGAGTATAACTGAACCTCTGAGACCAGGCTATGGATTCATAAGCAGGGAGGGTAACTCCACTATGCCAACGTCATTTGGTGGGAATGGTTTCCCAGCCTTAGTTAAATAAAGTCAGCTCCGAATAATCAGAAAACCCTGGCACTGAAAACTCTCCCAGTGTTTCAGGCCATGGATTCTAGATGGTCAAGCCCAGTTCTTGCAACGGTGGTCAAGATCGGATGCCAAGAGCTGAAGAAGATGTAGAGTAGGTCCCAGTCACGGGTGTGACACAGGGTCAGAGTCCATAGACAAGTCAAATCAGGATTGTAATCAGAGTCCAGACCAAGCTGAAGATCAAAGTCATGTTTGAGTCAGCCCAATGGTCTGGGCATCAAGAGGAGTGCAGGGCTGGAGCGAGTCCTTGCTTAGGTGAACTGCCTCTGAAGTATCCTTGCCTATGAACCTCAGACAGAGACCTTAGTTTTCAAATTCATTCATGAGCTAATACTCAATGTGCTGATTATATTGTTCTTCACATTTTACTGTTTTTGTTCAATATGGATCCTCCTTACCATGTCCTTTCTCACTGCACAGTTAAAGTTAAATATTTTAACTACTTAGTACAGACTAAGTCTTTGTCTTACTGCCAGTCTGTAATCTATTAACTCTCCCATTTTCAACTCTCAATTAAAAACTTATATTTCCTTAGCATACTTTATTATAATTCATTGTAATTAGGTTTATATGTCTAGATGCTATCATTTTTATTAACTGTGGTACATCGTTCTGGCATACGTTGTTTTATAACAAGATGGCACATTTGATTTCTTCGCTTTCCTTTTGCATGCAGTATTTCAACTATAACAACCAGTCTACCTTTAAGAACATTTCTGCAAGTGAAGCCCATTAAAAACATTTCTCTTTAGTTTGTACAACATGTTCCATAAGAAACAAGCCCAGATGAAAAGAGAGGGCAGTGGAATCCAACTATTAAAAGACAGAACGGTTTGTGTATAAATGTCTATTTTAGCTTTCTAAATCAAGTTCTGCATTTCATTACTCTGATGAAAAGAGTAGTTTTCAGAGTCAACAACTCTTTCTACACTTCTTCCAGTCTGACTTAATTTAAATGAGACCCATATCTAAGTTTATATCATATCTTCAAAAGTTAGCAAGTCTAATAAGGAAAAGTTATTTTTTTGTCCTTTAGAAAATTCATTGCAGTAGCAGGAAACTGTCAATTAGCTTTGTAAAAAAAAAAAATGTCAATAAATTGCCATGAAATTAAGTGTGAAAATCCTTCCTTTCATGCTCTGTATCAAACTTTTAAAAATGAAATGATCTCTAAAAACAATAGTATATCTGCCAACAACTTTCAAATATTTGTATTTATTTCATTTTTGAGAGGCAAGTAATAAAGTTAGATTAAACGGTTTATTTTATTTCATAACTTCAAAGGGAAAAGCATCTAGTGGATGGAGTACAGGACTAGGTACCTCGGAAGTCTGGAATTTACCTTTTATTTCTGAAGTTGACTTGTTTTGTGGCTGTTACTCAGTTGAGCAATATTTTAATCTACAAGGAGTCCCACTGCTTCCAATCTGACCCCTGATCTTTCTCTGTCTTATTTTCCCTGTCTTTATAGCACAGAAAATAACATAGCAATGCTCATTTCACAAGGGCATTGAGAGAATTAGTTAGTTAGTTGCACTGGTTCACCCCCTTGCTGGCCCAAGGGAATACAATTATCATCCCCTGTGTCTGTTGGAATAGAAATACCAGAGTGTAGATCCATAATAGGAAGGGCACTCACTTCATAAATTCAAGTATTATTATTAATTAATGTTATAGAAAATCAATCTTGGGGCAATTAAATTTTTATGTTCTGAATTTGTGAAAAGTCATTGTGTTCAATTCTGAGGGACTTGGGACTCAAATTTTATTTGAAAGCTCTGAATCCTTGGGGCAGTACTGTAACCATCACAAAGCTAACTCCTTAAATTAGTTTTTGGGCAATATTTTCTCATTTTATACAAGGCCTGCTAAAGGTAAAGTTTTAGCTATACTTCTACAACTGCAACACAACAAAATTCTTAATGGGATTTTTTTTTCTTTGTTTGTTTGTGCTAAAACAAAGCAACCCTGTGAACCAGACAGTGAAACCCCACCAAGGAAACTGATCTAATAGCTGTTTATTACTCCTTTCTGATAAAAGAGGGTACAATATCATTGTGATGCTCTCCTCTGGGATCTCAGAACCATAAACGACTGGATTACATCTCTGCTTCCGCTGAGGAGATCTTTGCTGTGTCTTAAACTGTGAGTCAGCTCCCTGTCACATCAGTCTGTCTGCCTCACCAGCAAAATCATCAAGACTCTGCCTGTCTGAAAACAAAAAGCAGTCAAGTAGCACTTTAAAGACTAGCAAAATGGTTTATTAGGTGAGCTTTCGTGGGACAGACCCACTTCTTCAGACCATAGCCAGACCAGAACAGACTCAATATTTAAGGCACAGAGAACCAAAAACAGTAAGCAAGGAGGACAAATCAGAAAAAGATAATCAATAAAAAAGATAATGCCTGTCTCAGCCTTGCCTCACAGATAACAGTCACAGAGGGACAGAGCCATCCATCCATAGGATGAGCTGGGATGGCCACACCAGGCCTTGCACTTTTTGGGGCCCTGCAGTGGCCACCCCAGACACCCTATGGAAGGGCGGGGGGACCACCTGGAGCAGGCTTGGCTGCTGGGGGCAACTGGAGACAGCACCAGCAGCAACCACAGAGGTTGTCTTTCCATGGCCTCCTCCCCCTGCCCTACACTTGCGCTGCAGAGAAGCAGAACTCAGCAGGCCAGGAGGCAGCGGTGGAGCAGCACATGTTGAAAGCTGGGAAAGGAGGCAGGCCTGGGGGAGGTGACTCCCTGCGGTAGCTGCTCCCATCTGCTGCCGGGCCCCTGACCGAGGCAATCGCTGTCCAGGTTGTCTGAGGTGGGAGCCAGGTGTCATGGTCAGGGTGGAGCAGAGAAGGGGTGGGGCATGCAGGTCGGGGGATGCTCGTGGTCCTACATCTGAGGTTTTGAGGAATGGAGGGGGTTGCACAGAGGCTCCCACAATCAATATGACCCTGCAGAGAAGTAGCAGTGTTAGTCTGTAGCTCTACAAATAACAAACAGTCCTGTAGCACCTCTAAGACTAACAATTTATTAGGTCATGAGCTTTTGTGGGTAAAACCCACTTCTTCAGATTATTGGAGTAGTTGGTGAATCCCGTTTCCAAAGGTCCCCAGAGATATCTTGCTGAATTGTCCAGCCGCTCTCACTGGGCACTCACAAAAATTATCCAATTTGCTGCCTGCAGAGAAAATTTACATACACCAGTCTGGTAGATTATGAGGGGACTCTCTCTTCACTTCAATATAACACCATTGAGATGGTATATAGCAAAATTAATAGTAAGTTAATGAATAAAGAGCTTATATGTAAGTGATGCTAAACAAAAGAAAAAAAAGAGACAGGTATGGTTACAATCAAAATACAAATAACATTTTCAAGTGTCCGAAATGTAATTCCAGCAAGCTATGTATTTGTCTACTCAGCTTTTTTGTTTCCATCAAGCTGATAACATCTCTAGCAATTGTTATTAGCGGATCCAATCTTACCGGAAACAGAGGGTCCTGCCCCCTGGTACCCTAACTGGTGGATAACTAAAATACCTTTTTTCCTTTTATGTTTTCCAAAGGCTGTTGTTTTTACCTCAAAAGCAAGGAAGGCATACTGAGAGTGCAAACTCTGTCTGCTGGTGTTCTCACTAAACTGCTGTTTGTTATTTTGATGGCTTTGTTTACACAATATTTAAATGTACTTTCCTTGTCCTCTGCCAGTAATTAAGCCAGTCAGACAGGTAACTCCATATTTCTTTGTCAAAGGAAGACTTGATATATTCACTGCCTCTGAGACACATTTTAGGAATATATTTTCAGCACACATATGCAACCCATACATACAGCATGCAGTAATATCCCTGAACAGTGTGTTGCCAGTTAATAAGACCTTCAAAGTTACCTTTTGGATACATATTATGACAACCTGGCTGGTCTGGCTATGGTCTGAAGAAGTGGGTCTGTCCCACGAAAGCTCACCTAATAAATTATTTTGTTAGTCTTTAAAGTGCTACTTTACTGCTTTTTTGTTTTGATAGTATATAGACTAGCACGGCTTTCTCTCTGTTATTAATATATTGTGTATACAACCTGGCTAACATAAGATTAAAGTATGAAATATTTGCTTTCCAAATTTTTTTCAAGATTGTAGTATTTCAAAAGCACACAGATTCAAATGTTACTAATCTGAAACAGTCTTAAACAATTTTTAAGAATAGTTTTGACATATTTCATCAGGCTGTGAACCTCGAAAGGCTAAATAAATCTAAACCGTACCTTGGCTTCATTTTCTATAAGTGTACAGTATTGTGAGTTTTGGTTTATTTTTGCAGGTCAGACATTAAAATTGGGAGACTAAAACAGATATTGTCATCTTCAAATCTGTTCAAATGCAAAAGCAGCGAAAAGCAAGCAGCTGCTGTTGTGGATCCCAGTTACCATAGCAATATATTCCCACAGTCACTTAGAGATTCATTTATATTAATAGCAGCTTTGTTTAATAGAATACAAAAGTCACCATTGCTCTAATGTGGTTTATTATATTAAGACTTTTACAATTTATAATAAGATGAATAAAACTTTTTATTTAAGAGAAGGTCTAGTTTCACAGCTGGAACACTATCTAGTAAATAAAACAGGACTAGATTGAGCTCTTATTCACAATGGTGAGTGATTATCCATGTGAGTAGCCCATCAAAGTCGCGTAAGAAAATGTTCCCCAGGGAAAGCAAGACCACCACAATCTTGCTAATAATTTGTGTTGACTGTATGCATTTCTGTGTACAGCACATATGGAATAAAGTTATTTTATCGGGCCATTTTACAATTAAATTAAATAAAATGCACTGAAAGTAGTAATAACTTTAGATAAGGAAGATATTTCTGAAGGTTCCCATGTGCAAAAAAATGTTTTCTAAGCATGTGTTGCTTAATGTTAAATTTTAATAACACTCATAAAGCTATTATTACTACTGTTCCAAAATCAAATTCCCTTTCTTTCAAACAAAAGTTAAGGTTGCTAAGTGATAACAATGTAGTTACTGCACACAGTAAAATGCAATTTTTGATGGTCAGAATTAAGGTCTTGGTTCTGCAGCTTTTGGTCATATTGAAGTCAATGGCATGATTTGTGTGAGTGCAACTGGTCATGAATGGGAGTTGCAGGATTGGGTTCTATGACTTTTGTGCCTTCTTCATCTTTGAAAAGAATAATGGGCCAGATCATCCACAGGTCTGAAGAAAAGGGCCAGCGATTTTAACACCAATCCTCTTTTTGTCGGTCACCATATTGATTGATTAAGGCACCAGCTGTGACTCCAGTACAGTCTCCCCTACAAAACCCAAGCACTTCAAAGCAAGCTGATAACGAGCTCATGACATATTGCCAACATCTCATCCAGATGTCAGGTCAGCTGTCTCCATGGCACTGGTCTCTTGTCTATAGATCCCTTGACCAACCTTTCCCTCGGCCAGGGATTTCCATTGAGCAGAAGGGTGAACACTGGATGAATTTTGGAAAGGTGTCAGCAAGAGGAGGGTGAACACACAATATCCCTCTTCTGGTCCATTTGGAAATGATAACACAGTCTGAACCATGAACCCCAACGTTATTACTACTTTCAGTGCATTTTATTTAATTTAATTGTAAAATAGCCCGATAAAATAACTTTATTCCATATGTGCTGTACACAGAAATGCATACAGTCAACACAAAGTATTAGCAAGATTGTGGTGCTCTTGCTTTCCCTGGGGAACATGAACCCCAACGCTCTCCTTCTACTCATCGCAGGACCAGCCAAGGGCAGGAAATCTCCAACAAAGGGGAACATTATTTTAACCTGGGCATGACAAATTTTAAGTGATTCTGATGCATTGAAAAGATAGCTTTGTGCACCCTCAAATTCACTCACAGTACAGTCTCCCCTCAAACGCTGTTTACAAGACGGCAATCTGTCGACAGAAGTTATTGTCGGAAGATATCTTCTGACAAAACTTCAGTCGACAGATTGCGGCCACGCACAAAAGCCGATCACTCTGTCGATCCGCTCTGTTGAAACTGAGCAATCGGACTGCCCAGCTGCTCTCTTGACAGAACAGACAACCGGAAGCACAGCAGACAGGGCTGCCCAGTGACCCAGCAGCCTGGTCTGTCGACAGAGGGCCCCCTGGAGCATCCACAAGGCTTTATTGCTGACAGATTCTGTTGAGAAAGGTGTTCTGCCTCATGGGGGAGAGGCACAAGGCTGTTGATGGTATGTTGACAGAACATATTATTACTGCGGATGTGGGTTTTGTCAACAAAATTCTCTAGTGTAGATATAGATAAATGGAAGATGATATTTTTAGCTAAAGAGGCTTAATTATGTACCATAAAATACATGCATACAGAACTAAATGTGTAAAATCACAGACAAAAGTGTAAGAATTGCTGGCACTGAAACAAAAGACCCTGCAGATTTTATGATAAAATTATTGTATAATGTTTTGAAGATGAAGGCAAAAAACTATTTCCACTGGAAAAAAATATTATAGAATTCCTACCAAAACTAATTAAATAGATTTTGTCCAACAACATAATATTGGCATTAAAAGACAAAAAAATCTAACTGCAACCTTAATAAAGGGAGACACTGTCTTTCAAGGGGTGAGGGAATTTTATTTTAATCTAAGATGGATGATGCAAGGAGAACGTCCAGAATGTAAATTGCTTTTTTAGATTTTGCCCTAGCCAAGGAGCAGTACTATATCCAGCAAAGTTATGTATCCTTCATAAAAATAAAGTATATTTGCTGAGGTGCTGGTTCAGCAAAACAACTTGCAACAAAAATTTGTTCTATTCAAGATGCATGATACTCAGACAGCAATTAAGAGTAAAGATGTTTTTACGAATCACGCCAAACTGCTATGATCAAAATGCTACTGTGATGGTAATGATATGCTATGTTGCTTCACATACAGTATTTTGACAGCATAAAATTCTATCAAAATAGGGAATAAATTATTATTTAAGGAAAAAGGGAATGTTTCCTCCTGTTTGCTCCTTCTTCTCATTTGTCCTACAGCCCAGGATGTAATTACAGTAGATGAAAATTAAAACATTAAGCCAATATAAATAGTCACTGGAAAAAGAGAGATATATCTGGATTCACTCTTCTTCCAAATGTGCACACACATCAAAAGCCTTTTGGGTGGTGGGTCCAGGGCCACAGGCTAACTTCAGTACACTACAGGGTAAGTTACAAAACATTGCAGAATAAATCTCAAGCTTGCGGTGTGTGGAAGCGAGCATGAACATGTCAGAGCATGCCCTTACACAACAGGAAGAGCCCACCATTTGCTTTCCATGCACATGGGATTCTATGATGAAGTGTCCGATTGCAGAAAGAAAAAGAACCTTGGCATACTTGCTCTTTTTGGCACGTCTCTTACTTAAAAATATAGAGAATGAGTCATGGACCCTTGGGAGCAGCTTGTAGGGACTGGGTCTCTGGACTTGTGTCTCCCAGTATCTGCATATCTTGGGATAGCTGAAAATTTTGGGAGCCTCCCATTCTGCACAACACAGATACATCCCTGCAATAAAAGAAACTGGAGCATACCGCCTGTAGTTCTATGTTAAAAACCTTCTTAATCTGTAATAATTGTTTCCAATATGGACAAAATATGAAAAATGCCCTGAGAAAATAATTATATTTTCCATGATGAAATGATGTAGATGGGTGTGAGCTACGTAAGTTTGAAAGAATTTTAATATTTATTTATGATAGACCCTTTCATTCTTTTCTTTCCTTTTTCTTTCTTATGCAAAGTTTGTTAACATGAGTTGAAAACAGATATAAATAAAGTTGAGCATTAAAAATCCCATATCTTATTTATGGTCAAACTTGGGTCTTTGAAAACTAGCATAAAAGTCCTTCTTTAACATATTCATGCAGTGACCGTATTTTAGGCCAGATTCCAGTATTAGCTAACTGGCAGGTGCCAGCTCGAGGACAAATGATGATTTCTGTGGGACTTCTTGGCCATGTCTACACAGCCCTGGAGCATAGTGTTGCTGTTGGCAGCGCTATGCTAATGAAGGTTCTAGAAATTGCAAACGGTTGCCCACTTGCACATTTGCATGGCTTAGCCATGTGAGATTCCGCTCTCGGCAGAGGGGGCTGCCAGCAGTAAAGAGGCTGTGTGGACGTGCCTCTGCTGGCAGCAGTGCTATGCTCTGGGGCTGTGTAGAAATGGCCAAGAAGTCCCACAGAAACCAGCATTTGTACTCCAACTGACACCTGCCAGTTAGTTAATACTGGAATCTGGCCTAAAATATGGTCACTGCATGCATATGATAAAAATTACCTAGCTAAATTTGGCATAATAGGGTCTTTGTGTATGAGAGTGAGAGTTTCATGGAGTAACTTCTCTCTCAACCCCACTCCCTATTCCCCAGTATTTGGTTCTGAAAATATTTGATTCTGAAAGACTACCAGGAGAAGTTCTAAGGCCCATGTTTAAAAACCACTTCTACAACAAATACTAGGAAATGTCTAACTGAATGGAAACACCACCTTTCGTCTGACTGAAAATACGAATGTGTTTCTTGAGACAAAGAATTGTAGAACAAGTTTCAATCTGAAAACACGTGAAGCCCTGTACTATGGCTGTCACTTTCAACAATTATGAGTAGCATGTGTGTTGCAGTTCCAACCCATGCCACAGTGCCTCCCAGTACTAGCTCAGGGAACTAGCTCACTCATCAGCAGGGTACTCCTTTCTGCCCAGTGTCTTCCTGATTACCACTATGTGCTTTGGTCTGGACCCACATCTCTGCCAGGACTGAGATGTCCTCATCTGGACACTGCCCTGCAGCAGTATTCACTAACAGTCTTTTTTCCCACTCCTCCACATACCCAGCACCGTGGACAGCTATAGTCTCAGTTTAGCCCCCCACCCCACCCCCTGGAGCAAGCCACAGTCCAGAAAGGCCACTCCTTGGTGGCAAGGTGAAGTGTGAGGGGGAAAGAAGGTGGACTCAGCAATATGTACCACCTCATTAGGCTAATTCTCACCGCAACAACTTTGAAGTTGCAAACTTCGAAGTGCTGGCATGCCATGTAGCCACAGGCAATTCAAAATACCCATGCAACTTCGAAGTACCCGCTGCTACACGGCAAGCTGGCGCTTTGAAGTTTAAAACTTCAAAGTTGCCCTGGTGAGAATTAGCCTGATGAGGTGCTGCATATTCATTGTAGTACCTCACTATTATTCTCCGATCTGGCTAATTAACATGACCCCTTCGAAGAAGGGGGCTACGGTAGACACAGCCCTAGGTTGTCTCATGCAGTGTCTCTCAACAAGGGTGCCAAAGACTTCCAGGGGGGTAAAACAAATCATCTAGATATTTGCCTAGTTTTACAATAGGCTACATAAAAACACTAGTAAAGTCAGTACAGTCTAAAAGTTCATTCAGACAATGACTTGTTTCTACTGCTTCATTCATGACATATTGAAATGTAAGTACAATATTTCTATTCCAATTCATTTATTTCACAATAAGATGGTAGAAAGTCAGCAAGAGTTCAGTAGTAATCTTCTGTGATGTTTTTGCATAGTTTTATGTGTACTTTTTAAGTGAGGTGTAGGTAGGTGGTATGCAAAACAAATATGACTCCTGAAAAGGGTACAGTAATCTGCAAAGGTTCAATGGCACTTGTGTCAAGACCTCAGATTATTTTAGGACCATGTTTCTTAACTGGTGGTATATGTTTCCTTAAGTGTACATGAAAGAAATCTGGGGATATTTACAATTTTTTTAAAAAAGGGATAATATGAAAAAAAAAAGGTTAAGAAGTACTGATCTAATGCATTCCCAACACTAGCACAGGATTTCCAGGTTAGGAAGTAAGGCTAATATTCACTGTGAGTGAATTTGAGGGTACACAAAGCTATCTTTTCAATGCATCAGAATCACTTAAAATTTGTCATGCCTAGGTTAAAATAATGTTCACTTACATCATGATAAAAGTGCAATCCACTTAAAGTAATGAAACTATTCACTACACTTGCCTGCAATATAGGCACTGAGGTAACTAACATTTGGCTACGTCTACACTTGCCCCCTTCTTTCATGGGGGCATGGTAATCAAGGTGATGGGAGATTATTAATGAATTGCTGTGATGCATATGCAGCACTTCGTTAGGCAAATTCTCCCCCACGGTAACTTCGAAGTGTCAAACTTCAAAGTGCCGGCATGTGTGTAGCCACGGGCACCTCGAAGTGCCCACAGCTACTTCAAAGTGCCTTTACTCCCCATAATTTTGAGGAGTAAAGGCACTTTGAAGTAGTGCAGGCAGGCTAATGGCATCCCAGCACTTCGAAGTTTGACACATCGAAGTTGCTACAGGGGAGAATTTGCCTAATGAAGTGCTGCATATGCATTGCAGCACTTCATTAGTAATCCCCCATCACCCTGATTACCATGCCCCCATCAAAGATGGGGGTAAGTGTACACGTAGCTATTCGTGTTTTATATGGGCAAGGAAGACAGGAATCCCACAACTTTTGTTCTGTTTTTTTCAAACCATTCTACTAAAAGCAAAATATCACTGGGTACTACCCTGGGACTGTGAATCGTACAGTATCTATCAAAATCTGGTCAATTTTTGTGTACATTTTAATCTAGTAAAAGATAATTGTCTTTCCTAAATATCTTAAGGATGGACAGACAATCCCAGTTTTAATGTGTCTGCATAAATTTCACAGAGTCTCTTAATACTATTGACTTTTCAAAAAGACTATGCATTATGTTAATAGCTAGGACTTCAATTTGAGAAGTACAGTATTGGATTCCAACCAAATTTGAAAAATACTAGTCCTCCTGCTGGGTTCCCTAGTATTGGAGTAATCAATTGGACTATGTCTAGACTGCAGGATTTTGTCAACAGAAGTCTGTGTCAGAAGATATCTTGCAACAAAATACCTGTTGACAGAGCTCATTCAGACACCAAGGCACACCGAAAGAGCAATCTGCTCTCCTATCAGAAAGTGGACAGACAGTCAGGCCACTCTCTTGGCAAAACGGCCACCTGTGACCACATCAAGAAGGGTTGCAGGTCACCAGTTCCTTCTGAGAATGAGTGCCGGAGCCCTGTGGAGACGCATGCTTAAAGGGACCCCTTCCAGATTGCCATTCCCTACCCCTGCTGCAGGCTTGCCTACACCTGTGAGGGACAGCAAAGCTCTCACAGTGCCCACTGTGCTTGTCCTGCATTTGTGGGTGACACAGCTGGTACATGTGTGCCAGCAGGCCAGAACTGCCCATGGGATTGCAATGGCCCCACATGGGCATGCTGTAGCTTGTGCTGAACTTTCTGGCAGCTGCTTTCCTGTTCCTCAGCGAGGTCATCCCTGAGATCCTTGTCGGGACTGTCATCCTGGCTTCAGCAGCTACACACTTGCCCCCAGGCCCCATGGTGCTCAGGCTGGTGGGACTGGTGGGACCAGCTGGTCATGGAATGGTGGGATGACCAGCAGTGGCTCCATAACTTCTGCAGACAGAAGGCCACCTTCTTGGAGCTCAGTGCCTGACTTGCCCCACCCTCTGGAGAGGCAACAACCAGCTGCAGCTTGCCATCCTCATGGAGAAGTGGGTCGCAATCGCCCTCTGGAAGCTTTCTACCTCTGCCAGCTACCAGTTGGTGGGCAACCAGTTTGGTATGGTGAAGTCTACCATAAAGGTAATGCACCCTTGGGCTGCAGGCTCTGCACAGGGGGAGGGGGGAGTTCCCAGTGAAGGGGAACCCTCAGGAAGTAAGGGTTTGAGGGTGTGAAAGATGGAGGGGGAAGCTCTGTTCCGGTGGGGATCATGCCATCCCACTCTCACACAGCCCTGGTACTGTGTGGCCTGACGGGAGGAGCTCCTGGAGTGGTGAGTGGACCCAGGTACTCCCTCCCTCAGTCCCTGTCACATGTGTTGTGCAGGTCACGAGGGCCATCAACTCGATCCTGCTGCCGAAGGTCATGTGTCTGGATTCGCTGCCCTGAGGTTCCTGAACTGTGCTGGACCCATCAATGGCACCCACATCCCAATCTGTGCCCTGGAACATTGTGCGGCCAAGTTCATCAACAAGAAGGACACTTCTCCATGGTGCTGTAGGCCCTGGTTGAACCCCATGGACAGTTCACCAACATTTATGTTGGGTGGTCAGGCAGGGCATATGATGCCCGCATGTTCCACATTTCCAGCCCACGCTGGAAGCTGTAGGCAGGCACATTCGTCCTCCACTGTGAGCTGGTAGCTGGGGACATGCAGATGCCAGTCTGCACTGTGGAGGGATGTCGCCTCCCCCCTCCCCCCCACACTCTGGCTGATGAAGCCATATACTGGCTTCCTAGAGGGAACAATTCAATGAGTGCCTGCAGGATGCTGGCTGAGTGCGTCTTTGGTTGCCTTAAGGCAACGTTTAGGCGCCTGCTGACCCACCTCAACGTGGGGAAGTGCAACATCCTCAAGCTTGTGGGAAGCATGTTGCATTCTGCACAACATCATAGAGGAGGCCTTTCTCCCAGCGGTGGGGGGAAGATGCCGGCTATGAGGTGCGAGCGTATGAGCAGCTGAGCACAGCCACCATCCACCAGGTCCATTAGGATGGGGTGCAGATCCAGGAGGCCTTAGGGACAGCTTCTCCCAAAGACCCTAGTAACCCTCCCCAAGGTCCACATATTAGGGGCCTCAGGTTCACAGTCCTACCCCTTCTGCACCATGACCCCTCTTTTTGTCTCTTCATCCCTGCCTGACCCCTGCGCAATAAAGACAGATTCTCGTGTGGTGAATGATAACTGGGTTTAATAGGCAAACTATTTACAAAATGTGAGGGGGATGGTGGCTGGGACTTTGGGGTTGTGGGGGGCCTTTCAACATGGACATAGGGGGCTCAGGACAAGGGGTGTGGGCCTTTCAACTTGGACATGAGGGGCTCAGGGCAGGTGGCAGGGGGCCTCAGAACATGGGGGGAAGGGGACCATGAACCCAAAGGAGAGTGGGACCCTGAATGGTGTTTTTCTCAGGATCCCCTCCCACCACACATTCAGGGCCCCTGTTGGGACTGGACTGGGGCTTGGACAAGGGGGAGGTATGAACAATGAGGGGCTGGGGCAGGATCTAGACTGGTAGGGGGTAGGAGGTTGGGGCACATGGGGAGGGGTCATGGCAATTGCCCAGGTGAGTAGGTGGGGGTCCAGGGTGCCTTGCTGGAGGGCAGGCAGGTGGAGAGTGGTGGGGGCAGAAGTGGGCGGACGGGCCAGCATGTCCCACCAAATGCTGGTAACTGAGTCATAGCAGGACATCACCTGGTCCCACACGCCTCACCGCCACGCCACATCCTCCTGAATGCAGTAGGTCAGGATCCATTGTATGTCCTTGAGGAGGGTGACATCCTTCTGCACCCTCCACCTGCTCCTCATGTGTGACCTGCATAACAGGCCCTGCTGCACAAGGAATCCAAGGTGCCTCTGGGACTGTGCTGGCCACTGCTGTCTCTACCACCCCAGTCGACAGGCTAGCAGCCAAGGGGGGTGTCCAGCCACAGAGGGGTTGCCTCATGGGTGGTGGGGAGCAGGGAGCAGCCTGACCCTCCCCAGGGTCCACTCACACACCCGTGGTTTGCAGCACTGCCCAAGGGAGTGATTGCTTCCTCACACCTGCAAGCATGCCCATGTGCCATGCACCGCACTCCTCAAAGGGTTTGGGGTCAGGCCACCACCCTTCTGGCTAGTCAGCTTCCAGCCATGGCAGGTGGTGGGAGGATCATCCCCCCCACCGGGGCCTGACACTCACCCAGCCTCCCATGAGCCTGGCAGCAAAATGCTACCCGGGCCCTGGGGCTGACTGCTGGGTCTGAGTGGCACACACTAACGCTGCATGTTGTTCCACGTGCTGGTACCACAGTGCGGGGTACCGCCGAAGCTAGATGAATGACGGTCACAGCCCATCTATGCCCACCTCCCATGCTATGGGGTGTGTGTTAATGGGGCATTCACCGGATGAAACCTCGTCAAGCTTGGATGAGGCCTGGCAGGAGTCCTGGCTGTCAAGGACGGGGTCCAGCATGATGACGAGGCTGCTGGTCTCAGAACCTAGCTCCTGGCGCTGCCCCTCTGGTGGCTGGTCTTCATCCTCAGGCTCCTGCTCCGCAAGGGGGCCTTCAGCCCTGAGTCCAGGATGAGGCCAAGGGGTGATGCACTACCCTGACTCTCAAGACGTTCTGCAGCTCTGCATAGTAGGGGCAGGACAGGGGTTCTGCCCCCTGACCGTCCCACAACATGCTGGGCCCACACATATCCCTGCTGCAGCTCCTTTATTTTGGCATGCACCCATTCAAGGGTGCAGCCAAGGTGGCCTCGTTCTGCCAGGGCCTCTGCCATCCAGCTGTAGATGTCAGCATTCCTGTGCCTGGCTCTGGGGTCATGGAGGATTTCCTCCTCCGCCCATACATTCAGAAGGCCCTGAATCTCAGCCCCACTCCAGGATGGGGCAAACCTCTTGAAGCCCCAGGAAGGATCCTGGGACCCTTCAGGATGCTCTCTCGAGGGCCCTGGGGGGGCGGGTCTTAGGGTGTCTGGCATTCTCCTATATCATAGGAGGTATGTCTGTGAGCATGTGGGGGAGAGCCGCATGCTGTGTGGCTCCTGCCACACTCTCAGCTTCCTGTCACAGGGTTCCCTGGGCTTCCCAACGCTTTAAGAAGGGCCAGGGGCAGGAACCATAGAGCACTGATTGCTGCGGACAAGGTGTCCACTGAGGCATCTGCATGACATCTCTCAGAGGCCTTTTCTGTCAATAGAAAGCCCTCCAGAACATCCAGCCCTGCCTTTTGTCAACAGATCTCTTTCGACAGAGGCATTCTTCCTTATGGTGATCAGGATACAGCCATCAAAATAAAACAAAACAAAAAACCCACTCTGTTCTGTCAACCTACTGTCGACAGAGCAAGCTTCTCAGTCTGGCCACTCGCCAGATTTTGTTGACAAAACCATGTAATCTAGACCAAGTCTTGTAGAGTTGTATGTGGCCTTTAAGGTATTATTCTGAGTTTGATTAAGTTATTTAGTGTTCTGTAGAATATTGAGTCCAGAAACACCTTTCCAGATGTGGGGGCATCAGATCACTGCACAAGTATTACAGTGTCATAATGTAGTTTCTTTGATGGCAAAGTTTACAAGATGACAAAGTCTTTCTCTGATCACTGACATACCCCTTCTAGTACAACCTGAAAAACAAGGTATGTCAGGCACTGCATCAAGTGCAGGTGCAGACAAGTTTGACATTCATATCCAGCAAGAACAGCTTCTGAGGTTTTAGTTTATTAAAGTGGGGATTTAATAAATCACTAGTTTAATCAGGATAACAAGTCAGCAATAAAACATCTTACTAACAACCTCTTATTCCAGTAAATAATCTTGAGGGGTAGCTGTTTTAGACTGTAGGGTCACAAAAACAACAAACAAACAGGCAAGCAGTCCTGTAGCTCCTTAAAGACTAACAATTTTATTTATTAAGTAATCAGCTTTCATGGGTAAGACTCACTTCATCAGATTTAGAGCAAAAATAAGAATTCAGGGTTTGTATAGCAAGGAACGGAGGAGGAAAAAGGGGGGTTGGGTGAGGGGGAATTGTTTGTCATGAATAGGATCTGTGGAAGAAGTAAATTAAGTGTGATGGGTTCCATTCCTATAAATACCAAAGTGATTCCCCTCTCTTTCCCCCTCTCCTTCTTTTTCCTTCCTCCCAGCTCCCTGCTATTGGGCCCATGGATTCTTATTTTTGCTCCAAATCTGATGAAGTGGGTCCTATCCCAGTACCTTCAAGTACTATCAAGAAAACATTTGAGAAAGTCTGTAAGATATTTTGAGCAGAGACCATCCTCTTTTTATGTTTTGTGCAGCGCATCCCACAATGGGTGATGGACCTCCAAGTGCCACCAAAGTATAAATAATTCAAAATCTCTCTTTTTTAACTATTCCCCACAGAAACCGACTCATCTTAAGGAAACTCTTTTTTAGGAAAGGGTTGCTTCTCTCCAGCTGCTCTGAACTTGACATAAATAAACTTTTCATATTTCTTCAAAAGATGCAACCTATATTTTCTCTTCCATTCCTCAATTTCATTTAGCTCAATAATTCCCTATCCGTTACCTCCTCTTTGTAACTCTACCTCAGTTTTCTCTTCATTTAATCTGCAGGAGGGAAACATTAATATCTTCCCTTTTGTATGTGTCTCCTCTGTTCCGACAAAACAATGGATTTGTAAGTGTGTGAAAGCAACTTACTGTCTTACTGGATAACGAGACCTTTCCTCTCCAGGTATTTGAGAGGGGCAAGAACAAAAGCTTGTGATGTAGACACCAATCCGTAACATTAGAAATCACTGAATGACTCACAAATAATAAGAACAGATTTGTTGATTTATTTAGGGGCAGTTTGTTTATGGATTATCTATGCAATATGTCTCAAAAGTATTATGTCTTCACTGGAATGTCAAATTAATAGTCAAATTATTTAAAGGTTTATTTTAAATTGTATTTTCTTCTAATAAAAATTATAACATTAATTGTATTGCCCTAAAGGATCAGTCTGTTTCCCTGCAACTGTGCAAAGAAAACTGAAAAAGGAGATCAATAAAAGCAACACCTGTAGAAAATGAATTTTGACAATTTAATAAACATATGTACATATTTGGACATTTTAGGGACTTTTAAGACAAAACATATTCTTAGATAAAAGATACTGCCACAATCTGAAGAAGGGATTTCTTTGGCTCTACAGCTTGCAAGCTGCATCTACCAAATAAATAAATCAAAGTGAGCTAATGTAATAGGATTCATTATTTCTCATGTTCCAGCATGTTCTGTGACTTCTAATATTTTGTTTATAATAAACTCTAGGTACTAGATACTTTTAAATAATGGACTATATTATCATCTGCAAATTGGTTCACACAATAAAGCCTGTTGATTGGACTGATTCTGATATTTAAATTTAGGATCTGACAGGACATGTTGGAGTGAAATATAGCTCATTCCTGAAGTGCAGCAAGGGTGAGCTTACATACCTCATTCTACAAAGTTACAGTATTACAGTATGATGGGGCTTGGAAGTTGTTACATATATACATGTCAAAACAGAATTTAGGTTTATCTTAATGAAAAAGAATCCAATTATATTTACAGTTTACTAGAGTTCTCAGGCAATCTTCCTTTGGAATTGGAAGTGGGAAAGCCTGTTAGGGTTCACGAAGCTCTCCTTCTCCTTTACACTCCCACCACTCCCTCTTACATTTAAGAGGACAAAATGGACATTAAATAGGTGTTTTCTAATATGGGAAAATTATGTTATTCTTAAGGAAACCAAGCCCTTGTCTACAGGGTTCGATTTAGTAGGTCTTGTAAAGACCTGCTAAATTGACTTCTGATTGCACTCCAGTTGATGCCAGTATTCCACTGGAACAAGAATTACGGGAGTTGATAGGATAAACCAGAGGTCAGCAACCTTTCCAAGGCAGAGCGCTGAAAAGTTGACCTTTTGACCTCTATGTACAGTCCGAGTGCTGGTGATACTTTTTAAAGTTGCTAATAGTACTGCTTACAACAGCTTCATTAATAAATAAAGACGCAGAACTTTACTGTTTAGGTTGGGGGTTGGTAGCAATAGCTGGTCTTTTGTTAATGCACAGTCAGCATGGCTTTGAGCAAGCTCCAGCCTGCATGTGGAAGGAGGAGCAGTCTGAGCTGTCTCCTCGCTTGCCTATGAAAATTGGCTTTTGTGCCCCACTTAGCACCCATTCCAAGGTTTGCTGATCCCTTGGAAAAACTCTCCCATCAACCCCCTGTAGTGGGGACACCACGAAAACATGTCCTAAGGTACATTGACTCCAGCTACGCTATTCACATAACTGTAGTTGCATACCTTAGGTGGACATTGCTCCTTAGTGTAGACCAGGCCTGACACTGGTAGCAAGGAAGAACTGTCTTCTTTGGACTTCCTAGACTGTGTTCCTCTGATATGACAAACCACTTTCCTAGTAACACTTTCTGGTACCTGTGGCACCTATGGACTGATTATCCAGGCAGTTCTCATGATGGTGTGAGAAAATCTCCATACGCCTGACTTTCAGATATTTCTGAGGATAGCTAAGTTTGTAGGCTCCTTAGTCCAGATTTAGGGTATGATGATTTTTTTATGTAAGGTGAGTCAAATAAATGGTAAGACATAAAAATGTGATGGTCAAAACATGAAGGCCCAGAGCCATTGCTGGGATAAAAGGAAACTTCATCTCTTCCCTACCCTGTGGTGGTAGGAGTCTGGAGTAAGACAGGAAATCTCTCCCATAGGCAGAGCCCAGTACAGTGATCCAGGCAGTTACCTCCACTGCAGCAGGGACTTACACACTATAGTAGCATGTTAGGCTATGAGTTGTGCTATGCTGGACATGACATCACTACACAACAGCCATTGAATTGACTTCATCAACTCTGGCCTTCCCCTTGTTTGGGACTCCCTCCTTTTCATGAGCCAGTATAATTAGACCTTCTTCTGGACTGTCCACTCATGCATCTGACAAAGGAGGTCTTTGCCCACGAAAGTTTATGCTCCAAAATATCTGTTAGTCTGTAAAGTGCCATAGGACTTTCTGTTGGTTTTACACACTAGCCAGCCACTCCACACCCATATGCCAGTGACACAGAGATGTCAGACAGTTACTGCTGGGAGGCATGAGCTCTCCTGGGCCTCAGTGCACAGCAGCCGGGCTGTCCAGAGAAAGGTATTACAGGCACACTTGGGCTCACAAGCACGTGGGAGTTCCAGTGCACGATTCCGTATGGAATTCCAAGGGCGGTGCAGGTGCGCAAGGAGACACCAGGCACCGAGTGCCCCGATTCTCCTGTTTACAGACGTGGTGTGTGACGAGCCTCGCGTGCGTGGCAGGTGTGCACGATGCTAGTGACGTTAGCCGTGCACGCCAGGCACCCTTGCCCTGTGCATTACGTGGCGCTACCGTGCAAGAGCCAGCAGGGCGTGAGAAGGGAGTCAGCAAGCACAGCAGGGTGGCGGCGAGCCGGGCTGCCACACAAAGACACATAGCGGCCACGGCACTGGCCGCATGTCCGAGCCCAGCCGAGCGGCTCCGAGCCGGGCTGCTTGCTCCGCGGACCTCAGCGCCGGGCAGCTGCGCCCACCTCAGCCGCCCGGCGGGCGGGGGTAAGGGCAACATGGCGGCTCACACGGCGCCCCTCTGCCCTGAGCCGGTTCCGCCGGCAGCCGCTGTCCGGGCCAGCCGAGCCGCTGACGCGTGCAAGAGGGACGTGGCTCCTTCCCGTGTCGGCCGCCCCCTGTCAGGCACCACGCCCCCTTCTCTCTCGCAGGCATACGAAGCAGCCCCGCCTCCTCTCGGCACTGCGCGCGCCTTCCCCCTTCGCGTCAAGAGGCCGCGCGCGCCCGGCTCCACCCCTCGTGCAGGTGGGACAGAGGGAGGGGTTGGGCGGGCGCGCGCGCGGCGGCGTGGCTCCTCCCCGGGGCGGGGCGGTCCGGCCCGGCGGGCTCGCGGCACCGCCCCCTCCCCCCTGCCGTCCCCCTCAGTAACTTGGCTGCCTTTTATCGGGCGAGCCGCTCGGCGGAGAGTTTGCTGGGGCCGGAGCTGCGGCGCGAGCGAGCGCTGAGCGGCGCCGAGGGGAGGGGGGCCCGGTCCGGGGGGGCCGGGTCCGGGACGATGCTGCGGCTGGTGTCGCTGAAGTTGGGGCGGCTGTACCGCTACGTGAAGCTGGCGGTGCTGGGCAGCCTGGCGGCGGCGCTGGTCCTGAACACGCACTCGCTGCTGGCCTCGCTGCAGCGCAACGAGCTGTCGGAGCGGCGCTTCCTGCAGCTCAATAAGTGCCCGGCCTGCTGGGGCACCAGCTGGTGCCGCAAGTTCCTCAACGGGCAGCTGCGGCTGGAGAGCTGGGGCCGCCTGCGCCTGCTCGACTTCCTCAATGTCAAGAACGTCTACTTCGCGCGCTACGGCGAGCCCCGCGAGGGCAGCCGCCGCGTCGTGCTCAAGCGCCTGGGCTCGGCGCAGGAGCTCGCCGACATCGACACCAAGATCTGCCGCCGCGCCACCGGCAGGGGCCGCTGCGACCTGCTGCAGGCCCTGCACGCCACCGAGTTCGCCAGCATCAACGGCGACGTGCGGCTGCTCACCCCCGACGTGGTGGAGGGCTGGTCGGACCTGGTGCACTGCCCCTCGCAGCGCCTGCTCGACCGCCTGGTCCGCCGCTACGCCGAGACCAAGGACTCGGGCAGCTTCCTGCTCCGCAACCTCAAGGACTCGGAGCGCATGCAGCTGCTCATCACGCTGGCCTTCAACCCGGAGCCGCTGGTGCTGCAGGTAGGGCCCCACGTTCCTTGGCGCAGCCCGGCTGCCCTCCACGCAGGCTTTGGGGCGGGGCCATGGGGCTGTTCTGCCGCCGACCCAGCCTAGTTACGAAGGTCGGGGCAGCCCGGCCGGCCGGCCCGCCTTCCTTGGAGCTGCAGGAGCTTGCCCCAGCTCCTTCCCCGCCTGCCCAGCCCCGCTCCCCCGGCCGAGCATCGCCTGGGTCTCTTCCCTGGTCACGTTGCCAGAGGCTCCGTGGCTGGCTGGCTCTTTGCGGTGGCGAGGGAGCGTGGCTTGGAGTGGGCAGATGGCGCAAACCCTCCTGGGCGGCGTAGTCGAGGGAAAACGTGTCCGCAGAAACAGGCGCTAGCCCCACGCTTCCCTTTTTTTAATCGCCCTCCCAAGCAGTGAGCTAGGGGCTCCCAAAAAAACGACCCTGGGACTATGGGGGAGGTGTCTCCTTTGCCCCGGGCAGCGGTTGTGCTGATCTGGTCTCTTATTTAGCTCCTCTTTTTCCCTGGATGTTCCCCAGAACTGAATTCGCGCGTTCCCATCTCTTCCCCTTGTTTAGTAACTGCTCTGTCGTGGCGAGGAAACCTGGAGCTTTCATTCCGCTTTTCACCCTTCACTGCTCCGCCTCCCACGGGAAGCTTCTTTACATTCGGGGGTGATTGTCTGAGGGGGTGAAGAGGAACAGCTGTTCTGCAGATAGCAGCTTTGGCAGAACTGTGTGTATGTTTAAAACTCCTGTTTCCGTATAATTATCCTTGTTTTCTCTCTTGTTAGCTGGAGGCTTTCAGTCCGTCCCCATATCACATTAGCAATTTGACAAGTCCTGAAACTTTTGTCAGAATTCTTTAACTGATCAATTTTGTGGGATCAGGTTTAGTATACCGTGAATTGTGACTCCTATTCCTTTTTCATAAACTCTGTTATTGTTAGAGTTCATCCCAATGTTCTTTGTTAAGGTTAGAACTTATTACATAAATCAGAAAGCTTTTTGTCACTGTTTAGCATAAAATTTAAAAACAGCCATATGGTGCAATTTCTTCACCTGATATAAGGTCAGCCCGTGGAACTCCTTGTCAGAGGATGTTTTGTCACCAAGACTATAAGAGGGATCAGAAGGAGCTGGATAAATTCATGGAGGATAGGCCCATTAATGGCTGTTCCTAGCCTCTGTGAGATACTGGCAATGGGTCACTTGCTGACCTATTGTGTTCTTGATTCCCTCTGGGATACTTGCCAATGGCCACTGTTAGAAGGCAGGATACTCGGTGAGATGGATCTTTGGTCTGACCTAGTATGGCCATTCCTATGTTCAGATACATTTATTAAGAATGTATCGGTGAGATACATATATGATGGCAAAGCAGCACTGTTCTAGGCTTTAATTA
This sequence comes from Carettochelys insculpta, assembly GCF_033958435.1. Lineage (NCBI taxonomy): Eukaryota > Metazoa > Chordata > Testudines > Carettochelyidae > Carettochelys > Carettochelys insculpta. The sequence continues at coordinate 22,860,016 of NC_134146.1, forward strand.
TATCTAAATAAGATTAGTAATTTTTATGCTTTCTCAGCTTGACTGACAAACATGTACTCTGTTTTGAGAACCCTAGATTTTGATCAGATGTTAGATGGAAAGTTGTGGAAAATGGGTAATTTCTTGTTTGAGATATTGGTTGTTTCACCTTGCATCAATACTACTTGAACTGAACAGTTCCTGGCCTTCTGTTTATATTAAGCTGCGAACACTATTGAGAAAATGCTAAGTATGCACTTGGAAAAGTTATTTGCGTTTAATCTTTGTCCAGTCCCCCCCATACCGCTGACCATTTTGGTCTTTATACTTAAAGGAGAAGTAATAAATACGCTATCATAGGATTACTATTAAACCTCTGGTCTTCTGAGAGCTACTTAGCCAAGGAGATCCGGTTGATGGCTTTAGTCTCCACAGTACTAGCTATTTGACAATCTCCAGTGAATTTATCTGACTAATATCTAGAATACTCATTTAAGAAAAGGTGCATGGATTTTAATTTTAGAAATGATTTTTGTAGTGGTTTATTTTTATGGCACCATATTACTCTGTTCAGCCCTCTTAATGTTTTCTCTGATTTTTTTTACAGTTGGCTTATTATAGTTGAGGTTTCATCACAGGAAAGTGTAAAACTGATCTTAGCACAGGAGCACACTGACTATATATTGAAACACACTAGACTAAGTGGTGTTAAATGCATCAATCAGATAAGTTGGGAAAATAAATAATTTTTCCTCTGACCTTCTGGTTATCGTGTAAACTGTAACAGTAGTTTTAAAAATTGGACAGAAGTGATTCTTTAGTTGGCATCAGTGTTCACTGTAATCTTATCCAAGCATGGGCAGATATTTTTCCATCCATGTGCAGAATATTTTTATATGCACAGACATGTACAAATGTGCACCACTGGTAGAAACAAAACCTAGGTGTTGGCACTCTGCTGATCAGCTAGGTGACATCTGAATCTTGCCTTAGTGGCCACACAAGCACACAGCCACCAGGAACCCTGGTTGGCATGCATTTTTAATGTGGCATTTGTTCTTGATGTAGATTGTGATATACAAAGCCTACTTAATGGTTTTGCAAATGTAAATAAAATTTCAGTGTATGTTTTAGCTTTGTTTCTAGTGCTAACTTTTAAAACTATGTGATACTTACATCACTTAGTATCAGATTTAAATGCTTTCTTCCACATTCCCTTCAGATAAGTTATTTTGAATTTTAGGAAATGTTGAAGTAACTTTCTGGATAACTGAACTGTTTGGACTTAAAGGTATCAGTAGTTTAACTGAAATAATTCTGGCATAGATTACTAGGATGTTTTTCCTTCAAATTTCCTGCCCATTTCTTAAAATCTGAAAGCTGGTTGTCTTTAGATTACATTATTTTATAATGCTGGAAATCAGGAACTTGTACTATTCTATAACTTTTTTTGTTTTTAAAAATACTTTTCCAGAGAAACGGAGGACAGAAATCAGTGAATGTGCCATAGCATGAGAACAAATCTTTCTCTGTGTCCTGTTTTTCTATTTACTGATGACATCGTGGCCTTTACTATGAATTAGCTATTAGTGTGTTTATGGCAGTGCTTTTTTTTTGTGTTGATACTTGCCTGTACTGTGGACTGGCACCTCAGCAGCCCTAGCCATGGGATTTGGAGGTGGGGTGGGGAGCCATCAGAGTACCGGCTCCTCTTTTAACCAAAGAAGCCCTCATTTGTTGTAAGAGAACTTTCTCTTTCTAATTGTGATGCAAGGATGGACAGAGGTAGTAACTTAACTAGCTGAATGCATGTATTTTATGCAGTGTTATGGACACGCATTTAAAACGTGGATTGCTAGGTTACAATGTAAATACACGTCGAAGGAGCTGACCATAACTCTGGTACTCATGTAAAACCACATATTACCTTTATAGCCCATCTCTCTTTAACTTTTTCTGGGAAGAGAAAAATAACTGTTTGTGAAGGATTTTGACATTTGGAAACTTAGTTTTGTTCTGATTAGGAACACCTTTCTTAATCCCCAACGTTTTCAAACCGTTTGTGGATGGGAACAGAGTATTGGCTCTGGGGCTATCCACTTGCTGTTCTGTTGACTGTGGAACCTCAGACTGCTAAAGAGCTAGAAGTCAGGAGTCTCACAGCTTGGAAATAGCCCTTGCAAGGCTTCCAGCTCTCCATCATACATGCTTGGTAAGGTATAGAGGAGCTGGGATTCTGGGAGCTCTGTTCAACAACTGCCTGTCTGTGGAGCTGGGGCTTCCTGGGCTTTCAGACGTTTGGCTCCTGGTCAGTCTGTCTGGCGAGCTGGCAAGATACTTCGATTGGAACTCTGCCTGTGTTCCATTGCAGCTTTGTCAGAATTAAACTCTCTCTCTGCAAAATGTTTCAGATTTGTATGAATTAGCACTCTCCTTCAGAAAATACTGTTAGAGCAATTCTACTCAGGGTTTGCTTCAAGAGCATTGAAAGCTTATAAAATTTAAGTTGTTTGGAGACCTTTTTGAAGTTGGATACCCTTTTAAATAGATAAAAATTTTCTCTGTTTTTTAAGGGAAAACTATAACATGGAACATAACAAATAGGTTGGTTTAATTCAAAAAGTTAATGTTGACTTCACATCTGGCTTTCACTTCACTTTTGTTAATTTTGATAAATGGAATTATCAGAAGAGTATTAAGACTGGGAGAAATACAGATAACTTCAGTCTCTTCTGTAATGACTCTGGTACTGTGACAGCAGCAGGTCGGACACTTAGGAAACAAACTTTGTAAAAAAATAAATAAATAAAAGGCAAATTTGTCCTGCTCTTGGATGTTTTCAGAGGTTTTGCAGTTTTTATTTTATAAAGGTAAATCGTTAAGTATTTGTTCCTGTAGCAGTGGGTAGGGAAGACGTGGGAGTGAGAATTAGAAATATGTTTTAATTCTTTCTGTTCCTTGGAGGTTGTACTGATTGTAAATAAAAACAGTAGTAATTAATGTTAGTTGCTTGTAGCAGACAGAGCAAAGGAAGACTTTGGCAAATTGTGTCCTGTGGATTATCCCTGGGGGAAAAAAAACCATTTTTTTTTCTTCATTTTAATGTGTACAAAAAGCACATACAAGCTTTAGGTGGGGAAGTGCCTTCAGTCTCAATTGTATTGTTGACCTGTGGTATTTCATGAACTTACAGTTGTAATTCAATACAATAATTTTGGAACTGAACTTGGATTTATAATGGGAAAGGTGACTTTAATCATACACTAAATGTAGTGACTTGGGGATTATAAAACTTTTTATCAGAGATTGTAAGCTTAGCTTCAAGCTTATTTGGCGTGTGGATTACCTCTAAAGTGGTAGTGCTTATGAAATGCATACTGTCACAGTTGACTGTCAGCCTTTGCTTTAGCCAGCTTGAAGTAAACTGCATCCTTCAGTTGAGCAGAGTACGCTTCTGTGCAGGTCATAGATATTAGGGAAATACAACTTACATAGTTTTAATTACTGAGGTTTAGTGTAAACATATTAATATTTATTAGTTTTCAGGAGCACATTTTTACTTCATCCTTAGTACATTTTAAATAAGGTTTATGGACTGACTTTTTGATTTGCTAATCTCTGTAGAACAGGAAATCACAGTCCATCTGTTATGATTTGGTACAGTTTACGCCTCTTCTGAGTACCAAAATGTTATCTGCTTCACTGACTTTTCCATCACGTGTTCTGTGCTTAAACAACAAGAAAGGATTTATCAGTTTAGAATTGTATGTTTCATGCACTTCTGTGACAAGTTGAGGAAGAAATAAAGCTTTGATTTAACACTTTAATTTTTCTTTTTTTACATCTCAAAACGTTTTTACTGGGAAACAGCTTGCTTTCAATATATAGGCAAATATTTTAATAAATTTAAATCCTAGTTTGTAGATGACATTTATCGATATCTTTACATACTTATAAAATATTAATTTCTTTGTCTGATACTTGGATTGTAATTTGAGTTTTATGTCTGTGGTGATAGGTGTTTGCTTAGTGCAGTCTTTTATCTACTGCAGCTACACAGAGATGTGAAGCTCTGAACTCATTTTCAAATATTGGTGGACTTTCGCTCTTTTAGCTGTATGAATAGTTGTACTCAATCTCTATACAATTAAACCTTTTTATTATTTTAGTCAAAATGGCAAAAGAACTTTGACATAGTTTGTTTGCCAGCAGGCGTCCTTGGTTTTGATTGTCCAATGCGAAAACTTGTGGCTTTCTGAGTTGTAAGCTGTGGTTTAAAACTGGTAGGACCACTAAAGTTATAACAACAGTGTTGATCACACTCACATCAGTCTGGGATATGAATATTTTGCTCCCTTGAGCAATATAAGTTAGGCTGACATAAGTGCTAGTATGCAGAGCACTGTGTTGGTGGGTGAGCTACTCCTGGCAATGCAGCTTATGCAGCTCTGAGATGTGTTTTATATGCCAACTGGAGAACTCTTGCTCCTTTGGCTTTGAGTGTCGTCAAAACGTGCTGCTGTGGTACAGTACTTTAACCACGTGGATGTAGCTTTGTAAGCGTAGGGATTCCCTTTTAAAAAAAAAAAGAAAAAACTTGCTGCTCTCAGTTTCTGAGGGCATTCATTTGTATTTTGTTCATCTTGTTTTTTTAACTTTCCTTGTTCTTTTGTATCAGACTATTGATCTCTTTACAAAAATAAAGTTTAGTTTTAACCTTAGTTTAAATTAAAATTATACTGTTAAGTCTGAACTGATCAGTGCTATCTTTTGAATACTCAGTATGGATCTCATCTATGGAGAGTTAGGCTTGGTCTACACTAAGCCGTTAAGTAGATTGTAGACATACAGTTCCAGCTAAAGCAATTACATAAGCTAAAATCAATTTATCTGCAGTTGATTTACCTGGCAGTCTTCACAGAGGGAGGTCAGTGAGAGAAACTCAGGGTCCACTGCCAACCCCAGATGGTTTGATTTCACGCATCTCTGCTAGGGGTGCAGAATTGAACCCCAGAAGATCGACCCTCATCACATCAATCTTCTTGGTAGTTTATACATGCCCTTTTACTGCAGAGTTTCTTGGACATAGGGATATGCTCCCATCCTGCAAGAAACTTTGTTCCCGATTGCCTATTAAATAGCTAAATGGAGGAGATATGTCTTATTGGAGAGCAAAAAACCTGAGTGAGTTTCTGCTTGAGCCATTCATTCATATTTCTATCAAGTAATTTAGTGTACTTCGGGCAGACTTATGGGGGAAAATTCACAATATCATCAGTATTTTCATCTTTGTTAAATGGGGAGGCATACTTAAGCGCGGGCTTGTTGACATTTGATTGGGAGTCATAGTACCAGTCATTCGGAACTATGCACTCTTTTTCTGCTTCATGTAATAACTCTGTAAAGTGGTCCAAGTGACTGTTAATTTTTACACTGCTGTATGAACAGAATCCAAGCATTGAAGCTAAGTGAGCAGAGCTTGATGAATCTGACTTTCACATCTTCTACGACAGCCTCAAGCCAATAGATTTCCCTCAGAAGACCCAAAAGCATTCACCATTGAGATTAATTTATGTAAGACCATCTTTCAGACAACCAGGTCAGGATTGTTTTTCGTTTCTATGGGTTTCAGCCCCTGCAAAATTTGAAATTAGATTTTCTCCTTGCAAAGCAAGAGACTTCAGTCACATGGATGCAAGCATCCATAGACTTTTTTTCCTCTTGATATACTCAGGAAGCTTGGATTCTAGTAGCCTCTAACTTAGTTTCTATGGTACAGGGGCGCACAAAGTTGTGGGGGCAGGTTCCCTTATGAAATTTCGAAAGGGGGATGCAGCATAATTGGCTTCTGTGTCTCAGGCTTCTCCATCTAATTAAAAAGGTTGAAATATGTTAACTGTTCTTATGTATGTGCATTCACATTTATATACAAAGTCATAAAGTTTTTACATTTTAGTTATGTATTTTCTTACATATGCCAAAAGGTCTCATTTCCTACCCCTATACTCCACCATTGGTTTGGATTACATTATACAAGCTGCTAATTGCAGGGACAAAAAGTGGAGCCCAGCATAAAAGTTTGCTCACCACTACTATAATACATGGCTTTTCTGTGCTGTGGGTTTATACCTGTGTAATTACACCAAGGTAGCGATTTGACAGCAGCCTTCAACTTCCTGAAGGGGGCTCTAAAGGGGGTGCAGAGAGGCTGTTGTTGCTAGTGACGGGTAGCAGAGCAAGAGCAATGGTCTAAAGTTACAGAGGGGGAGGAGTAGGTTGGATATTAGGAAAAACTGTTTCACCAGGAAAGCGGTGAAGCACTGGAATGCGTTACCTAGAGAGGTGGTAGAATCTCTGTCCCTAGCAGTTTGTCAAGCCAGGAGTTGAAAAGTCCTGGCTGTTATGATTTAGTTAGGGTTGATCCTGCTTCAGGCAAGACCTGGGCTTGATGATCCTTTAGAATTCTTTGTTTCTCTAACTGCATCTAGGCCATAAACCCTATCCAAAATACAGTGATAGCATAGTGGGTAACTTTGCAAATAAGTGATCGTTAGCAAGTCTCGTTAGAGTGCTCATCTTAAATGGAGTTGGAGCTCTTTACAGCAGATGCACACTTGCTAATGGACAGCCCTAGTAGCTTACTGTTCTGATTCCAAGCTGTCATAATATTGTATTCTGGGCAATGTGGGCTTATGGGTATGTGTGGGTTCCCCCACAGGATATATGATGCCATGTGGCATAGGGGCATGCAGTCAGTGCACCGGGCTCTAGCATCCTATTAATACAATGTAATGTGTGTACCCACCCTCAACCCATCGCAAACACCTGCTCCAAGATACCCTATCAAGTTCACTACCCTTAAAGCCTGTACTCTTAAGCATGTTTGCAAACATTCACTTAATGAATTAGGAGTGTTTTATGTCCAACACTTTTGTGGAGTATTATGACTATTTATACTTTGCTGAAGTATATTTATTTAGTTCTTAATCTTTATTTTATAAACTAGTTCTCTTGTTTTCTTGATCACTTTTGCTGCTTTTCTCTAATATCTGTCTGTTTTGTCTGGTTTTGGACATTACAATGCCAGCAAGATACACTCTTGCTCTTGATATGGTTGCCACAGAGCAGGCCATGTGTCTGTGTGCTCGTTCGCATGCTCACTCACTCCTTTGGGACTCTGGTAGTGATATAAAGTGATTAAACATCTTTGTTAAAACCAAAGTGTTGTGTTATTAATAACCTTTTTGGTAGTAGGGGCAAACTTTTTTTTTAAAGTCTTCATGAATGTGTCTTGCCTGTAAGGCTTACCTTCCCTGTAGGGTAAGCTATTGAGGCCTACTTTTTTCAGACACCTCAGTGGTTGCTTGCCCTATTCTTGTCTCTTGAACATCTTCCCTGTCTCTAGGAGAGCCCTTTTTACAAACTGCTTTAGTCTTCTTGTTGTATTGTGTTGCTGGACTTCAGCCTTTCTGGGCAAAATTAGTTTTGTGGGGGAGGTAAAAATCTTCAAAGTAAATGTGTTTAGCCACTGTGCTTTTTTGCAATACTCGTGTCCCTTGAGGCGTTATTTATGAACCATTCTTTGTGCCTTCCTGCTTGTTCAATCCCATCTCTTCCCCTCTCCCATATAGCCTCCTACATAAACTGGAGAAACGCTGATCCAGGGATCAGCAACCTGTGGCTCTTTAACAAGTCATTTGAGGCTCTGGATGCTGACACTGCTGACTCCTGCAGCTCTGATGAGCCCCCAGGGTAAGGTCTAGCCACAGAGCCACCTCCAGGTGGGATCCCCGCTCTGCTGGCAAGTTGCCAACCCTGGAGTGCAGGATAAGTCCGGAGGTGCGCTGCCTAAGCTGCATCCAGATACTTGAGCAATCAAATGCTCTGAGCCATAGGAGCGCTGTGCGCCACTCTGTGTGTGCATTCTACCCAGTGATTTGAGGGAGAATGACAGGGCACCGATGATGGTGGAAGCAGCTCTGGGGAGTTGCTGGCATTGGATTACAGTGTGCGTGTTTGTGTGGGGGAGGGTGTTGGAGGTGCCTGGCTCTGGAGGGTGAGAGTGAGGATTGGGTTAAGAGCAGTGGGGTTGGGGGTTAACAAGGGTACTTTATTATTGGGGGGGGCAGGGAAGGAAAGGTTGAGAAACATGGGTGTGGGGGTTTGATGCAGACCTTGCTCCTTCCTGCCTAAAAGCCTTTCCCCATGCACAGCATTTTCCTTTTCCTCCTCTGCTTTCCAACTTAGGGACGAAAGAAACTAAAAATTGTGCATGCACTGTTCTCAAAATAGGGGTTACAAAAAGTATGGTTTGCCATTGTTTATTAAGGACTATCTTGTGTTCATGTGTATTGTGGCTCTTGAACAATTTTTTTTTTTGTTACCGAATTTGAAAAATGGCTGTTCTTGCTACTTTTGTTGCAGACGCCTTTGCTGTTCCCAAAAGTCATTGCAAGATGTATGTGCATGAGTTTTGTGTGCTGAAATTGTTGTTAATTTTTCTTTAAAATAATTTGGTCTTAGATACTTATTGTTAGTAGGAGCTCCAACTGTGTATCCAGGTGTATACTCCGTCTCTACCACATACAGTGAGTCTGTTTAGATATAGACAGTCATGTCGCATACATCTGGTATGCATTATTGGACCAACTGAATGTCTATATCTCCTGATGACTTAAGGTATGGGGGAACTAGAGATTACATTGTACTCTTTTTCATTCATTCTACTCTGAAAAATGGCTAAATAAAAATATTAGCAGATCTCTTCTAGATATAAGTTTATGTAGTTGCATTGGTTTGGCTCAGTGGCTAGAATAAGTATTATTTCTATTTGCTCTGTAGAGTCAACATGGCTCTGGGAAAGGGACCTAGATTTTGTTCCTTTTTGAGTAAGAACAGCATTATGTAAATTCCATTTACAGTGTGAGTTAGCTACACCTATGCAAACACCATTTAAGAGGATAAGGTTTGCATGAGTATCACTGAGGGTGCAATTTGTTCTGTAGGGCCAGTTTGCTCTTATCTTGAGTTGAACTTGCTTGGGTGGTAGGAAGATGCGGGGGCGGGGGGAGAGTTAAAGCATACTTGATACAGAAATAGTGATTGACTAAAAGTGCTGTGTTTACTGGCTTTCTTAAAAATAGAAGCACACTGCAGGTAGTCTGTGCATCTAATTATGCCAAGATGTCAGCTGACCATTTTAAAATATTTTATCCTTCCGGACTCTTTAGCTTTTAATTCACTGTAATTATTACATAAAAAATATGTAGGTATGTTGCATGTATATTATATTTAGGAACCTGAAAAAGTGCAATGTAAGAATTTTGCTTTGCTTATGATGTGTGTCTTTTACCTTTTTATTATTGGAAAGTTAAATGGCTTCTATACAGTTTTCCTTTAGGTCAGAGGTCAGCTAGCAAAATAACAAGGAGAGTGTTTTTTTTTTTTTTTTGAATTTGGTAAAAACTCAGTAATTGAAGAGCTGCAATGCATGTGAGTATGAGACAGTCCTTAATAAATAATGTCAAACCACACTCTTCGTAACATTTCTTTTAAGAACAGGTCACACACAATGATTTGTAATAGGATACATGTTTACTGCAGGACGTGCACAAACTTTTTACATGTTCTGTGTGTGTGTGTATTACTACCTCTGTCTTTCACTCCCAAATCCATTTTAATTTATGCAATTTTACTTCATATTTAATTTCGTTTGTTTCATAAAATGCGATTTGCACTTCGTAGCAGAAATGCCACAAGCTTCTTTTTCCTTTTCAGAGTCAAGACTTCATTAACAACACGATCAAAACACAGAGTATCATGTCCCACAGTAAACTGCATATATTAAAGGTGGAGTTAGCCAGTGTTTCAAGATCACCTATTGGTTGCTATTTAGGTATGAGTTCACTGTTGGGCTTTTAGACGTTCACCCTTTTATGAAATATTATCAGGAGGGTTTTGTTTTTTTTTTTTATTTTGTAGTTAATATCAGGAGCCACAAAGTAGTCCTAAAAGAACTGAATGCGGCTCTGGAGCCATAGGTTACAAACAGACCCCTGCTTTAGGTTATTGACAGTGGAGTTTGATCTTAAACCCGGATACTTTGCTTCTGGCGGTAAAAGACTCAGTAGCTCTGTTAGCTCAAAATGGTGGTGGAATCATAAACTTCTGAGCTAGCACTGGGGCTGGAAGCAGATGAACAAAACCACACTGTGTTAGTGTAGCTTATGTTTGGGTGAGGTAAATCATCTTTTTTGGTCAAACACATGTCCTTTGTATAAGAGAGTCTCTTTTTTTAAAAAACAATGTTTAGAGTAGGTTTCCAATTATGATTAAAAAAATCTGATTAGAATACCTTAAGGCTCCGTCTCCACGTGCTGCTTCTTCTGGAAGTGGCATGCTAATGAGCTAACCAGAAGATGCTAATGAGGCACGGATGCAAATGTTGTGCCTCATTAGCATACTGACATATGTTTTGGAGTCTGAAAGAAGCTCTTCCGGACTCCGAAGCACATGTGGAGACGTTTGGCCTGCAGGGATGTTCCGGAAGGAAACCCTCCTTCTGGAAGCCCCTTCTCCTGGACTCTGAACCACATGCCGATATGCTAATAAGGCATGGAAAATTTGCATCCGGAAGAAGCAACACTTGGAAACACAGCTTAATTGTTAGGGGGAGTGTTTTGGTCATCGGTGGGAATGGAGGAAATGAGTTATTCCAATATGTTTACTGTTTCTCCTCTTCTTTGTCAGGTATGACTGTTCTGTATATCTCTATGCACAGAGTGAAAATTTCTTTATAGATGTATACTCTTATGTTATGTAGGTTAGTCCTAACTCTTGTGCTTGTGAATCTGTATCAAAATGCACCCCTCAAATTGGTGATTAAATGCTTTCCTTTAGTCTGCTATCGCATGCTCGCAAGTGCATCAGAGTTACATACTTTATAACCAAGTAGCTGTTTTTGAGCTATGGCCAGAATAGATTTTAATATTTCTGCTAACCCTGTTTTATTTAGCTGCAAATCTGACACTGTTTGTCTTCAAACAAATATAAATATTTAATTTTATATAGGTGTACTGATAACAATTCAATTACTTAGTTCAAAAATATGCTATTTATAGTACAGTAGTTAGAGATTTTTAGCAATCTCTTTTACAGTAGACCCTTGATTTATGTGAGGGCTCCACTCCACACACCCTCTTGTAACCCGAATTTTGTGTAAGCCAGGGTCTGGCTTTTTCCCTGGCGGAACATGTGTTCTGCAGGTGGAGAATCATCAGAAAGGTAAGCCTGGAGAGTGGGGGGCAACTGGGGAGGGTTAAACCTTGTGGTGGGTTGGGGTTGTGGGAGGGGGCTAAGCCTGGAGTGGGCTAGTGCTGCAGGGGGGCGAAGGGTGGAGTTGAGCTGGAGCTGTGTGTGGTGATGGTGAGCCGGGTCACAGGGGGTTTGAACTGGGACTACATGCAGGGGATTTGAACCAGGGTGGGAGGGTGGAACTGGGGCTGCATGTGGGGAGAGGGGAGGTTGAACCAGGGCAGTGGGGGAGAGGTTGAGCCAGAGCTGCACCAGGGTGGGCAGCAATGGTTGAGCCAGAGCTTTACATCAGGGCTGGTGAGCTGTAGCCAAGTGCGGGGATTGAGAACCGGCAGGGGGATCGAACTGAGGCCGGGGAGTTTGAGCCAGAGCCACGCCTGAGGGGTGGTGAGCTGGAGTCGCAAGCGGTGAGGATGTGGGTTGAGCTGGAGCTGTGCACTGGGGGTGGGGGAGACACTGAGTCAGGGCCTCAAGGCTTTGAGCCAGGGCAGGGGAGGAGAGTGAGATTTTGAGTTGCGCTTGACTCGCGTTAAAGCATGATGAGCTTAACTAGTAATCATGCCTTTCCAGGATTTGCTGTAGGAATCGGGGGTCAGCCGCGTGAGAGCAGGGTCACTTACTCTGGGTTCACGTACTCTGAGACCTTACTGTATTTGGCTTTTGTTTTTAAAGGCAGCTAAACATATGTACTGGGAGTTATGTTTCTGATTTGCATGCATATTTTTTGGGTTTTAAAAATATGTATTTAAAACTTATTCTAGTGCCAAATGTCTCATGCTCCAAGTATCAAAAGTTACACCTCTGCTTAGAAAAGGATCAGATCTGCATTCAGTTAACATTCTTATCAAAATCAATATGAATATAAAACTGCTGAATGTGTCACTCACAGATTTTTTTTTATGCCCTCCTTGTGCTGCTGACTTGGGTAATGAAGCATAGATGTGGCTGTTACATGCCAGTTGGAAAGGAGCCAGAATCGGAGAGCTTGCTTGTGTATGTGCAGATGTTGGCAGGATTCCCTCTACTCTTGTTGTCAAGATGTTTTTTTGTTGCCACAGAGATATTAATATATCTGTTTTACAATATGGTGAGTGGTTGTTATACCAACATTATGTCTGGAAGGTTCACTTTTTACATCTAGCAAACCAGTCCTTGGATTTCTACTCATGATCTGAGGTCATGAGATCAATGATCCTGTTGAGGCTCACAGTAAGTATATGTAGTGCATACGGACTAGTTTGATGCTGTGGCTAAGAGAACCGTTGTGATCCTTGGATGGATAACTGGGAGAATCTGGAGTGAGGAGTAAAGAGGCGATATTGCCTCTGTATGTATATGGTATTAGTAAAATGGTTATTAGAATTCTGTGTCCTGTTTTCTTCAGATATCGTTGAGCATGGGGCTGGAATCTTGGCTAAAATTGGAAACGCTCTTCAGAACCTTTTCAATGATGCACACTAAAGTATTTCATACTTAATGAGAAGATACTAAAATCAGTTAAAACTGTGTACATTAGAATTGAACACAAACTATATTTTTTTAAGCATGGGTGAAATCAGGCTAAGATCGGTGCCTGCAGTATGATGCATATCCTGTTACATTGGTATGGGACTGGAGAAATTTACAGTGTGTGGATACTATCCAAATGTAGACTGCGTAAAATATTCCTGTGGACTGGCTTAGCAGGGAGGTTCAAGGACAACACCCTGAGTAAAAAGTGCAGGGCTAGCCCCTTGCTTCTGTTACCTGAGCTACTGGGAAAGTGAGGGTTTCCCTGGATTCTTACCAATATGCTGACCCAGGATTAAGATGCTGGTTGTTTAATGTCCACCTTTGGCAGGTATATTCCAAATCTTGTAACTCCCTGGTCCCCACAGTTTCTGGAAAGAGGATTTGTTTTCCTGCTTTGAGGGCCAGTGCAGTGAGGTATCCCTTGTGCTATTTTCCTTGACTTTTTCTTTTTCTTTTTTTTTTTTCCCTTGGGTGGTGGGAAGGAGCAAGGCTGTCCTATGAATAATTAGCTCTGCCTTGCTGCAGCAACAGCAGACTGGTTCTTGGTATTTACTGTAATCCAGATTTAAAACAGCAGTGACACTGGCCAGGAACTTGTTAACTTCAATTTGCTAGAGTTCAGAAAAACCACAAGCAGCAGAAAACATTAAATCTGTCTGTAGAATCACAAAGACAGCTCTGCTTTGTTTTACACTCCTTTCACATGTAGGAAAGCTACCTTTCCCGTACATAAGCTATGAACCTTAAAGAGCTTAAATTTTGCAGGCATTAATAACTAAAGTCAGACAGGCCAGTAATTTGGTTGCCATCCACTAATGTCTTTCTCCATCCCTGAATCAACGTAACTAGCCTTTTGATCTGAATAGAACCTTAATTTTGCTCTGTAGTGTCTTGAAATAACAATGAGAGAGTTGCATCCGTACTGTCAAAAGTGCTTTATAATGGATGTAGGTATCATACCCGAAGTTTATCAACGAAGAAGATGAAGCACAGAGGTAAAATAAGTTGCCTAAGGTCACACAGCAAGACACTGGGGCTATGCAAGAGAGTTTTGTTGACAAAAGTCACGGAGTGTTTATACACAAAATGGGTTTTGTCAACCAGTGTGTTGACAAAACCCAGCTCTTTTGCCTGCAGTGTTCTTCTTCCAAACTTTGAGGCATAACACTGCTGCCAACAGATTTGCGTCAACAAAACAGTATATGTAATAAGGGCGTACTGAAAACAATAAAATAAAATTCAGTGTGTGCATGTTTGGTCTGTTTGATGCAATTTAAAAATATCTGTGACCATGCAATAACAAGATGAGCTACCCAGCACTTTTGGAAAAAGTAAAGAATGTGAAGCAGTAAGAAAATCCAAAATGAATGTTAATATCAGAAGCTGAATTATAGACTATAGCACTCAATGAGGTTAAGCACACACCAGTTAAATATTAATAATTCTGAAATAATAGTTACAGCTGCTTATATACTTCTAGCATTGCTACCATAACTCTGTCACCAGATAGAGATAAAAATATTTCATTGAATAAAACTGTTATTCAGTCGAAGCAGCAAAGGTTGCAGTTACTGCTTTCATCTTAACAGCAACCTTAAACCTTTCTTTTGTAACTGTCTCTTTGAAATCCAGCAGAGCCCAACCACCACCCCTTGGTTCAGAGCAGGCGGGGGGAGTGCATTAAGCAGTGAGAGAGCTCTCAGAGCTATAAAAGAAATCAGGGGTTTAAGATTTTGTCTACACTTCCAAAATTAAAGTGTTGCCATGTTTAAAGAGAAAGTGTGGCCATGGCTGGAGCTCTCTCAGCTCTTTATGTAAAGCACCTCCAAGACAGCAGTAGTAAACAGTGCCAGGAGCACAGCTCCCAGTTCTGGATACTCATTTACTTTGGCGCTTTGCATTGCTTTAGTTTACTGTGCAGAAAGTTGCAGTGAAGATAGAGCCAAAATATCTTCCTTCTAAATTCCAATGCAGTTCATTCAGTATTCTTCTTAAATGGCTAAGGCCAGGAACTCCAACCTAAAAAAGCACTGGGGGGAGCTGCTGCATATTACTTCACTCTCTCACACACACCCCTCTTTAGTTACAAAAGACCTTAGAGTCATTACTTTTCATATTTTTTTTTAAAAAAAAGGCAGTCCTGTAGCACTTTGAACACTAACAAAATTATGTATTAGGTGATGTTTTGTGGGACAGACCCACTTCTTCAGATCTAGAAAATTCTGATAAATTTTTCAATAAATTATCAAAATTTTGACAACATAAGTGGTAGGGTAGACCCAGTCTGTGTTGATTGGAGAGCTGAAAAGTTTATGTCCCTCAAGAGTGAATAATCCACCCCCAAGTGATGTATGTTACACCAACCTAAGCACTGGTGTGGAGAACACTATGTTGGCAGGAGAGTGCTTAGGTCGGTATAATTTACATTTCTCGAGAAGTAGTTTATTCACACCCAATACTTACGTGACTTATACCAATAAGCTGTAGCATGTTCCTAGTCTTTCTAAAGCACGTCACAACCTTTCGTGCCCTTAAAGATAGTCATAGTCAGATGTAACTTCAGCAGCACAGTTTCTGGCTGTCGTTACCAGGCAGGGAGGAATAACTTTGCTTATCTAAGTAATATGAAAACTAGTTTAAAAAAAAAAAAAAAAAAGCTCAAAAATGAGTTTAGGTCACACCCCATTCACCTAGTGCATGAAAAGCATGGAAATAAGAAATTAAGAGGAAAGACTTAGGCATTCTTTTCAGCTTCAGATTGCTATAGTCAGCATTACAGGCAAACAAATACATCATAAAGCTTTCAATTCCATCTCCCAATGCATGCCAATAAATAATATGTACCCTAAGTTAACAGAACTTGACTGTGAAGTATGAGACATGTCAGTGTACAAGCATGAGGTTGCTGTTATTTTGAGTGCAAGTTTGATGCAGTGACATACATCTTGCCTTTTGGTATCTGTTAGAGGCCTGTGAAAACCTTATGGAGTAGTGTATTATTGACAGTTATGTAGTCATTATGGATGGAATGGAATGCACATCTTCACTAATATTTAAGTGCTTATGGAACCTGAATCTAACTGTGATTGTATTATAGAGTCAAGAATCCCTAATCATGGTCTACTCAGGGATTCAACCTTTGTTTTCCTTCTGACAGAAATACAGCATATCCCCTCAAAAAGCCCTTTCAGGACTAATGTTGAGTAAAAGTATGGATTTCCTGTGAATTGACAAGTAAATCCACTAGTTTAAAATTAAATTCAAGTTTAGGTCTTTTAAGAAATTGAGAATCATTTTTATTTTGTCCTGAACAAAATAAACACAGACTTTTCAACCTTTCCACACAGTATGAAATCTCCTGTGGACTGGCTATCTTTGATGAAATTAGATAATTATCTATTGCATGTAACTGCTCTTATTAAAACAACCTTCCCTGTCTTCAAAAAATCAGTGTCCTCTAATCTAGGACTGATTACAAACACTTGCGTGTCTTAAACATGATCATTATCACTCTGCTGCATCATTACAGGGTAAAGTTAAAGCGGTCAGAGTCTTAACTGTGCATTTCAACACTGTATCATGTTTGGGTTTCTTTAAAGGGCAACGATGGTTTTGGGTAAGGAGAGTGGCCTACTGCAAACAGTGCTGAACTAGCACTCTGGAAACCTGAATCTCCCAGGCTACCGTTACACTATAGCTATCTGTCAACAGAAGTCACTGCTGGGAGAGGTTTCCTGACAAAATCTCTGTCAACAGATTGCATGTACACACAAAAGCAAATCAGGAGAGCGTTCCACTCTGTCGACAGAGCAGTCGGACTGCCTGGCTGCTCTCTTGACAAAACAGGCTCCCGGAAGCACAGCAAACAGAGGCTGCCAATTGTTGTGGATGCCCTGCCCTGCCCTCTGGATGTTTACACAGCCTACACAGTACTGTCCATACTACAGCTTGCATTTTAAAAATCTACATATATTGAAAGGGAAATTGAAGGAAGATGGAAGAACAGAATATCCTAAACTTTGTTATACTTCAAAATATTGCTTATTTTTCCCTCAAGAAAGACCAGAAAATTCTATCTGATCTGGAAGCAATGAAAAGGAAAGGGGAAGAGAAGTCTTAACACCACAAATATTTCATAACTTTCTACTTAATGACTAAAACAAACTAACGTTGCAAGAAAGTCATCATTTTCTTACAACAGAGGTCACAATATGTAAAACACCAAAGCAAAAGATAATCTGTTCCAAAATTGGCAAATATACATACAAAAGCTAGAAGCTAGTTTAGAACTAGTACGTATGTAGGTATTCTTGATAGTATCAAAATATAAAAATGTATTCTGGTCATCTTAATCATCTGTTGTAATTATTAATCTCAAAAGTTTTCTGTCTTGCACAAATTTCAACCTGTTAAAATATACTGTTGCTCCTTTCTTTGTTCACTATTAACATGAAAAAAAATCTGTTTATATGCAGAGTTTCCCATCAGATGAGGGCTGGCCCTTTGCGAAGTACCTGGGAGCATGTGGAAGAATGGTGGCTGTCAACTATGTTGGAGAAGAATTGTGGAGTTACTTCCATGCACCGTGGGAAAAACGAGTGGACCTGGCATGGCAGTTAATGGAAATAGCAGAACAACTGACAAACAATGACTTTGAATTTGCACTCTACCTCCTTGATGTCAGCTTTGACAACTTTGCAGTTGGCCCTAGAGATGGGAAGGTTATAATTGTAGATGCAGAAAATGTTCTGGTGGCAGACAAAAGGTTAATCAAACAGAGTAAGTAGTCTTCCACTGCTGTCCATCTTGCTTCATGTTTTACAGTTTGTCTGAAAAGAACATGAAGCTGTTACGAGTTTCTGAAATGGTGACTTCTAAGTCTACAAGTAGTGTAGCAATTGATCTGAAATCGGAGGTAATTAAATTAGCTAAATTTGAATCAGCTTTTTCATACTTCTTTTTCCTCTTCTCTTTTGAGTCTGCCTTTCATTGCTTAACTACTTCAGGGTTTTACGTCAGCCATCCCTTGGCATTTAGTAGCTTACTGTCAGAACAACTCTGGAAGTGCACCATCATTGTAAACTAATTAGTCATCCAAAGACTGCTCTCGGGTAACATAGGCAGTACAGATGCTTAAAAGGCTCCAAAGGGGATCCACAAAGTTGATTTTCCCCCAATACAAAGAGTTACTGCAAATCAAGCAATAGTATGTAGCTACCAGAGAGAAGCTCAATTCTATATGCTCTTCAAGGAAATTGTGAGGGAGAGGCATAGCCTGCTCAATTTTGAATTGCTCAAGGCAGTTATTTCCCATTTGTAATCAAGGTAATTATTTTTGTCAGCGGCAACCTTTCTGTTAGACACAAGTCCCCAGAGAAGGAAGGTTGCCAGGATACTGTTGCTGCTACTCTCAGGAGTTCTGTTAGGTGTACGTGAGAAAAGTGTGGAAGATTTGATTTCACCTATTTGTTTAATCTTTTGTCACATTATTCACTTACATACAAACTCTGGATGATTCCTCTGTACTGTTTTTAAAATAAAATTGACAAGCAGCCCTGTGGCACCTTAGAGACTATCAAATTTATGAGATCAGGAGCTTTTGTGGGTTCATGACCTCATAAATTTGTTATTCTCTAAGGTGCCACAGGGCTTCTTGTTGTTTGAAGTTACAGACTGACATGTCTACCCCTTGGAGACGAAAATAAAATTATTAGATTTAAGCAGAAAAAATGAACACCTATGTAAGGAGGAAATTTCAGGTCACTTTTTCTCAGGTGTAGATATTTTGTGAACGGTGAAATCAAGGCTTAGCAATACCCAAAAAAAAAATCTAATCACCCTTTTATATCTGCAATATTTTTGATTTCCAGTGAAGTTCTAAAGGACCTATATTGTTAAAATACAGTTACTTGGGGGGAGAAGCCCATCAGTGTGGGTTTTTTTGTTTTTTTTTTTTTGTTGTCTTGTTTTATGGGAAACTAGATTCTGTAGAGAAATTCTAACATCCAGCTGTTCACTGCTTGATGTCTTATAGCATTTCTAATGATTCTTAAGATACTCTTACTTTATAAATTCCACTTACTATTTACAATTTAATTTGTACTCTTGTACTTGTAAAAACACTAAGATACTACTAAGGACTCTTGAAATGTAGGTTATAGCTTAAAACTTCATGTGCAAAAAAGGGTTGCTAACAAAAATGTAGCTAGCAAATAAGTAAAAAAAAAAAAAAAAAAAAAAAAAAAAAATTAAGGGATAATGGCTTGAGTTGTGCAGGGGACTTGAACCTGGGTCTCCTACTTCTTTAGTGGGTGCTCTCCTTCCCAGGTTATAAATCATCATTAGAGCACTGACTTTGACTTTAATTATTTTTGAGACATTATCCGCTTCAAGAAGAGAGATTAAGACTCTCTCCCATAGCCCAGTGACTAAAGCACTCTCCTGCACATTAGCAGAAGGAGAATTGAACATGAATTTTTCACACTTCAAATCAGTGATCTGACCACTGTGCTGAAGGTTCACCAGGCACCAGTGACTCACTTTTCATTATGTCATTCAGTGAATCTAGTCTTCCTTTGCTTTTGTTAAAATATCCAAAATTGAAATGAATAATGTTGTTAGGTCAAAATAATGTTGACATTTTGATTCTTTAGTTCATGTTTGTGAATGATTTTTAGGTCTACTCAAACTAGGCTCTTTTTGGCAGATAAACTGATTTTTATTTGGATAGATATAATGCTATAGATATAGGTATCTGGTTCTGTTTACTAGTTTCCTTCATACTAAGCTTTCAGTCACATTTTGCATTAAAGGTATTGCTTTCCTTTTGTCTTACTCACTGTACTTTATTTTACAGATAAACCTGAAAACTGGGATGTATGGTACGAGAGCAAGTTTGATGACTGTGATAAAGAAGCTTGCTTGTCCTTTTCGAAAGAGATTCTTTGTGCTCGTGCCACTGTGGACCACAATTACTATGCTATTTGTCAGAACCTTTTATCAAGACATGCCACCTGGCGTGGCACTTCTGGAGGATTACTTCATGACCCTCCAGCTGAAATTGCCAAAGATGGCCGACTTGAGGCCTTGCTGGATGAGTGTGCCAACCCAAAGAAGCGGTATGGTAGATTCCAAGCTGCAAAAGAACTACGTGAATATCTTGCACAACTAAGTAATAACGTGAGGTAGTCCATGGTGAACAAATCTCCTTTTTTATAACACTGGCTAAAACAGTATCACAAAGACACATGGAAAAATGAGTTTTTGAGGTCATATATTCAAAAGAGTTTTTTTTTTACACAAAAAAAATTGAACTATCTGATCTGTGTTATAAATGCCATAGAAACGTTATGGTGTTCAGAGGACATTCCTCTGTAAACAGATAATGTACTTACCTAATTAAAGCTTGAGAAACTATTGACTGTTCTCCCTGATTGCCTGAGGAGTGGGTCAGATGACAGAGGACTGTGATAGCTTAAGTGACAGCTTGTTTGTCAAAGGGTACTTTACATAAAACTGCATTAGTATCACAGTTTTGTGAAGATGATGCTTTTACTTGGAAAGTCAAGTTAGTCTGATGGCCTGTTTTAAAGGCTTTTTTTTGCTGATGCCATTGTCTCATTTTTGTGTTCAAACACCTTACTGAAGTGGCATTTACATACATGCTGGTAAACCTAGGTGTCTGTTGCATTGTTTCAAATTTAACAGGTTTTATTTAATGTTGTGCTGTATGTTATTACTATGAGTGCAGGATTCCCATGTTTACTGTGTAGTCTAAGTTCTTTCCACTGTATCTTACTGTGTGTATTACATTTTTTTTAAAAAGGATAGTCATAAAGCCGACTCAGATGTCATAACCATAGTACATGCATATTTTATTTTTGTAGCTCTGCAATTTCAGGTAACCGTAGGTAATGTAGTTGCTGTACAAAATTTCAACCTTCCATGCAAGTATGTACACATAGCCATTCAGCAGGGAATAGTTTGTATGAGCAAAGTCATTTTAACCTGCAAGCAGAATATAGTAAAAATCCGTAGGAATGGAGAGTAGGTTTAAAAATAAGATCACTAGTCCAGTGTGGCGTAAACCAAAGAGAATGGTTATGTGTATTGTTCCCTAGGCTAGTCTTAAAGGAAAATTATGTATTGTAGTAACACTAATCCTTCCTCAAAATGAAATTTCAGTGGGTCCTTAGTTACTCTTTGAGAAACCTTAAGCTGCTAGTTAATTCTTGAGGGAAAATCCAAATGTAAAGTTCAGAAAATGCCTAGCAGACTAGTGTTTTGTGGTTCACAGTTGTGCTGCATTCACAATGTAATAGAAGTTTACTGTATGTTCATCCATGGGTTTAGTTGTTAAACTGTCTATGCCATGTTTGCACTAGAGACCTTGCATTGAAATAAGTTTGACTATTTGAATATCAGTAAAAAATAGTCCCTTTAATGGTTAATGTAAACCTGAGTTTCTCCCATAAACAAGAATTTGCATAAAATATCAAACACTATCACAATGGTTCACTTTTTGGAAGATTTTTGGTGGCTATTTTTCCTTTTATTCAATAGCTGCTGTAGTGTTTCATTTATCTGAACTTTGGTAAAATTCTATTCCTAAGCAAACACTTTTAGGATATATGTGGGGTTTTTTTTATTGCTTTCAGCAGTAACAAAGGGAAGGGTAGCAGTTCTAAGTCAACCACAATGATGGTATTAAAGAATGTGGAATGAGCTGGGTAGGTACCACCATTCATGACAAAGTCAACATGGCTATCAAATACTACTTCAGAGACAAATGGAAATTGGTGCTATACGAGAATTGCTGTGGGAGCAGGGTGAAGGAAAAAAACATATTGTAATTCAACACTGATTAGATGATCTTTCTCAAAGCTGGAGGATGCAGTATGGGAAACTATTACTATACAAAGATACAAAAGTTTTTCTCAGATTTTGTTGGAGTGTATTAACGAGTGTTTTACACAGCTTTAGATTTTTCACTTTAAATACATTCTGCCAATTGAGTCATATTTTACTGCAGCCCACTTGTCTTAATTTTGTTTGCAGAAGCTAATATGACACTTGCAGCTTTTCTTTTCCTAGTTGCTGTTTCTGGCTTTTTGTTTTGTTTTTGCTATTGTGAGATTGTTTTACCAGCTGTGCTGCAATCTCTTTCCCTTCAGAACTGAAGCTTTAAGTAGGGTTTATGCTACTTTTTTTTTTTTTGGGGGGACAAAATACATTTATTTGAAGAATATACATTGAAAAACGGAGATTAAATAATAGTAGCTGCTACACAAGCCTTGTTGTGTCACTGATGTTGATTTTTAAATGCCTAGCACATTATATGATTGAGTTATGTGTGATTATTAAATGGTAATAGAAAACACTGCCAGCTCTGATAGTACTTGAGGTCGTCTTATTACTAATAAATGTCCCTGGTTAGGTTTGGTTTAAAGGGTTTTAGTTCCCTCTGAAATATATAGAGAGAGGTGATTTCAGAAAGGAATCTAGAATTTTAAAAAGTAACTACAGGGAAAACACTTACGTGGAAAGCAATAAATTTTGTTCGAATTGCACCTGTCAGATATTTACTGTACAATGACAATTTATATTTTTAGTCATTGCCCATTAATATTGATGAATTCTTGGTGAAATATTTTTGAATGAGACATTTGGGGTTTGTATGTGCATTAAAATTGTCTTTTGTACTGTAAGTTACTGTTCAATTGGAATATTTTATCAAAATTGTCTCCCTGTGCCTTTATATTACACAAAGTTGTTTCTACAACTTCTAATGATATTAATAAAGAGTACTTTAAGAATCTCCTCTCAGATTTTCATTTTCAGATCAGCCTAGTTCTTTGAGATCCACTTAAAAGGGAATGTGAATAAGCATGTGTGGAAATAGACATTGTGGAGAGCATTTTAGTCCAAAGTGAAAGGTATGACACTCAATATACCTGGGTCTAGGAATTGTGCTGTGGAGTTATTTGTTAATAAGCATAAATTGCTCCAGTATTATGACCCCTTTAGAAATGTCTTGAAGTGAGCATTATTTTTTCTCGTTAAAGAGTGTACCTTAAATAATGGTATAGCTGTAGTTTTTCAATTTCTGAGAAAGAATATGCTATAATTCAAGCCGAAGTGATGGGGCCTTTTTGTTCTTGTTTCAGTTTTTAACTCCCCCAACCTGTAGCACCTTGGTGTGCATTGAAAATACTTTAAAGACACTCTGTGAGACAGTATTACTGGCTATGTCTGTGCTAAAAATTCAAGATGACCTATATTTGGTTAACTTACAGCCACTACAATAATTACTGCAGTGGTGCAAGACCAGGATCGCTTTCACCGACCTAAGCGGGGGCAGCGTGGGGAGCTGAAAACCTGGCCCTTCAGCTTCACTGGCAGCTCCCTGTCAGGAGCCCAGCTGCAACTTAGGGTCCTGGATTCCCAGTAGTTTCTTCTGCCTTGCCCCTAGGCTTCCCCATTCCTTGCTGGGGGTGGGAGAGGCCATCTGGGGCTTTTCCCCTCTCTGGTCTCTGCTGGGAATGTAAGGCAAGCTAGCTTCTTGCCACTGGAGAGTGGGATTCGTCTGTGTTGGCTTCTCGTCCCTCTCTTCCCCACTCCCTGGGACTCCCTGCAGGAGCCAGGCAACTTTTGCAATTTGGAGCTATGAAATTGACAAGATAGGGAAAGTTCTCAGCCAGGAACGGGAAAGCGGGACACCATCCAACGCTTTCTACCTACCCACTTGCTGGCAGTAGCAGGACCCAACTCCTGGGGCTTCTTGTTCCAGCTGCGAGTGAGGGCCAGCTGCCCAGCGCTCGAAAAGAGTTGGGGTAGCTGGGTTGTGGGTGAACTGCTTGTCAGTTTCACTGCTCTAAATGAAATTGACAGAATTGACAGCTGATATAAGGAATGCAGTGTGGACATAAGTTCTCTGTCCTCCTGACTACACCAACATGTTGTACACCTCTTGTGGAGGTGGAGTTACTTTGTCAATGTAGTAGTACACTTATATCAGCAGGACAGTGACATAACTAGGTTGATGTAAACTATCTTTTAGCAACTTAACTCTGTAGTGTAGGCCAAGCCAGACAAGGGATAATGGTAGCTAAAGCTCTTGTATCCTCTGCTATTCGAGGATTTACTTTGCTCACAATAATTTTTTGAGTTACAAGATTTAATGTAATTTCTGTTCTGGATTTTTAGGAAACAATTAAGTTTTGAAACAATTCTGTGATACCACAACAGATTTTCTCTCTTGATGGTCTCTCTGTTTAAAAACAGTGCCAGATGTGCTTAGAACCACACATTTTCCCCCTTCAACTTGGTGCAATACCAGTGAATTAGCCAATTTACACCAGAGCTGAATTTAGCATTTAGTTGTGGAAGCAGAGAAAATTTAACATTTGCAGGCGGACGTAAGGAAGAAGTCAATGTAAATAACCTCAGAGTCCATTATTACTCTCATTTCTGTAGCAGGCATCAGCAGCCCCCAGCATGGGTGACTTTTATTGGCACACAAAGCAGGAGCTCAGCCCCGCCCTGCCTCCCTCACGCAGCTAGGAGCTTGCTCAAAGCCTTGTGACCTGTGGATTAACAGAAGACCTGCTAATGCTACCAACGACAACCTAAACAGTAAAGCTCTGCATGTTTGTTTATTAATGAAGCTGTTGTAAGTAGGACTTTAAACGTATCCCCATCGCTCAGACTGTACATAGAAGCCAGAAGGTCACATTTCAGCATTCCACCTCGGAAAGGTTGCTGACCCCTGTTCCATAGCATATCCTGCTCCTTTACACCTAAGACCTACTACTGTCTTGTCAACATTGTTTCTTTCCTTCATTTTCTGGAGGGGTTAGTTACAGCTGGGTTCTTCGTGAACCACTGAAGGCATTTCAGACTTGGTTTTCTAGAACTAAGTGTGGCTAGTCAGCTATGTAACCTGTTGTTCAGTCTTCTCTGTATTTAGCAGATTGGAGGGACTCCGTCTTTATCCAGTACTTGGAGGAATAAGAATGGAACAAATATGTCCTGCTTAGTAGGAGTGGCAAGAAGGGGAGGTGCCCGTTGTGAAAGGTTTAATTTTGCTATTTGTGTCTACTCTGTTTTTGGCTTTCACTTTCTACACGATATAGAAAAAAGCAGTTTCATTGATTTTCTTTTTTCAAAGGCCAGAAGGGGCCATGGGCCAGATTTTTCTGACGGAATCTAGGTGGCCAAAAGTAGAGATTAGTGGCCAGGGACATACAGGCATCTTAGAAACCTAACTTAATTTGAGTTAAATGGAACTTGGTGTCCAGCCTACCTAAATACCCTAAAAACTCCACAAGTGCCAACTTGTATGTTAGGCTGTCCAAATTGCTCTGAAAAAATGTTCCCAGTTAGATCATCTACTAGTCTAATTATAACAAAGTCTGTAATACTTTTAGTCCTGTTACTGGTGTATCTATAAAAGAATATATACAAGAAAGACACCCTGTCTTGATCTGAAGATTTCAAAAGGTAGGAAATTACTGCGTCGCTGAGTAACTGATTCCAATGGTAAGTCACCCTGTTCTGGTTTTTGATTTTTAAAGTAAAAGCTAGTTTTTAAT
This sequence comes from Carettochelys insculpta, assembly GCF_033958435.1. Taxonomy (NCBI): domain Eukaryota; kingdom Metazoa; phylum Chordata; order Testudines; family Carettochelyidae; genus Carettochelys; species Carettochelys insculpta. The sequence goes on from NC_134146.1 coordinate 22,885,413, forward strand.
TAAAGAAAACTAGTTACAGTATCAAGTCAGTGTATTGCATCTATATAGTTATAATCTCAAAGAATTAAATCAGGATTTTTTTTTTGTTTTTTGTTTTTTAAAAAAACCCTGACATTAATCTTATCCTGATCTATTATTTTTTCATGGAATCTTGTTAGCATTTCCATTTTTGTCCAAGATTGAGGGCTTTTATGAGGTTTTGCACTTTTTAAATATTAGCACAATATCAGCACTGTTCTAGTTTTCTGAAATGTCTGTTTCAAGAGTTATTTAACTGATGATCAGTAGATCAGAGGTGTCATCAACCAACTCATTTAGTACCCTTAGCTGCCAGTTACTACTGACTAATGTAAAATGTTTATCCCTAATAGCTTAACATTATTTTCTAATGTACCAGAAAGCAGTTAATTGTCCTCATGTGATATGAATACATCAAACACATTTATTATGCACTGTTTTTTTCTGCATTAACACTTTTTTTTTAATCTTCTCCATCTATAAATGGTCCCGAACCATGTTTAGAATTTATTTGGTATGTGATATATTTAAAAATTGTTGTAACAGTTCTGCTAGCTGTGGATTTTTTTTCATATGTTGTTGGCCCATCTTATCAATTTTCTATACTTCATATATTTGTAGAATTTGTCATCTACTTCACATTTGTTTGTTTTGTTTTTAATAGCTGCCTTCACATCCTCTCTTAACCAGACTGTGCGGTGTAATAAACAAAACCACTCTGTCAATGGTGTGCAGTAGTTTGTGACTGAAATTCCTAACAGAATAGGTCTGTCCATCTCTAAATATTAAACATCCTGCTTTGGTATATTTCTTTCAAGGTGAAAAATCATGCCTAATTTATATACAAACGAGGGTACATTATCTCAGGAATGTTGATTTTAGGTGAAGAGCTACAATGTAGATAGGTTCTTCAGTGTCAAAATGACTAACCAAGGACCACTTATAAGAAACTCTAGAGTTTATCATTCAGGCCCTGTTAATATCAGGAAATGAAGTGTTGCTCCTGGCACTCAGGGGAAATTTGATACCAATTCCTAACACAGCATACCCATAAGTGAACCAGAATGTGACTCTACTGGAACATTGTTGAAATAGTCTTACCAAAGGTGGGGGCGGGAAAGCTGGCAATTTCCTGCAAAAATAGAACATTCTAGATGGGCAAACACTAGCCATGCACCATCTCATCTGGTACATGCTTGGTAAAAGCACTTGGAGATCTGCCGGTGAAAAGTGCTATAAAAGAGTTCATATTTATTAAAAGTGAAGAAAACCTTAAAGCAGTGGGCAGTCAATTTAAAAAAAAAAAAAAAAACCCAGGGAAGCTAGAGGTCCGTAATTCAGATAAGGGATGTGGTTTCTTCAATAGAGAATTGCCTCACCCTAGTTCATCTCCCTTTGATCAACAGAAAAATGCCCTGAAACTAAGCATATAAGAACAAACGTAAGCGATGTCAGTGAAGAAAGTGCTTTTCAGAACCAAACGTTCTCCTTACATGCTTCTACTGAGAACATTCTCAAGAAGGGATCAGGTAGATAACTGTAAAATATAGCCATCTGATACAGATTGTACTGAGAAGTCTAAAGCTGTTCTGATAGTTTGGCCTCAGCTCAAACATGGAAGAAGCAATGGCCACTTCCCATCTATGTTAATTGGTAATTTTAATTCTTCTTCGAGTGTCCCCGTGGGTGCTCCACATTAGGTGTCGGGCTCGCCTGGCGCCGCAGATCGGATCTTCCAAGCAGTTTCTGCCGGACCGCGTATGCGCCGGTGTGCGCCGCTCCCTTGCACGCTCCTGGCCATGTGCGCAATCCGGTCCCCGCCAGTTCCTCTTAACTGCCGTCGGCTGCAGACGGAATCCGACTAGGCTATGGCCAAGTTAGCATATTCAATGGTTTTAACTGTTTTTCTTTAAAGTTTTCAAGTTCTTAGGCTACTGTTAAGTTAGCCAGTTGTTATTTTAAAAAAAAAAAAAAACAAGCGGGACGGCATTCAGTCCAGTCCTAGTAACAAGCAGAGCACTGGAGGCCAGGAGCCTAGGGCCATTAGCCCTCCTGCCGCAGCAGGCTATCGGAGAGGGGGAAAACAGCACAGAAGGTGCTAAGTACCCCATTAACAACTGAAAGACTCACCAACAATGTCCTCTTCAGGATTCAAGAAATGTGAGTCTTGCCGAGAGGCAATGCCAGCGTCTGATGGGCACAGTCACTGCATAAGGTGCCTAGGGGAGTCCCATGTCATGCAGAAATGCTCCTTCTGTGCAAAATTAACAGCCAGAGCAAGGAAGGACAGGGAGATGCGGCTTAAAATGCTGCTCTTCAACAAGGCCCTCCAGCCAGACGTGCTGGAGCGGCCGTGGCAGGAGGGACCCTCCAGGGCCCATAAAAGGAAAGCCGCCTCCCTCACCCCATCAGCGCAAAAACGGAGGAAAGTCTCCCCAGCCCGATCCCTGCCAGCAGCAACAGTGAGTGGGACGGGAGGAGCGCACAGACCCCAGCCGCAGCAACAGCTGATCGGCGGCGGCACGGAGAGACACGTGGAGGCGGCTCAGCCTCCGATAATCAAACAGCCGTCCCGCACCGCAGGCAGGGCGGCGGCTAAACAAGCGCCGGTACCAGCGGCACCGCAAGCAGTGGCACCGACCCCCGGGGAACCGGCGGTGCAGAGCGCGCAGGCACGCAGCCTGCAGGCACCGGAGGACACCGCCCGTGCAGCACCGCCCATAAGCGTGCCAAGCGCGGTGCGGACGGGGCCGAGATCCCCTACATGTCAGGGGGCGGAGCTACACCCTCAAGGGAGGGGGAAGGCTGCACACACAAAACAAGGCACCGCAGCCCCTCTCCAGACAGGGCTGCAGAGTTGCTTTCTCTCAGCCCTCCGCTCATGCTGCAGACTCCAACTAGAAGGCAAGGGTCCCCCCTAGTCTACCCGGAGCCCCCGTCTCCATTTTTACAACCAGCCTCGCCCTGGTTGGGACCACCTTCACCCTTCCTGGGGTTTGAGCCGCTGGAGTACTATCACAAATCGCTTTCTCCAGTGTCCCAGGTCTCTCGACGATCTCACTCCCCCAGACGCAGGGGGTACGCACCAAGGGAGTGGTCTAGGTCACCTTCCCAAGAACAGTGCCCATGCTGCCATGGTCGCCCCTATCACGCGGGGCATAGACACCACCGGCAATCTACCAGGGAAAGATCCCCACAGACGGTCCCATATCCCCGAGGGCAATCGCGAACGGGGACAGAGACTCAAGTATCTCAGGGGGAACTGGTTATGGAACCCCGAGATTTTCCCTTGCAAGCTTCCAGCGAGCGGATGTACCATCACCAACAGGAACCGGAAGGGTCCAGAGAGGCGTACCCTAGTGGTTCCTCGCTCTCCTCCCCGGATGAGGCTACGGCCCCGGGGGACGTCCATCCTCCGGACGATCTCAAACAGTTTCAAGAGCTGTTTAAGAAGGTGGCCTTCACGCAAGGCATCCAGACAGCAGAGGTGCAAGAGAAACACCATAAGCTCCTCAAAAATCTGAGACCTCCGGCCTCCTCCAAAATAGCAATACCGCTTGATGAAGCAATCTTGGAGTCTGCCACTATGATATGGCAGACCCCTGCGACTATTCCGCCTGTCCACAAGAGAGCAGATAAGAAATACTTCGTGCCGGCGAAGGGCATGGAGTTCCTGTTCAGCCACCCACAACCAAATTCCTTGGTGGTGGAGTCGTTGCAACAAAGATCCAAGACATCTCAATTCAAGACAGGGGGAACAGACAAAGATGCCAAGAAGCTAGAGCTGTTCGGCAGAAAGGTCTACTCCTCCTCCACTCTACTGTTGCGAATGGCAAATTACGCAGCGCATCTAGCGAACCATAATTTCGACAACTACACTAGGTTAACCTCCCTCATGGACTTGCTTCCAGAGGACAAGAAACCGGTGCTCAAGGCCATCGTGCAAGAAGGCTACACGGCCTCGAGGACGGGAGTTCAGATCGCCCTGGATGTTGCAGACACAGCAGCACGCTCCACAGCTACGGCAGTGGTGATGTGAAGGGAGTCCTGGCTCCAGACTTCGGGTATACCGAGGGATCTGCAGGCAAAGATAGTCGATCTTCCCTTTGACTCGCAGAAGCTGTTTGCGGAATCAACTGACTCGGTCCTTCATTCCAGTAAAGATTCAAGAGCCACACTTAGGACCCTGGGGATTTACACCCCTCCATACAGAAAGAAAAAGTACTACCCTCAACAAAGACGGTACCAGTACCAGCAACAGCGTCCCCAGTACCACAGGGGTTACGAGCAAGGGCGACATCAACAGCACCAGCAGTACAGAACTCCCAGGTGACGTTCCCAACAGAGCCGTGCGTCCTCGGGGCAGGGCCAAAGGCCACAAGTTTGACACGCAGATCCAGGGCTGCGCCATCACTACCATCGCACAAGGTCATCTGAAACGGTTATTCCACCATCGCCTCCGACCATTCTACGACCAGTGGCAAAGGATCACCACAGACAAATGGGTGCTGGAGATCATAGCCACGGGGTACGCCATCCCCTTCCAGTCGCTCCCACCGCCACGACCTCCACCCAGGCCCCACCTCCAGGAGGCCTCCCACGTAGCGAGGCTCAAGCAGGAGGTAGACCATCTCATGCTCATAGGGGCAGTGGAAAGAGTGCCGGAGCAACTGCAAGGGAAAGGGTTCTACTCGAGGTACTTCCTCACGGAGAAAAAGACAGGAGGCTGGAGGCCCATCGTAGATCTTCGAGGCCTCAACCGGTATCTGCGCAAGCAACGCTTTCGGATGATCACAATCGCCTCCATCCTTATGGCACTAGACGATGGAGATTGGTTCGCAGCCCTCGACTTACAAGACGCGTATTTTCACATAACTATCCATCCGGCTCACCGACGATTCCTCCGGTTCATGGTAGGCAAAGAACATTTTCAATACAAGGTCCTACCGTTTTGGCCTCTCCTCGGCCCCCAGAGTCTTCACCAAGACCTTGGCAGTGGTGTCAGCCTACTTGCACAGACGGGGTATTTATTTTCCCGTATCTGGACGACTACCTACTCAAAGGGGCCTCGAAGGAGGAGGTACTACGCATGATACGCATCACAGCAGGCACGTTCTCTTCGCTCGGCCTGGTTATCAATCTGGCAAAATCAAAGATAGACCCCCCCACACAGGACATAGAGTTCATAGGGGCACGCATAAATTCTATTACAGCGAGAGTGTATCTACCAGAGACTTGCTTTCGGGCCATCGGCTCCCTCGTGCAGGTCATCACCTTCAGCCCTACGGTGCCGGTCCTGACGTGCTTATAGCTGCTGGGCCACATGGCAGCAGCGACGTTCGTAGTACAGAACGCCAGGTTACACATGCGCAGCATGCAGCACTGGCTGGCGAGCGTATACAAACCGGCAGCACACACCATTCACAGGCTGGTGTCGCCCACAGCAGAGGTGCACAAATCCCTGCAATGGTGGGTAAACCCCAAGAACTTGCTAACAGGGGTACCCTTCCACCAACCACAAATATTGGTTTTTCTTACTACAGATGCCTCCCTCATAGGGTGGGGAGCACACATGCGCGAAGAGGTGACTCAAGGGCTGTGGTCCTTCACGGAGCAGTCACTGCACATAAATATACTGGAGCTCAGAGCAGTGTTCAACGCCTGCAGACACTTTCGAGACCATATACAAGGCAAAGTAGTCGGGATCAGTACAGACAATACCTCCACCATGTTTTATATAAATCGGCAAGGAGGAGCTCGGTCCCGTGCCTTATGTGCGGAAGCAGTCCAGTTATGGAACTGCTGCATCACCAACAATATAATCTTGAAAGCCTCGTACTTACCAGGCGCTCACAATGTGAAGGCAGACCAGCTGAGCAGGCGTTTTGCACTCACGCACGAGTGGCAGATCCGTCCCAATCTGCTACGACCGATTTTTCACGCATGGGGTTTTCCCCAGATAGACGTGTTTGCCACTCAACACAACAAGAAGTGCCCATGATTCTGCTCCAGGGCAGGACTGGGACGGGGGTCCCTGGGGGATGCATTCGCGATCTCCTGGAGGGGCCCCCTGCTTTACGCTTTTCCTCCCACAGTGCTGATCCACAAAGTCTTGTAGAAAGCCAGGAGGGAAGGAGCCCGTATGATCCTGATAGTCCCAACATGGGGTCGACAGCAATGGTTCCCCCTGCTCCTGTGCATGTTGGACCGTCCACCGATGCCCCTTCTGGTGGTGCTGGATCTGCTCACGCAAGCCCAGGGGTCCATAGTGCATCCGCACCCCCAAGGCCTGCAACTACAAGCGTGGTTAATCCATGGCTCAGCTCCCTAGAGAGCACATGTACGGAGGAAGTGGAACAAATCCTAGAAAGTAGCAGGAGGACTTCCACCAGGAAGACCTACAAGCAGAAATGGACTCGCTTCACGGCATGGTGTTCTACCAAACAGCTAGCCCCCCTTTCGGTGCCTATACCTGTAATATTAGAGTATTTACTGGACCTCAAGAGAGGAGGACTCTCACTATCCTCGTTAAAGGTCCACCTTGCCGCCATTTTGGCGTTCAGACACAAAGAGGAAGGGCACACGGTGTTCGCCCATCCCATGGTTACCAGGTTCCTCAAAAGGGTTGGTAAACCTCTACCCCCCTCGGAAACCGCTTCCACCTTCGTGGAACTTGGACCTGGTGCTTAATGTGCTAACGGGACCACCGTTCGAGCCTTTGGCCACGGTTTCCCTCCGCCTCCTTACGATAAAGACGACCTTTCTTCTCGCAATCACGTCAGCTCTCAGGGTGAGCGAGCTTGCGGCAGTTATGGCAACGCCACCCTGCACTGTTTTTTCCAAGGAGGCGGTAACCATACGGCTGCATCCAGCCTTTGTTCCTAAAGTTTCTTCTGAGTTTCACATTAACGAACCTATTGTTTTACCCTCGTTTTATCCAAAGCCTCATAACTCTAACAGAGGCACACCTACACCTCCTGGACGTGAGGAGGGCACTGGCCTTCTATATAGACAGGACCAAGTCCTTCCGGAAAACGGATAGGCTCCTAGTCTCTCTCGCTCTCAAATCGAAAGGAGAAGGTCTCTCTTCGCAGAGAATCTCGAAGCACATTGTATCCTGCATTAAAATGTGCTACAAACTCAAAAAGACTCCTTTACTGGCCACGTCCAGGGCTCATTCCACTAGGGCGGTGCCGGCATCAACAGCCTTTTTCAAGGGCATTGCGCTAAAAGACATTTGCAGAGCGGCGACCTGGTCATCCTTTGACACCTTCGCCAAACATTATGCCCTTCACTGGGTATTCCAAGAGGATACCCGTCTCTCGACAGCGGTCCTCTCGGGGACAAGCTGCACATAATCCGATTACCCACCTCCTATCTTGGGTTACTGCTGGGTAGTCACCTATTGTGGAGCACCCACGGGGACACTCGAAGAAGAAAGAAAGAGGTTACTCACCGTAGTAATGGTAGTTCTTCGAGATGTGTCCCCGTGGGTGCTCCACTACCCGCCCATCCTCCCCGCTTCAGATCTCTGTTTAGTGTTTTGCAGGAGTATCCGAGGCGGTTGGTCAAGGAACTGGTGGGGACCGGATCGCGCACGTGACCAGGAGCGCGCAAGGGAGCGGCACGCACCAGCGCATGCGCGGTCCGGCAGAAACTGCTTGGAAGATCCGATCTGTGGCGCCGGGCGAGCCCGACACCTAATGTGGAGCACCCATGGGGACACATGTCGAAGAACCACCGTTACTACGGTGAGTAACCTTTCTTTTTTGCTTTACATTTAACTCATTTGATTTATCATTTTAGAATGCTTGGTGGTACAATTTCTGGTACTGGTGTGTAATTAAAATTCTCTCAGAACACCTTTTTGATTCTTCATACCTTTCTGCAAGTGCATTGTCTCTATTCCATATCCTGAGAGAGTTCTTAAGTATTTCTTCATGCTCTTTGAAGGTAAATGCCAGTAAATTTTATATCTTTTTAGTGCCTTCTGCGGTTCCTTTCTGTGCATGTAGAGAAAGATCTTATTGTTTCATGGGGGAAATGTAGTGTCAGTTTGGTTGAGGAGAGGCCCAACCCCTGTTCTATCTGATCACAACTGCATAATTGTTGTGGAAGGGAGGTTTCTTGTGCCCCTCACCTTCCACTTCCCTATTATCTGGGCACTGCATTTCAGGAAATATGTGGAAAAATTGGAAAGGGTCCAGAAAAGAGCAACAAGAATGATCAAAGGTATAGGGAACATGACCTACGAAGAAAAGATGAAAGAATTGGCCTTGTTTAGTTTGGGGAAAAAAAGAAGATAGTGGTTTTCAGGTATCTAAAAGGGTGCCGTAAGGAGGAGGGAGAAAACTTGTTCTTGGCCTCTGAGGATAGAACAAGAAGCAATGTGTTTAAATTGCAGCAAGGGAGGTTTAGGTTAGGAACTTTTTCTTATCGTCCAACTGTCAGGGTGGTCAAACACTGGAATAAATTGCCTAGGGAGGTTGTGGTATCTCCACCTCCAGAGATATTTAAGAACAGGTTAGATATATTTCTATAGGGAAGGTCTCGACAGTACTTGGTCCTGCCATGAGGGCAGGGAGCTGGACTCTGACCTCTCAAGGTCCCTTCCAGTCTTAGTATTCTATGATTCTATGATCACAGGAAGCTAAACACAAGACCCTCATTGGGACTATCATCCCACCAACATTTTTCAGGGCTGGAAGGATGGTTATAAACTCAAATAGTTCTTGACATTTTTTATCTGGTATGATCTAAAGCTCTTAAGTTCAGCTCCTAGTTTCCTTTTTTACACCAACTCACAGGCTATATCACAATGGAAAGGATTGTCTAAACTAGTGTTTCTTGAACTATTTGAGACCATGGAACACCAGACAATAATTTTTATGTAAAACACCTATCAAAGAAAAAATTGTTGTCAGACCAAAAAAAAAAAGCAACATATACAGCAAAAACAAAATGAAGGAATTTTAACTGGGTATCATAACAATTAAAAAGTAACATTTTACCTGGTTTTAATAACAGAAAATATATAACATCAGTGTATTTTTCCAAACAACTCTTATGACTTGTTTACAGACCACCAATTTTCCGTCAAACATAATTTAAGAAACATAGTTCTAAACACTTTTTAATTTAATAGTAAAATTAAAGTAATAGTAAAGCTGTGATCTGCCAGATCTGAAATTCATGTGACTCATGACATGGCTTGATCTGAGGCATAATAGTTTTTCTTTTTCTTTAAAAGGCTGCTTTTAAAACATTTCAATTTTTTTTCAAAGCTGGTATTATAAATCCTTGCACCTTGTTTAATAAATAGGTCTTTTATATCTTACAAGTTAGGCTTTTATGAAGTATCTTCTGTAATTAATTCTTTAGCAACTTCCACATAGATATCTGGATTTCAATTTCCTGTCTCTTCTAACTTGTTTTTTAAAGTGTAACACCATAACTGAGCCTTCAGTATTCTCTATGTGCAGAATAAGGATATCTAAATTATATTACGGTCACTTTTTTCCTATGTCATAACCATACTTTAAGAACTAGCTCTCATTAACTAGCGTACGTTCACATATGGTACCAATATATGGTCTCCGATGTGACATCCTAGTAGGAAATGTTCAAGTAACTTATGTCCTGTTATTACTGCTCTAGTAGATTGTTACCCCTGTCCCCCTGTGAAATAAATTTCATATCCCTGTTCTGAGGTGACAACTGGTACTGCTATTCTATTATGTGTATAAAATTCCTTGTGGGATCTGCTGGTGCTAGCTGAATTATTTAATTGAGCTAGCAAGACTTACTTAACAGGTAAGAATTAAATTAAATTTCATTTTGTCTCTGACTCTACCAGCTCAATAGGCAATTCCATTTTAAGGCTGTTTACTTTTTCTCTGTTTTTCCCAATCTCTTTTGTCCTTAATCAAAACAATTAAAATCTGTACTGCTCCATCTGAAGAGTCCTTGTTCACCAGGGTTCCAAAGCTGTGAGTGAATTTCTCCGTGGCTACATCTACATTAGAAGCATCTGCCTACAGAAGTTACTGTCGAAATAGATGTTCTAACAAAACTTCCATCAGATCGCATCTACACTTAAAAGCGGATTGATCTTCTGATCCACTCTGTTGACAGAAGGACCCTCCTGGAGTATCTACACATCTTTTTTGTCAACAAAATACATTTTGTGTGTAGATACACTGCAAGTTTTGTCAGCAAAGCCCCAGTGGCCCTTGAGAGAGAGATCGGCACTGACAAGGCTCACCAGCTAGAGAGAGCTAAATTTCAGAACCAAACCATTACAGTCCTGTGAAGAACTAGTCTTGGGGATTGTGTACAGAGGAGAGCTTTAGGTGGTATAGTTTGAAACAATATTCCTTTGTGTGGACCTTCTCACTTTGTTGTAAGAGTACTTATTTCACTTTAGCTTAAACCCCTTCCAATGTGACATAAGTGAAACCGAAAAAGGGACTTGGAGACATCAGAAAAAGCATCCATCCAGGGAGTTGTAGTGCTTTGACTGTTCATTTAAATTCACATCTTAGCATTGTAGAGGTGAACTTCTCTGAGTATACAGGCACTCAGTTATTTCTGCATATTTCAGGGGGTGCAGTAGATGGCTTACGCAGTCAGATTGAAATAACTAATTCAGACAGTACTAGAACTTCTGAAGACTCATTCATCCTCCTTTACAATTACTCAAACAGGTAATCTTTACACTCTTTATTACACTTCATTTATGTCTGAAAGGGACAAAATTAAATGAGCTTTTGTCTGCCTGTAGAATTCCTTAGCTTAATTTTCATAGCTGACACTCCTATGTAACAAGTGCTGTGCTATGACTTCTGGGAATCTACAGAGCTATAGGAAGAGTCGTCCACCTAGAGTTACTGAAAACTGAGTGACATTTTAAATTTGATCGCGAACTTTGCTAGCAATATGGTTCACTGCTTTCTGGGAGAGAAGTATCGGCAACCTGACCTACACTGGCTGATACATTATTGAACCATTGCAATGCAATGCTCTGCCAAGTCATGGTGCATCCAGCAACTGTGAAATGTGTGGGAGTGGGGCGAGATCTCTCATTTGGCTGCTACTTAGAGGTGTGGTATGGAAAGCTAAGGGAACTTGCAAATGTTTTACTTGGCTTGTTTGGTTGCTGTTTAAATTTATATAGCATTTAAAGAGTTAATGAATATTGACCTTCATAGTGCTTCAATTTTGAGCCAGAAAGCTCTGACTTTTAAAATCTGGCGATTTCTAAATATGGTGTCTTAATTGAATAAGTTTTGGCTTTTTGAAAAATGATACACCAGAGAATACATTTCAAAATGAAACACCTAATACACTACCGGCAAGGCAGAAGGAGTCTACTGTTTGCGAGTTACTAGTTGCTCAAGAAAAGACAGTAATTGACCTTTTGTTTAGAACTTGGTCTTTGCTGAGTATATATTAGTATTGTATATTCTTGTTTATAGCTTTATTTTTCTCAAAGTTCCATGCACTTATAAATGTTGAAGAATGTTACAGGTAATTTTACTACTAATTTTGTTACTATTCTAAAATACCACAGTAATGCCAAAATTACCCTTTCAAAATGTGAACCTGGGGGTGGTGGTGCGTGTTTTCTTCCTGAATAACTAATAATACTGCTTATGCAGATCAGCTGGCAAGTGCTTCGCTTTTGTCGGTCTTGTGTTTGGCTGTGTTGTTGACTCCTGTCTTCTATCGACTAGTTTGGTCCTCAGCTGTAACTGGCTTGGTCACCCTTCTGTCTGATAAATTCTCATTGGCCAACTGGTCAGGCTTCAGGTGAGTATTGGAGACAAGGTATGAGAGGATAGTTACATTTTATTGCACCAGCTGTTGGAGAGAGAAACAAACTTTTGAGCCATACAGAGCTCTTCTTGGTAACTTTGACTTTTCATATTAGGCAATTGATGTTCTTTCACAGGCTGAATCTTTCTGATGTATTGTAAAGCAGGTCACAATTTTTGGGTCTAGGAAACTGTCTTCATTCATTGTTACAAAAAATTGCAATGTGAGAATGTACACACAGTTCTGGTTGAGAAGTGCAAAAACGGATCTCTGTTTTAAAATGATATTCAGGTTTTAGGGGGAGATACAGCTTTTCTACTATATGATGCTATTTGCCAGTGTTCATGTCTTTTTATTTTTTTAAACTGCTGTCATGTACGTCAAATGCTTCTCTGCTTGTTTCAGTGGAATAACAGTCTGTTTAAACCAGTGTAAATGAAAGGCAGGCAAGCCCCAAAGTAAATTCACACCCATGCTCTGTCTTAGTTGGATAGGGTGTGTTCAGAACCTTACAATACTTTTTGTTCTGTTCTAGCAATAATAATCACTGTTCTGGCCAGCAATCAGAAGTGCATTTCAACAGGTCTGTCCTTTTGTTAAAAGACTGCCTCATTAATAAGAACCTCTCAATAATCAGCACACACAATGAAAGTTGAATGATGATAAGCAGCAGATGTACAAATGGAGTTAATGCAGCAAATTAAAATTTGGTCTTTAGTTTCCCTGACTTCTTTGCAAATAATATCTTCCTTCCATTCACTCGGCTCTAATGAGTATTTCAGTAACATACATGTTCTCTGTGTAATCTGACATTGTATATTTTACGTGAACATCTGTTCTGTGGGAAATCAAATGTAACTAAGAACCATGTAACTTTTTTTTTCTTCTTCTTCACCCTCTCCCAAAAGACTAGCCTGACAGTGTCTAAATGGACACCACATAGCCCTAACTACACCAATATAAGCTCTTTGCCTCGAGTGCAGGTGGAGTTAGGCTGATGTTACAGGGCACTTGTATCAGTGCGATATAAGGCTATTGTGGGAGCACAGACATGATTAGCTGTTCTGTTGACCTAACTCGGTAGTGTAGACCAGCTGTAGTTATACTCTGAGGAGTTTTAAAAGTGTATCTCCTCATGGTATTTATGGATCATAAAGTACGCCTACCTGCTAAGGAAGATTCAGGAGGAATGATCTTACACTTATTATCTGTGTCTTTTGATGCTTTGTTTGAGCACTCTGCAGCCCATTCCACAGTGCTTACCTGCCTACTTCTCTGCGTTCTCTGCAGACAATGTTACAGCTTCACTTTTGGAGTTCCTATTCCCAAATCCTATCCAAGTATTTACTTGGACAAAATACTGTATTTTTAAAGAATACTATACAAGCCTTTTTCGGATGACGCTAACTTCCTCTACTCGATATATCAATATCATAAAAAAACCCTATTTCTCACTTTTTTACACCATATTCTTTTCCTGCAACTGTTCATTATACTATTGTGTGCCTGTTGCTTTTATTTAGCATGATGACCTAGAACATAAGATACCATGACTTGAGTGCTGGGGACAAAACTAGATGATACATTGAGTTTCCTCCCAGTCCTAGACTTAACTATGATTGTTTGATAGTAATAGATAAGGGAAGTCTTTGCTTACTAGACTTAATTTATTTTGGGTGGGTAAGCTACTTTTTATGGCATTTCTTCAGTCAACAATTCTTTCCTAATTGAAAGAAAGTATGCCAACTTTTGTACTCTCTTACCCCTTTAGAAAGGTATATCAAGCATAACAAGAAGGATTTCTAGAGGTATGTTAGCAACAAGAAGGTGGTCAAGGAAAGTGTAGGCAACCTAGTGACAGATGATGTAGAAAATGCTGAAGTACTTAATGCTTTCTGTGCCTTGGTCTTCCCAGACAAGGCAGATCTCAGACTGCTGCATAGGGCAGCGTGGTATGGGAAGGAGGTGAGCAGCCCTCAGTAGTGAAAGTACAGATTAAGGACTACTTAGAAAAGCTGGGCATGCAAAAGCCCTTGGGACCAGATCAAATGCATCCAAGCTTGCTCAGAGAGCTGGGTGAAGTGGTTACAGAGCCATTGGCTATTATCCCTGAAAACTCATGGTGATCAAAGGAGGTCCAAAGTGACCAGAAAAAAAAAATGGTGCCCACCTTTAAAAAAGGGAAGGAGAATCTGTGGAAGTAATAGACTGGTCAACCTCATCTCAGTCGGTCAACCTCATCTCCATCCTTGGAAACATTCTGGATTAGGTTGTTAAGGAATCTATTATGAAACACTTGGAGAGGAGGATCCAGAGCAGTCTATATGGATTCACAAAGGGCAAGTCATGTCTAAATAACCTAATTGGTGCTGTGGATATGGGGACAGTTGTTGACATGTCATAGCTTGATATTAGCAAAGCTGGCTACAGTCTCCCACCGTATTCCTGCCAACAAGTTAAAGAAGTTTGATGGGATAAATGGACTCTAAGGTGGATAGACAGCTGTCTGTGTCATTGGGCTCAACCAGGGTGGATAAAAGATTTAAAAAACATCAGTAACAGGGTTTTTTATTTAAATCAGATTTTATTTTTTTAAATCATGAATAAAGTCCAAAATTTCTTATTTCAAAATCAGGTACAATTAACACTTATCACAAATATGCTACACATACGCTTACAGTCTTTTAAAAATTAATTAAATGGCTCTAGTTTGTCCATCTTATTCATGGTTCTGGGCTTTCAATTTCTGTTTCTCAGCAGACTACAAAGTAACACGGACACAAGGATTGTTTTTGTTCTATGCTTCTGTGGCAGTGGACCTTGGCCAAGCCCAGCACAGGAGTTAGTTGAAGTATTGTCTTAAAGACAGAGACACAATAGGAAAGGACAGAGGCATCACAGAAAGGAACCATGGAGTGAGCCAGAAGGAAAAAGCGAAAATGTTGTTCGTGCACACACAGCTTCCTATATTCCCCCCCCACACACAGACAAACACCTACAGGATCTCTACCAAGCATTCTTGAAACTGCAATACCCACCTGAGGAAGTGAAAAAACAGATCAACAGAGCCAGATGTGTGCCACGAAGCCTCCTACTACAGGACAAGCCCAAGAGAGAAACCAAGAGAACACCACTAGCCATCACCTACAGTCCTCAGCTAAAACCTCTATAACGCATCATCAGGGATTTACAACCCATCCTGGACAATGATCCCCCACTTTCACAGGCCTTGGGAGGCAGACCAGTCCTTGCCCACAGACAACCTGCCAACCTGAAGCAAATCCCAACCAGCAACTATATACACCACACCACAGTCACTCTAACTCAGGGACCCATCCATGCAACAAGCCTCGTTGCCAGCTCTGCCCACATATCTACACCAGCAACACCATTACAGGACCTAACCAGATCAGCCACACCATCGTGGGTTCATTCAGCTGCACATCTACCAATATAATTTATGCCATCATGTGCCAGCAATGCCCCTCTGCTATATACATCGGACAAACTGGACAGTCTCTACATAAAAGAATAAATGCAAACAAATCAGACATCAGAAATGGCAATATACAAAAACCCGTAGGAGGGCACTTCAACCTCCCAGGCCACACAGTAGCAGACTTAAAAGTAGCTATCCTACAGCAAAGAAATTTCAGGACCAGACTCCAAGGAGAAGTTTCTGGGCTGCAGTTCATCTGCAGGTTCGATGCCCTCAGCTCTGGTTTAAACAAAGACTGTGAATGGCTGGCTAAATACAGAAGCAGCTTCCGCTCCCTTGGTGTTCACACCTCTAGATCAACTGCTGGTAGTAAGCCTCACCCTTGCTGACTGAGCTAACCTTGTTATCCCCACCCTTGCTCTGGCTTATTTATACCTGGCCCTGCAGATTTCCAAGACCAGCATCTGATGAAGTGAGTCTGTGCTCACGAAAGCTCATGCTCAAAACTTTTCTGTTAGTCTGTAAGGTGCCACAGGACCCTTCGTTGCTGTTACAGATCCAGACTAACACGGCTACCCCTCTGATAGAAGAAAAGTCATGGCCTCTGGGTGTAAGAGAAACCCAATTTGGGAATATTTTTAAGAAATTCATTTCCTGGATGAAAAAAGGAAAACATGTCAAACGTAAGCAGTGCCAGAAGAAGATGCAGGGCCTACTTGCAAAAATGAAACTGCTTAGTGGGAGAAAAGGTGGATGAAGATGGTGCATATGTTTGTGTGGATCAACTGGTTAGTAACTTAAATAATTCACTTTGTAGTACATCATTCTTCAGGATTTGCTCTATTCCTTTTAGTGTAAGTGCGATTTGAAAATTAAATTCCCAAGCTGTTTGCTGTGTTGGATGTTACTAGAAAAAAATGTTTAGTTTAGCTAATCCTTACGGTTTATTTAATTGGTTAACTAGATTTAGAATCTGTCACTCAAATATACAATACAAAAAACTGCAGTAAGAGAAATTTAGAGTTGCCAGTTGTCATTTTCTTATTTTAGATTACATAATACATGCCCCTTATTTTGGAACATCATGGCCACAGACCATAATGGTGATGCCATAGGTCTGTTCCCTATTTTATTTCCGTATAACTCAGCTTTTCCAAAGGAACCCTGTTCTACACTTCTCTCAAAAAAACAGAAGTGCCAGGGAGTTCAATGGGGCTTACTCCGAAATTAAGCACACTCTAAGCACAGTCAGCCTTAGGTTTTTTTGGCAACTTATTTTAAATCAATGATTTTTGAGGTAATGTTAAATCATCTTAGTTTAAATGAATCTGCCCGGGGCTGTTAATCAATCAGCGGTCAATCCTGGGGCCAGTTTTGTTCAGTATCTTCATTAAAGATCTGGATGTTGGGATGGCCTGCACCTGCAGCAAGTTCATGCCCTCAGGTGAGGGGAGAGGTAGGTGTTCTGGAGGATAAGGATAAGGTCCAGAGTGATCCAGACAAATTGGAGGATTGGGCCAAAGGAAATCTTATGATGTTCAGCAAGGACATGTATAGATTCTTACACTTATGATGGAAGAATCCCATATATCACTACAGGCTCAGGTCTAACTGGCTAACCACCAGTTCTGCAAAAAAAAGATTTAGAGATTGCACTGTATGAGAAGCTGGGTATGAGTTGACAGTATGCCCTGGCTGGCAAGAAGGATAACAGCATATTGGGCTACGTTAATTAGGAGCAATGCCAGTAGATTGAGTGAAGTTATTATTCTCTATTCGGCACTGGTGAGGGCACCCATGAAGTACTGTAATCAGTTTTGGGGCTGCCACTACAGAAAGGGTATGGATGAAGTGGAGAGAGTCCAGTAGGGGGCAATGCAAGTAATTAGGGAGCTGGAGAGCATGACTTATGGGGAGAGGCTGAGGGAACTGGGCTCATTCAGAAGACAGGCGGGGAGGAGGAATGAAGATTTGATAGCAGCCTGCACCTATCTAAAAGTGGAGTGTTTTAGAGGCTTTTCTAAGTGATGGCAGGTGAGAGCAATAGTCTCAAGTTCAAGTTGCAATGGTATTAGGCTAGATACTAGAAAAGAAACCTCTTTCACTAGAAGGGCGGTGAAGCACTGGAATGGGTTGCCTCAGGAGGTGGTGGAATCTACATACTTAGAGGGCTTTAAAGCCCTGGCTGGGATGATCTAACTGGGGTTGGTCATGCTCTGAGCAGGGGGTTGTAGTAGATGACCTCCAGGGATTTCTTCCAACTAGTGCTTTTTTGTGCCAGTACTTGCCTGTACTGAGTACCAGCACCTTGGCAGCCCCAGCCATGGGATTGGCTAGTAGTGGGGGAAGGGAAGAGTCAGCTGAATACTGGCTCCTCTTCTCCCCTCTCCCCTGCCAAAAAAAAGCACTGCTTTCAACCCTAACCTTCTATGATTAACTGCGCTGTATGCAGCAGTATATGCATCTAACATTAAGCATAAATGAAACACTATTTACTAAACAAAGACTTTCCCCCTGCCCCCCCAATAAAGAAAATAACTAGACAGCTCATCTTGTGCTGGCTTGTTTGGGAGCTATTTTTACTCATTACTTAATAACATTATTGGGACTTGTGCCAAGCTGCAAGACCACAGGCTGATACCCAACTTTATGATTACTATCCTTCAATGTCACTAACTCATGAATATGTGCACGCGTCCCTATTATCTAATAAATCATCTGACTACATGCTGGAGTCTTGTAAATCTTGTATAGACATTACATTGCTAGCTGACATAGCTGGCCAGTTTACAAACTATATTATATAAATCACTGAATTGTATCATACTCAGTAACAGGCAATGAATGTTGAATTTATAACTATTTCATTTTTGCTAAAATGTAGATATCAATTAATACTATCTCTGTCCTCTACGTATTACATAGCCCAGAACTACTTCTGTCTGTCTTTACACTGGTTAATCTTAGATTAAGTTTTAAAAGTGTTGGCCATTGGTTGGAACTAGAGAACAAACAGAGCAGTACAACTAGTTTTTGTAAAATTCTTATAAATCTTCTTAAATAGATTGATTGTTATTAGGTGATATGTATTGGGGAAACTGAATAGATACTGCAATATGTGAGAGACATTAGGTTTATGCAGCTCGTATTCACCTTTGTATAAACCTCCTCAACAGACTTTGGTATGCAAAATATATTTTTTGCATAAGTTAATATAAAAAAATCTAGATCCCAAACCCCACACCACAGAGAAGATGGACATTTTACTTAATGGAAATGTTTGGAGTGGTTTGAAAAGGCTGGTAACTGAATAAGATCAGAGGGAAATGCAACTCATCTTGAATGGCAGGTCTGATTTCCATGTATCCTAAGCATTAATCTTGTGTTAACATACAGGCAACTCTTACACTTTAAACAGATTTCTCCTAAATGATTTGGAGAAAGATTGTGAAGTGATGTGATAAATGAGAATACGTATTATTGTTTGGCGTCCCTTTTATATATTACTATTGTACTGGTAAGGAGCTGTCATTTCTGATTGTCTGAAGGGTTGTAGACATGTTAGTCCCAAGACATGAGAGAGTCAGGGGAGGTGTGATAATATCTTGTTGGATCAACTTCTGCTGGTGGAAGTTTGTTCCTGATTATTGAGGCAATTGTATTTTAGAGCAGAAGCTCTGCATCAGGGGAAATTCCCTTACATAAAGGATCTGTTTTGCTTTCAAAATCTGGGAGGAGAATATATTCTTGGCATGTGGTCGTCTGCCATCTCCTTGTCTTGGGCTTGTCTGAAGCTTAATCTGACATTGTGGTTATACTTTATAAATGACTACACTGTAATTCTTCTTGGACTGAGCCATCGATTGATGGATCTCTTCATCTATGATGCTATTGATGGATGACTAAAGCAATTCTTGATCGGCAGAGCTAATTACAGATGTCACATAAAAAGCCACGAGCTGCAAGCACTGTGTGTTCTTTTTGGATACTACGCTTTTCCCATAGTGCCTGGATATACTGACTCTCAAAGCAATTAAGAGCTTGTACAGTAGTTTGCCACCAGGACAATCTATCCTGAACTAGAGTTTCCAGACCATTGGGAGATGTCGCATGACTTCACATTGGCCTTTAAGGTGTCTTTATAGCGCTTATACTGACCACTGATAGGGTGCTTTCCATGAGCAAGCTGGCCGTAGAAGAGCATCTTTGGTATCTGTGTATCATCCGTCCTCATAATGTGACCAGTCCAGTGAAACTGTCTGTTCATAAGCATTGTTTTCATGCCCTTGATGCCATACAGCTTAAGAACCTCCATGTTAGGAGTTTTGTCCCACCAATTCGTGTGGGTGATCGTCCTTGGACAGCGCATATGGAACTAATCAAGTTCCAACATATGGCAGCAGTATGTTGCACATGGCTCCGAGCCATACAGCAGGATATTTGGGACAACTGCCTGATTAAACTGCTACCTTGGTAAGGAGTTTAATACCATGGTCGTTCCATAGGTGTTTAGTCAATTTTCCAAAGGCAGCGCTGGCTTTGGCTAATTGAGCAGGTACATCATAATCCACATTTATACCAGAGGACAATACACTTCCTAGGTAGAATTTTTCAACAGCCTTAAGGACTGTACCAGCAGCAGTTAACACTTGAGTGCTGGGCCCTTTCTAAACAGGCCGAGACATAACTTCTGTCTTTTTGAGGCTCACACGGAGAGTCCAAAGCGGTGAGCAGAGGTAACAGTGATCAGAAAGCTCCTGTGCATCCTTCACTGGATGAGCTAACAGTGCACAGTGTTCAGCAAATAGAAGGTCACAGACAGTTGTATTAGCCACTTTAGTGTGAGCCTGAAGACTCTGGAGCTTGAAAATACTTACATCTGTTCGGAACTGAATATAAACCAGGTTTAAATTGAACTAAGAGCGTCCACACATGATTTGCACTGGCTTGTTTAAAATTGCACCTTTATTTAAACTGGTACAAACTTGAAATAAAACAATGAAGCCTTTCCTTTACCATTGTGTACAACAAATGCAATTGAGAAGCTCCCATGTAGGGCACACTTCTTACCTTATTAAAAAATTGGGAATTGAAATATGCTATGCCAAAATTCCAATGAGGCATAATTTGTGGATAAAACATGGAACTAGTTAGTTGAGGTAGCTGTATTTCTTTTGAGTGCAACACGATCGGTGTAAAACATTTCCTTTTTGTGTCCCAAGCTCTGGGTTTAACAGAATTTAATGGAAAGTGACATGTTGGCAATTGTGGCATAATTCAAAAGCAGCCCTTTTTTCAGGGACACTTTTTTCTTTTTGACAACCAGACCCCTATTGACCATTCTCAGGGTTTCCTCATTACAGGACTTCTTTTCTAGTCTGACATTTGTTATCAACAAGCGGTCCTGTGGCACCTTGTGACTAACAAATGTATTAAGTCAAGAGCTTCTGTGGGTAAACCACACATTTCCACTTCCCTTTTCAGTAAAGGGAAATAATTATTTTAGATACCTTATGTTCTAAGGTATGCATGGTGGAAATTGGAAAGTCATTTTCCCCACCAAAATTAGGTGATGCCTACAGAACACCGGATGTTGACATAGCTTGTCACTTGGGTGTGAATAAGCTACCTCCTTCAGCGACATAACTTATGCCAACATGAGCACTTACATGCACAGTGCTATGCTGGTGGGAGTGACATAAGTTCTTCTGTTCAAGGATGTAGTTTTATTATGCAAGGGGAGAGCTCTGTCAGCACAGAGCATCTTCACCAAACACACTTCAGTGGCAAAGCTTGTAGAGCTCAAAGTGTAGACATGAGTGGCTGTAAATGGGTGTGTTGGGGGGTAGGTGAGGAGAGAGCATATTGGAAGCAATACTGGAACAAGTTGTGAGCTATCTGGAACTCTGTACAATCAGTTTCTCCAGACTTAAACATATTTTAAATCTCACTTGTAACACTGCAGCACGATTGTATACAGTACTTGAACAATTTCCCTCTCCTGAATAACAGCAAGTTCTAAAAGAGTGTTTAAATTAATATTTATCCAAATGTTTGTATACTTATCTGAATAATTTATTATATTTAATATTTTGTTTGAGGCCCACCATTGCTTTGCTTTCTTCAAGTCTCTGCTTTCTCCTTTTGTCTTGTCAACTGATGTTACCTAAATGACTGAAAGGTACAGAGCTCTGTGCTATGTTGTTGTAGCCCCATAGATTAGTGGCTAGCATTAACACCTGTATAGCTTTGACAGATACACCTGGGAAATAACTCAGCATTCTAGATCTTTAGAAATGGCCTTGCCTTTTGTAATTCAGAATATCTGTCTAAACTGTAGGAAATGCATGCCAAATATATACTAAGAGCATCAAAAGGCAGACTGTGGATCACACACCATTGACTTTTCCCTCTCACTTTATGGGTACAGCTACACATTTTGGACATTTCTTACAATCTTTCTACTTTTGCTGATAAGTTTAAAAAAAAATCAGGCTAAGAACACCGGTAGCTAGTAAATATTTGTCCTATCAGCAAGAGCTGGTGGATATGTTAACAATCAGACAGACAGGCTTGACCTGCTTTGTTACTGTAGCTCTAGGCCATATCCTTTTAATTGTCTCCTCATTTTCATTTTGAAAAAAAAAAATCAAGTGTTTTGTTTTGATGTCAGGTAACAGGATGGAGCATATTACTACAAATTTCTCACCTTGCTTCCCCTTCCTCCTGGAGAAAAGACACAGCTTTTTAAATAGTAAAACATATACAAGCAAAAAAGCAGTCCAGTAGCACTTTAAAGACTAACAAAATAATTTATTAGATGGTGAGCTTTCATGGGATAGACCCACTTCTTCAGACCATAGCCATACCAGAACAGACTCAATATTTAAGATACAGAGAACAAAAAATATTAATCAAGGTTGACAAATCAGAAAAATTGTAATCAAGGTGGGCAAATCAGAAGAGCAGAGGGGCGGTAGGAGGGAGGGGAAGTAGAGTCAGATCAAACAAAGTATGTAAAAAATGACTCAGGTAATTGGCGTCCCGGTTCAAAACATGTGTTAATGTGTCAAATTTGAATATAAAAGAGTTCGGCAATTTATCTTTGCAGGCGATTCTTAAAGTTCCTTTTCAGTAAAACATAGACTTTCAGGTCATTAGCAGAATGGCCCACTCCATAAAAGTGCTGGCTGACAGGCTTGTGAGTTAGGAGCTTTTTGATGTCTGTTTTGTGCCCATTCATTCTTTGTTGAAACGTGTTTACCGTTTATCCTATACACAAAGTATGTGGGCATTGTTGGCACATGATGGCATATATGATGTTAGTAGAGGAACATGAGTGTGACCGTGATTCTGTGATCCCACAGAACGAGACTTTACATACACTAGACAAGAAAACACATAAAGTATCTATTCATTATGGAGTAACAGAGAGGAAGCCGTGCTAGTCTACACACTATCAAAACAAAAAGCAGTCAAGTAGCACTTTAAAGACTAGCAAAATAGTTTATTAGGTGAGCTTTCGTGAGACAGACCCACTTCTTCAGACCATAGCCAGACCAGAACAGACTCAATATTTAAGGCACAGAGAACCAAAAACAGTAAGCAAGGAGGACAAATAGAAAAAGATAATCAAGGTGAGCAAATCAGAGAGTGGAGGGGTGGGGGGGGTGTCAAGAATTAGATTAAGCCAGGTATGCAGACGAGCCCCTATAATGACTCAGAAAGTTCCCGTCCTGGTTTAAACCATGTGTTAATGTGCCAAATTTGAATAGAAAAGCCAGCGCAGCTGCTTCCCATTGAAGAACGGTGCAAAAGTTCTTTTTCAGTAACACACATACCTTAGGTCATTAATAGAATGCCCCATTCCATTAAAATGTTGACTAACTGGTTTGTGGATCTGGAGTGTTTTGGTGTCTGTTTTGTGCCCATTAATCCTTTGTCTAAGGGAGTTAGAAGTCTGTCCAATATACAAAGCATCTGGGCATTGTTGGCACATGATGGCATATATGGTGTTAGTAGAGGAGCATGAGAAAGTGCCCGTGATTCTGTGAGTAACCTGGTTAGGTCCAGTGATGGTATTTCCAGAGAAGATATATGGACAAAGCTGGCAGCGGGCTTTGTTGCAGGGATTAATTATGTACTATTATTAATTATATATTACTCATCATGTAGTTAAGGGAGTTGAGCACCTGTGAATGACGGAAGACTTGTTGATCAATTGCAGGTGCAGATAAAACCAAAGTGAAATGGGCAGCTGATAGAGCCCTGGGTCTTGCTTGCCTGAGACAGGCCCGCCAATCAAAAACGTTAATAAAAAGTAAAATTTTCATGTACTTCCTTCTTATCTCTTAAGACAGTGTGTTTGTAGACTCTTTTTCCGGAGTGTTATAAGCTGTCTTTTAGTTGTTTGCTTTGCATTAAACATATTAAGACCTCTTAGGAAATAATGGCCTGCTTCTCTGTAACTTGACTGCCTGATAAATATTCCGGTTGATGTCAAAAAATCAGTACCTCTGAAGCTTCAATCAGATTGTTTAGCACCCACTATACTTCTGTAGTAATCAGCCATCGCTGAACTCCTCTGTGCCTGTATCACACAACTCAGCTTTGGTGTAAGGAAGAACACAGCCCTTGGAAAGTACTTTAAATGAATTTTTTAAAATGAGTTTGACTCTCCTGTTAACAGTCTTGTTCATTGGTGGCTAATGCAGCAGTTATGCCAGTTCTCTGGGGAATTTATTTTGCAAAAGGTAAAAACAAAATAATTCACATTTCAAATATCTACTCAACTTCTCTTCCACTGTGTACAAGTTAAACGATTCTTCTCCCCTTTTCTCCTGGAGTTAAGGGCTATATTATTATTTTTTAAATACTTGTTTCAAAACTTTGTCTCAGACTTGCAAAGTTTGGCTCAAAGATAACTTTGTGACACAGAAAGTGAGCATACGTGATACTGAAAAGATCATTTATTTTAGATGCCATATTGGTTAAGTGCTGTAAATTAGCCCAGCAGTGGTATCTTTTCCTTGGTTTGTTCTGGCATGAGAGAAAGATTTACCTGTGCTGTGCAACCTATTTTTCAGGTGCTCCTGTTTGCTCAGTAGGTTGAATCTGAGCACTTACTCTGCTAATGGATGTTGTCTAATCTTCTTCAGATAACCTTTCTGTGAGGGTGCAGGTGTAACCATGATTCTAAGAGAATTATGGCAATCATTAAGTCCAGCTCTGATGTCTGCAATGCACTGAAACATGTTTGTATGTAGTTGACTTAAATGACACTATTTTAGCATTTGTCCAGTCACCTGCAAGTGAGCAACTGTGTTCTTGTGCACATACCTGAAGTAGTCTAATCTTTAAGGCTTGGTAGGTAGGTTTCCAATGCAATCAAACCCTTGTAGCTGCTTTGTGTCAGCTGACTTGTGGTGAAGGGCCATAAAAACTGTTGTCTTGGTTACAAGTTGAGTGCTCCCTTCTACTAAGAAAAAGGCCACAAAAGCATTTCTCTTGATCCTGCCTTGTGAAACTCTTTGGGCTGTTGTTTTAAAATTCTGGCTGCCTTCAAAGGGAATTATGGATGGAGATGCAGGAGAGAGGATCTAGTACTAAAAGTGTAAAATTCTGATACATGACTTTTCCTGCAAATTATACTAATTATTAATATGAAAGTATTAATTTCTGTTTGTACCAAATAGAGATTTTGAGCCCTTTTAGTTTAGTAGTTACAAAATATAAATTTAAGAAATCATTTGCTTGATTTGCTTGTTTTTCTTTTTTTGATCTTCAACTTCAGCTGAATAGTGGCTGAGAGCGCTTTATTGCATTCCATCTAGCTGTAAAAATGACCAAATTGTGCAGAGGAAAATAGAGCAGGAAGATATTGTTGCTTATCAGAACTACTTTCATAAAGCTATTAACACAGTAAGATCCTGCCTTCAGGGTAATTCAGACTAACACTTCAACTCCCTTATACAAACTGTGAACAACCATCAGAGTGGTAGCTGAGTTCATCTGTATCTTCAAAAACAAGAAGTTCTGTGGCACCTTATAGACCAACAGACATTTTGGAACATAAGCTGTCATGGGCAAACACCTGATTTGTCAGATGCATGGGGGGGTGGTTCCAGAGCAGGGTTTACATATATGGGCTTATGAAAAGGAAGGAGTCTCAGCCAAGGGGAGGGCCATAGTTGACAAGGTCAGCTCAGTCAGGGAGGATGTTGCCCATTATCAGTAGGTAATGTAGAGGTTTGAACATCAAGAGCAGAGAAACTGCATCTGATGAAGAGGGTCTTTGCCCATGAAAATTTATGCTCCAAATTGCGTTAGCCTACAAGGTGCCACAGGACTTCTTGTTGTTTTTGAAAGTGCTTTTGTAATTGGCCAGCCACTCCCAGTCTCTTACAGTCCTTGGTTGATGGTGTCAAATTTGCAAATGAATTGCAGCTCTGCAGTTTCTTTGGTGTCCATTTTTGAAGTTTTTTGTTGTAGGATTGCTACTTTTAAATCGGTTACTGAGTGTCCAGGGAGATTGAAGTGTTCTCCTGCACAGGTTTTTGTATGTTATCATTCCTGATATCTGATTTTGTGTCCCTTTATTCTTTTTATTAGTAGATGGTCTATAGTTGCTGCTGAAATTCTTATCTTCAACTATAGACCACACCCACAGTAACTCTAACTCTAAAAGAGGAACCAATCCCTGCAACAAACCTTGGTGCCAACTCTGCTCACGTATCTACATAAGCAATATCATCACAAGACCGAAGCACGTCGACCACACCATCAGGGGCTCTTTCACCTGCACATCTCCTCTCTTGATGTTCACAACCCCACATTAACTGCTGACGATGGGCCACATCTTCCGTGACTGAACAGACTTTGCCAACTGTGGCCCTCTGCTTGACTGAGGAAGCTTCTGCTCCAAAATATCTGTTAGTCTATAAGGTGCCACAGGACGACTTGTTGTTGTTTTGTGAACAATCAGTATATTCAACTAGTTAATTTAATGAGCGTGGCCTTGAAGATAGAGGAAAAATTGCTGGTGATTTAAACAAGACTTTGCTCTGCAATCTAAATCTTAGGTAGTGTTTTGTTTGCTTGTTTGAAAAACATCCTTCTTCTGCTTTTGTTGCATATCATCCACTTGTAGACAGACAACCTTAGATCACCAGTCCCTTCAAGGCAGTTAAACTTTAACCTTTCGTATTGGCTGGGATAGAGTTCAAAAATATTGGCACTACAGTTGCCAAAGCTGAAAGCTCATCAGTTTTGGTTTGATTCAAAATCCGTTGAAGGGGGGATACTTAGACTTGAACTGAATCAATGGACTATGGCTCTTGCACTAGAAGTGTACAACACTCTTTAGAACTCCTGTCTTCCCACTTCTGGAAAATCTACATTTTTTTTTTTTTTTTTTTTTTAAGTTCCACAGACTTTATTTCATAGAGGAGGTATCTTTTTTACTTTTGCAATCTCACTGGGTTATTTATTTAAATGTACATCTACATAATCCAGCACCCACTAAAACTGAAGGAAAATGTCATACATCTAAGGCCCTTTATCTCCGGTTTTTAATTTGTTTAAGAATGTCCTAAACTGTATCAGTTTTGCTTCATTTATTTAAAAATGAAAAGAAACTTCAGTTTTCTGTGTAAATATGATTAATATTTGGGGAGCGAAAAGGGAGAACGGAAAATAGCAATAAAGGGAAGAGTTTATTGTTTATGAAACCATTATTTGTACCCCCATTACAAAATCAGAGCATTTATTTTGAAGATTAAAACAGTTTGCTGTAGGCTACTTGATCAGCTTTGCTTAATAAAAGAGGCTTCAGTGAGAATTCCAAGAATCTTGGGGTAGGAGGAAGGCCCTGTCCGATAAGGGACATGTATCGTGCTTTGTGCCCTTGGACTTTGCTCCACTGGATCACAGGAGGTTAGAGAGACCTGTTCCTGGTCATTTGCTCTCAGGAGCATCACTGGAGGCAGGAGGTGTGACGTAAGGGGGTGACCGGTATTCCAAGGGCCCAGCAGGCAGTGCATAGGCAGGTATGTGGGAGGGCGAAGCAGACAGGGTTCTGTGCCTTTGCTAAATGGCTGCAGTCAGAGGGGCCCAGTGCTTGTGGCATGTAGCCTTCTACTCCCCATCCTGGTCCCAGAGGCTGTGCCTGGCCCAGCCATACTGCCCATTTGGCTCTCATTACTTTCCCTTGTACGTGTGTGGGCCCTGCTCCATGTGGCAGGAAGCCTGAAAGGGAGGAGCCAGACAAAGCCATCTCATCCATAGGATTAGGTGGGGCTCACAGGCCCCACACTTTTGCAGGAGGAGCCCACAGCAGCCTCCCCAGACTTTCTATGGACAGGGTGTGGGAGGGTTACCTGGGGCAGGTTGTGGGTGGCAGAGGACAATGGCAACAGCAGGGGGTCACTTCCTCTCCTGTTACCCCTCCCTGAACTCACCACGCAGTGCGAGCAGCCAACCCAGCTGCCTGCAGAGAAGTGGGGCCACATTGGAGCAGAGCAGCTGTGTGGCATGGTGAGAGATGATTGGCGGGGCAGGCAACCTCCGCTGCTGCTGCTGCTGCAGTCTGCTGCTGCAAGCTGCCCCATGTAATTCCTGGCCCAGCTGGTTGCGGAGGGTGAAGAGGGGTCATGATGAGGGTATCACATGATGGGTGGGGCCTGCGGGGGGGTTACCTTGGCCCCCATGCCTAGGGCATGGGAGCGTGGTTGCCCTGCCCCAGAAGAGCCATGAAGCCAGATCTGGGAAGTTGGAGCAGTTTAAAATATTTGTAGAAGTTTTTAGTTTAAAAAAGAAAAAGAAACCAAATGGGGAAAAAAAAAACAAATGGAAGGCCTGATGTACATCATATTAGTTGTATATCTAGGAAGAGAGAGCAAAAGGCACAGTTCGTAGCAGATAAGCAAGCATCTCAACATTTGCTCCCACTGTGATGGTGTGATAAACAGGGCTAATATGATCCCTGGATGCATGAACAGAGATCACTTAGGAGCACAATGCCTGTCTTTTGGCATTGGCCATGTAGATACTAGAATATTATATACAGGTATGGTAGCTGTTCTAAAAAGGTTCTTGAAAAATATGACCGGCTCCAGACCTGTGTCACCAAAACTATTTGAAGGCTCGAGAAAATGCCTTGGAGCTCAACTTTTTTAAATTATTGAAAAGATCAAGATTTGACTTGATTATGATACATAAATACCTTTGCAGGGAGAAAATACCACAGATGAAAGGACTTTTACCAAGAAAGGCATAGTTAAGAGCCAAATAGGCACATATTTTTAACTGTGCAGGAGAATAATCAAAGGGACAAAACTGCCAAAGTGCATGGTAGGTTTTGCATCTCTTGCGGTGTTTAAGTCAAGACCAGGTGCCTTTCTGAAAGATATGTTTCAGCTGAACTCAAGTTCTTGAGTTCAGTGCAGTGGGTAACCGAGTGAAATTTAATGGCCTGTGATATTTAGGGGTCAAACTAAGCTAATGGTGACTTCTGACCATTTAAAAAAAATCTATAAATCATTAAAAAAGAAAAAAAGACTTCCAAGGGATCCTTGGGAAAACAGCTTTTTACTCAGATGATTTTTGAACTTGGCACAGATAACTTGTATTTTATTGGTATTCAAATAATCAGGAAAAGAAATTATGAATGCAGATAAATGGCAGCAAAGAGAAAGTGTGATGAATGTTTAAAAAAATTCTCTCAGAGATCAGCTATACCTTGAAAGATTCTGTTAGGCATCTCTTATACGCCAGTAATGATTACATATTCTTTACCTTGTTCAGGGATACAGGATTCTGTCTTTCCATTTCATTGGTTCTTTATGCCTGCACTTTGAAAGGCGATTGATGCAGGTCACTGTTCCAATGCACTTTTGAGCAGCTTGGATGGAATACCATCATGTGCAGAAGTAGTACTTCAATTCTGTAATTTTTATATGGCCTTTCCTACTTCCTCAAGAAACTCAGGAGTGTTGTGCATCCCTGGTTCTGCAGCCACAGAGTTTGCTGCATCATGTAGCTCTGGACAATTGTCAGTAGGTGTGTGGCTCAGGATCATTTTGTAATGTTCTCCATCTGTTCAGGACCTCTATCTGCTGATGACTAAAACTGGTCTAGTTTCATGATGGTAACGTTACAAGGATGTTTGACTGCTCGCCTGGCATGGGACCACTTTGCAGACAGGGTACTTCAGGCTTTGCTCTGCTTTATTGACCAGAGAACTGATGTAGGTTTCCTGCTCACAATTTGCCATGCCCTTCAAATATTTACATTCTTGCACATCTCCATGCTCTCATGTCTGCCTGTTTCACTAATGTATCACAGGACTCTTCAGAAAGCTGAGGCAAATCTCTGTGTTTGTCTCTCTCTCGAGAAGATTTGCTCATGTTCTGTTTGGTAGGATGCAGCTGCTCCTTAAAAGAATCACCACTCAGAGCAATCAAGTTACACTACTGCATAGTGGGCAATAGATGCTATCCTTGTTCCCTGGCTGAGCAGCCCTGAGAATATCTGCTTCACATGGCTTATATCGACATCAAAGTGCCTTTGATTTGGTTGACAGATCAGTTTCAAGCTGGCTGGAGTGGCTCATAAACACAAATGCTGACTGCAGCCGTAGTTCAGGTTGATATAAACCAGGGAACAAACCCCAAACTCATTGTGAGTTCTGAACAGAGAATTCACCGAGCAAATATCAAGCATGAACTGCTAAAGACTCTAACAGCCTTTCAGCTGGGGTCACAGACAGTTCCCTTGGGTCCTCAAGTCTATCTTGCCACTGAGAGAAACGTGCCTTTGGGATTCATAATCCCTTTTGCCAAAAATCACAACCCTATTCAGCTTGAGCCCAGTTCCAAAGAACCTGTCACCTAACAGGTCAATTCTATCTCACATATTATATCCAAGATGATGCTACTGGCCAATCTGATAATAAACCATCTAAATATTTATTAGTTAGGAAAAAGAAATTAGTTAGATTTCAAAAACTAATGGAAGCTGCTGTAAGGTGCAAACTCTATAGCTACATCTGCACTAGAGAATTTTGTTGACGAACCTCATGGAGCATCTGCGCTACAAACGCATTCTGTCCCCGGTAAATCGACAGAACATGGCACTTTTGTTGCCAGCCTTCTGCCTCCCCCATGAGGCAGAACACCTCTGTTGACAGATTTTGTCGACAGAATACAAATGTGGATGCTCCAGCGGGGGCTTTTGGCAACAGAACAATGTCAAAACTGGCCAGAGGGGCACCCTGTCCACTGCAATCACAGCTCCATGCTCCCTGCCTCCAGCCATTCTTAAAGCTGCAGGGAGCCCTGGAAACCCTGTGACAGGAAGTGGGAAGCATGGCAGCAGCACGCCGCTTTTCCCCATGCTCCACAGCCACTCCGTTTGCGCGAGGCAAGTGATATGGCATCCAAGATAGCCACCCCATAAGCCCTCAGGGGACCTTCCAGTAGGTACAGCATGAGTCACACACCCGGGGGGGCAGGCGCAGATGGAGCATGCAGTAAGGCTCGCCTGGGTAGCTCAGGCAGGGCCTCAAGCTGTGGTCCCAGCATGTCCCACCTGGATCCAGCAGGCAGCCCCCCGGGCAAGGGCACCAGCCCACTGCTAGCCCCATAGGATGTTGCACTAGCCCCAGGGCCCGGGGCAGGCCTACCTGCCCCTGCCATG
Source organism: Carettochelys insculpta (assembly GCF_033958435.1). Lineage (NCBI taxonomy): Eukaryota > Metazoa > Chordata > Testudines > Carettochelyidae > Carettochelys > Carettochelys insculpta. The sequence goes on from NC_134146.1 coordinate 22,916,383, forward strand.
GCTGAAAGCAGGCCAGACACACTATCAAGGACCATGGGTCCTGGCTCTCAGGCATGCCCCCAGGTGACTGCCATCTGTGCCTCTGTGGACAGTTCTGCAAGCCGCACATGTGGTGGGGGGGCTCTTAGATGGGCCAGGCTGCACCCAGCTCACCTGCCACCCACGCAGGGACACCTCCCTTGGGCACTAGGATGTCAAGCAGAGGGATGCGGGGCTCCCTGGTTGGCACAGTCCCCGATTCATCATGGGTTCCCTGTGTGGCAGGGCTCTCCATGCAGGGCATGCATGCCTGTGCTCCTGGGACATCTCTGATCCTCAGCCCGGGGTGGTGGCTGCTGCTCACGGTGGGTTGGGGGCAGGGCCTTAGGGGCTGTGTTGTGGGAATGACTCACTCTCTCTCCTCCTTGTCCTCCTTACAGCTGCACCATCTTAGAGCCAGGCCCACCACTCCACCAGGGCCAGCCAGCCCCATCCCGAGAGCAGAGCCAAGCAGCCCAGAACCAAGGCCTAGCAGGGCCAGCACCCCACCATTGTGGGGACGGGCTTGTGGCCAGAGGGGCCATCCCTGGCCCATCGAGGATGCCCTGTGGGCCTACACAGCTGCCCTCAGGAGGCAGAATGACCTCCAGGAGTGGTGGCTGCAGGCTGACCTGTAGTGGAGGACATGGAAGTGGGAGTGGTGAATGTGGACCCAGAACCAACTTATGGCCCTGCTTGATGCTGCCACTGCCCTCTGGCAGGCCTTGTTGGCCTAGGCACCCTTGGCTGCCATCACTGTTCCCCCCCCGCAACCCCTGCTCCGTGTCCCTACCCACCCATCCGCTGCCCTGCCCCCAGGTATGCTGCAGGTCATGTAGTGAGCAATGGTCATGGCCAGCGCCCCTGTTCCCCAGGCCCCCCCCATCTGCTGAGCCTGATGCCACAGAAGCCCCACATTTCTGTACCTCCCTGCGTTCCCAGCCCCAACGGGGACCCTAGACACATGGGGGGAGGTGATCCCATGCCTGATGCCACTCAGCGTCCTACTCCCCCCTGAGGTTGCAGACCCTCACACCCTCCCTGGACTGATGCCCCCATCCCCTGTCTCAAGCCCCTAAACCAAATTCACGTCCCCCTGACCCAAGCCCTACCACTGTATATAACTATATCCTTGCACACTGTGATTAGGGTTTTTTGCACAGCCTTTATTTTTTAACAGATTTATGTTTTTTTAAGTAAATGCGTTATTTGTTCATCACCCCTGCATCCCTCTTTATTGGGGGAGGCAGGTGGGGAGGGCTGAGTAGGCCAAGGGAGGGATCACGGTGGGCTTGGGTAAGTGCTGCAGGCCCAAGTCCCCTAACGGGGGTGCCCTAGGGAGGGTCCTTGGGGGAAGCTCTCCTATAGGGCCTCCGGGATCTGCACCCTGTGGGACTGGCAGACTGGAGCTGCACCCAGCTGTTCATAGCCTTGGCTGGCATCCGCCCCTGACCTGGGAGGAAGGCCTCTTCCTTCCTCTCCAAACTGTTGTGGAGGGCATAACAGCTGGCCATCACTTGCGGGGCATTGTGCTCCCTCATATCCAGCCAGATGAGGATTCCTTAAACTGTGCCTTGAGGTGGGTATTAAACAGGCTCTGAGTTGGGTCCAGGTGGCCGGTGTACAGTCTCATGAGCCAGGGCATGAGGGAGTAGGCTGTATGCCGCACCATGCACAATGGCATGTCCACGTCCCTTACCACTAGTTCCCGGTGAGAGATGTAGGTACCTGCCTCCATCCACCCATACAGGCCAGAGTTGCAGAACACCCGCACTCTGTGTGCCTGGCCCAGCCACCCAACATAAATGTCCAGGAACCATCCCTGGTGGTCAGCCAGGGCCTGTAGCACAACGGACTGGTATCCCTTGTGGTTGATGTACCATGCCATGCTGTTTCCTGGGGTGTGGATGGAGACGTAGGTCCCATCGATTGTCCCAAAGCAGTTTGGAAATACCAGGGCAGTGAAGCTGGCCAGGACCACGACCACGTCCAAGTCTGCAATGTGGGTAACCCTCCAAAGCAGGAACATGTTGATGGCTGTCACTACCTGCAAGTGGAGAACAGCAAACACACACGTGAGGGACTGAGGGAGGGTGTCTCTGGGCCCTCATGGGCTCCCCTCCCCACCATCCCTCTTTCCACCAGGCATCCCCCCACAAGGCCATCCCCTCAGCAGTGCATCTGTGTGACAGTAGAACAGGTCAGTCCACTGGGGACAAGGCTTCTCCCCCAACCCCAGCCCTCACACCCCCAACTCCACTCCCTGAGGGCCCCCCTTCTGTGGAACCCTCTCTCACCTGTGCAGGGTCTGCAGCCAGAAAGTGCTGTGCCTGCATGAGGACAGTCCCGATGGTGGACTTCCCATACCAAACTGATTCCTGACAGAGCGATAGCTGTCCGGGGTGGCAAGCTTCCAGATGGTGATAACAACCCGCTTCTCCAGGGGGATGGTGGGCTGCATCTGGGTGTCTTGTCTGCAGAGGGTAGGGGCAAGCCAGGCACAGAGCTCCAGAAATGTGTCGTCCTGCATTTGGAAATTCTGGTGCCATGGCTGGTCATCCCACTGCCTCATGATCAGCCAGTCCCACCAGTCAGCACTGCACTGGTGGAGTACCTCCAGAACTGCCTGATCACCTCAGGGGGTGAGCACAGGTGGGGCTCTGGGGCATGAAGGGTGTGATCTTCAGTCCTGGTATCAGATGACTGCCCCCAGAAGAGGTGGAAGATGGATGTGATGGTGATAATTTATTCTTGATAGAGATCTTCATTCCATTCCCCCAGAGCTTAAGCTAATGGAATGAACTTCTGTGCATGTCCCTTCTTCATGGGTGTGGGGCTTCAGCAGACTGCCTGTTTTATGCCCTGTGGCAGGGTACTGCTGACACAGCCTCAGTTAGCTCCTATCACTTGAGCCCCTGCTAGGGAAGACGGATTGGGGCTGGGTAAAGAACCTTGGCTTGCCTAATTTCCGTCTGTACTTGCCAGCCTCATTAGACACTCCACAACTTCCTTCCCTGAGGCCCCTCACACTTAAACTTCTTACAACTATTGTATTGCATCCCCTGCATCTCCCTGCCCTGACCTTCCACCGGGGGATGCAATACGACAGTAACTTTAAGAAATTTAAGTTACTTTTGCCCCTGGTTTTATTGCTGAAACCTCCACAGCCACCTATTACTTGGACACCCCAAAAGCTCTGACTATCTTGCTGAAGCTAAGGTTAGGTTGCCTCGTTTAGAAAGGGGGTGTGTGATCCACTAAGGCATTTCCTCATTTGCTATTAAATTTAATTTCCATGGATTTATGGAATGCTTGATTATCGGCAAAACCATGTCAGCAAATGTGAAGATGGGGAGAGGGCAAGAGATGCTCACATTAGGCTGTGTCCAAAGTTGATATCCAGTTCTGAACTCCTCATACTCTCTTGCCACATGCTCCCTTTCCCACTCCAATGTGCTTTTAGAATCTAAAGAAATCCACAGTTCTGTCATTTCTCACCTTCTTCTTTCCCCATAGCTTGGCAGGGAAATCAGCTTCTGCCGGTCCCCTGTGGGCTGTTGCTGTTGGGTGCCTTTCAGAATGCAGGCTACTTGAGAGGTGAAATATTCTGTAGGGGCAAAGGGGTTTAGAATTCTACTTTTAAGAAAAATCCAGGATATGTATAAGTCTGCATGACAAGTATTGTACTTCAATACATTCCTTTGGCCATCACTCCTGATGAAAACGAAGTGTTGACAGGCAGCAAATAAAGAGGGCTGCAGTCTGTGTAGAGGAATTTATTTGCCTTCTACACCTCTTCCTGCAAAAACCATGGAGGATTCAAACCATTTTTCATACTTTTCCTCACTTTCCACAGCTCCTCTCACCCTTTTTTCCCAAGGAACAGCAGCGAGAAACTGGGCCAACCATAACACTTACTCAGTAAATTGAGTACTCACAGGAGAGCATTAGTATAGCAGATAGTCTTGCACAGGAGGAGAGCTGGTCTATAAATGTAAGAAAACTACCCAGACCACCAGGTGGGGTGATAATACCATTATGCCACCTGGGAAAAAAAAGACACTGCCTTATCTCCACCAGGTTTTACAACAGGACAATTAACACCCCTTAGTTAACATGTGGTAAAACCAAATATCTTGGGTTTTTACTTTGACTATCCAGTCATTCATAACAAAGCTCAACTTGTCTCAAAGGGGTAGCCATAGAAGTCTGTATCTTCACAAAGAACAAGCAGTCCTGTGGCACCTTAGAGACTAATAAATGTATTGTTAGGTCATGGGCTTTCATGGGTAATCCGAAGAAGTGTGTTTTACCCACCAAAGCTCATGACCTAACAAATTTCTGAGTCTTTAAGGTGCTACAGAACTGCTTGTTGTTTGTGAAGGTCAGCTTGTTCACTTTTCAGACATCAGTGGATCTTGGTCTGATGCAGCTAGAAAATCTTAAGGAAGAAAGAGACACTAATAAGAATCTTTAGACCTTTTTTTTCCCTATAAAGTGTATTAAATGATACCCTGGAAAAAATATTTGCGCAATATACATTTTGGCTGAAACCTGGCGTCCTGGGGTCTGACTTGTGACCAGAGACAATATCGAACTGATTCTATAATGGAAGTATGGATAAAAGATTATCCTTCTCATCAAATGGTAGCAATGAGTGCTGTCCTGTCTACAAAAATTTCAAAAGAGTAAATGAAAAAAACTAAAGTTATAGTCTAAAATCCCACCCCTCCACACACATTATCTGAAATGAAGACAGTAAATAATAGTGAAAAATGTTATCATTAACTTCCTGTTCCAGAGGGAGTGCGCACTTCCCATTAGTTGTAAGCAATCAGGTTAAAAACAAATGGTCAAAAAGTCCTAAGCTTGTGAAGATGAATTCCAGTGAGGGATGCAAGATAAATGTAAAGAGTGTGCTCTTGTATGCATGGGAGACTTGGTATGTTAAAAATCCTTGAAATCACAAGTTACAGACATTGATAACGAGATGCCTGAGGTATGTCCTTCGTAACAAATGGCAAGACTTGGTCACAGATGAGGAGCTTTGGAACAGAGCAGAACAAGAACCACTGTTTGTGCAAATCAAGAGAGGAAGTGGTGATGACTATGCCACACTTTCAGAAAACCATCGTTCAGCATAGTCCGTGAAGATATCAAATGGAACCCACAAAGAAAACGCAAAAGAGGAAGACCTCGGACAATGTGGAGAAGATCTATTGAGATTGAAGGACAACAATTGAGGTACTCCTGGAGTCAGTTAGAAGTTTTGTCCCAAGACAGAGTGAAGTGGAGGAGACTTGTAGATGACCTATGCTCCACCCGGAGTACAAGAGTTTAAGTTAAGTAAGTCACGGAAGCTAAAGGCTGCACAGGTGGGTATTTTGCTTTCAGATCTGTTGTGATGCTTCAAGATATGTGCTGGACCTCCATATAACACTGTGAAAACAAATTGAATGTGATCATCGATGAAAACCTTAAGTCATCTCTCTGTCCACTGTTACGTATCAGTTAAAGTTGAAAGCCTATGATTACCCAAAGGAATTACTGGCTTATCTGTAAGATCTTGAGATCTCTTGTCTTAAAAGCTTTTCCATTGATTTCAAGTGTGTGACCATGAAGAAATAATACAATATGAAACAATGGATTGGATATAGTGTTAAAAGAGTATCTCTTTTACCAAAAGGAGAATGATGGTCCAGTGGTTAGCACACTGTCATAGGATATAGAAAATACCAGTTTAATTTCTTGCTAACCATAGATTTCCTGTGTCACCTAGGGTAGTCTGTGCCTCAGTTCCTCAGCTGTAAAAGTGGGCTAATAACACTTCCCTACCTCACAGGGAGCTGACAGGATAATCACCTTAAAAGTTGTAAGGTGCTTTGAAATCTAGATATAAAAAGCACTATGTAAGAAATACACGTAATTATCTGTATATGAAAAAAATGAATAATAGGGTCAATTAGGGAAGGGAACAAATGGAGAAGTTGGAAGCAAAAGTTCAAGGAATGTTGTTCAGACCAACTGTGTTCACAGCTTTCAGACTTCTAATTAGAGAGTATATGATTATCAGAAACATGATAAGTTTTGCACACAAATTGTTCTCTTTTAGACCTATTTTTACAGGTAACCCAGCAGATACAAAGATAAATATTAACCAAAGTAGTGACTTCATTTAGAATAGAAGTTAAAACATGTTCAATATTTCAAAATAACAGAAAAAATGAATGTACAGTATAAATGTTTATAAAATGATATTTAGTGTGTTGGTGAAAAGTATATAGGTATTGCTAAAGCACAGACAGTATTCAATTTCCAGTGTGTAATTCAAATGCAAGCACTACATGTATTATGCTGTCACATTATTTAATATGTTTTGATTTTTCCATGTTTACAAAATCTCACTTTCCACAGTCACTCCGGTGGGGGTCTTCTTTTTCCAATGGTGATTTTGCCACTGATTTTAATGACAACAAATTTAGACAATCCAGTCGAAAAATAATGTGGTTTGAAGTAGTGTTAAATGCAGATATTTACTCTTGAAAGCTATCATTTCTTTTCTTGCTGACCTGAGAAGGGAAAATATTTCTTTAGTTCTCACTGTTAACATATTAACAATTTGTGGATTTCAAAACATTTGTTCTGCTCCATTGCCCAAAGGAAAATAATGTATATACTTCTCTGGGCTGACTGTTTCTCTGGACTGACTGTTTTACCTTCCCTCTAAGTCCTTGTACTCTGGCAATCAAAACTGATTAGGCCTTGCTATGAAATTTTCTTGAGTAGTTTCTTGCATCTTTGCTAGTTCAAAAGCCAAGCAAGAGAGTTCTCACTCTGTAAAACTTGGGACAAAACATCTCCACCAATTTTAAATCCCTATCAAAGATACTGATGTTCAATATTATTTTGTCTGATAGTTCATATTCAGTTTGAGATCCAGACTTTTTTGATACATTGGGCACTTTGATAAATTTACATGAAAAGTGTTATGATGGGTCAGCAACCTTTCCAAAGCAGGGTGCCAAAACTTGACCTTTTGGCCTCTATGTACAGCTCGAGAGCTTTTGATACTTTTTAAAGTCACTAATAATCCTACTTACAACATTTTTATTAATAAATAAATTAAGCCCATCAGTGACACATCTCTCAGTTTGTTCTATAATTCCTGCACTTCAGAGGGGGCTGCAGGAAGACGGCTTCTGGCCCCACCATCTGTGGCAGGGCTTTGAGTCTGGCCCCATGATGTGGAGGTGGTTCCATGGGGCATGGAGAGCTCTGGGACGGGCCCTGTGCCACGGCCATGGATCCATGTGTGTGTGTCGGATCTGGCCTAGGTCCTGCATCGTGGTGGGATCTTGGTGGCTGGGGTGACAGCTCTGGCTTTGCTATGGCATGGGGACCTCTGGCCATGGGGGCTGCATGGAGTGGCCTCTGGCCACAGCCCATCCCTGTGTCGCAGCAGGGCTCTGGCCCCAGCCCTATGCTCTCACCACCTCCCATGCTGCGGGGGGAAGGTGGGGAGAAGAGGTAGAGCTGGAGTCCCTGCTGCGTGCCACTCTAAAGCAGCTCATGCGACGGGTTACCAACCCGTGCTACAATTTTACATCATGTACAGACAAGTGACTTTTAAAATATGTTCCTTTAGCCTTATGATGATGTATACTGGGCATCGTTTACTAAATTAATAGAAAACGCAGTGGGTACACTGATATTTTAGTTGAAAATCAGAATTCATGTTTTGTTTCTGGACTGCATTGCTGTTAATCTTGGCAAAAATATTCCTACTGTGATCTTCTGCACACAGCAAGAAAAGTGCCTCTTGATCATGTTCTAGCGCAGAATTGTGCTCATAGATATTTAAGATTCCTCCTTGTATTTAAAATCATAGTCAACTTTCTTCTGCATAAATCATATTCTGCAAGCAGTTAAAAACAGTAGAGACTTAAACAAAAAAATGTAGGTGCTAACCAAACAAATGCTGTGCGTACATTAGAGAGTTAGCAGTGGCTGCTGTAGTCTGTTGAGTGTAGCTAATCTAAGGCCTGGACTACACTATGCCCTCCCCGCAGCTGACTGATCTAAGGCAGGGGTTAGCAACCGAAAGAGCAAGAGGTGCCATTTTTTTCAAATTTATTAAAAAATCTCAATAATTCAGGAGCTGCAATGCATGTGAATACAAGATGGTCCTTAATAAATAACGTCAAACCATACTTTTTTGTAACCCCTATTTTAAGAACAGTGCACACATGTATCCCACAACACACCACACATATTAAAGAAGGAGTTCTCACATTTCAAGATCACATATTGTTTGCTATTTAGATGTGAGTTCTGTTTTGGGCTTTCAGATGTTCTCAGAAATATCGAAAATAATCAGAAGGGTTTTTTTTAACTTTGCAACTATAGCATCGCGGGCCACAAAGAAGTCCTTAAAGAGCTTCATGTGGGTCAGGAGCCACAAGTTGCAGACCCCTGATCTAAGGGTACATCTACACTTACTAGAAGATTTAAGCTGCCGTGGTCAGTCTTCTGGGATTCAATTTAACACACATGGCTGTGTCTACACTAGCCCAAAACTTCAAAATGGCCATCCAAATGGCCATTTCGAAGTTTACAAATGAAGCGCTGAAATACATATTCAGCGCCTCATTAGAATGCCAGCAGCTGCGGCACTTCAAAATTGACGTGGCTCGTCCAGACGGGGGTCCTTTTCAAAAGGACCCCACCAACTTTGAAATCCCCTTATTCCTATCTGCTATTAAGAATAAGGGGATTTCGAAGTTGCTGGGGTCCTTTCGAAAAGGAGTCCTGTCTGGACGAGCCACATCAATTTCAAAGTACCGTGGATGCCAGCATTCTAATGAGGCGTTGAATATGTATGTCAGCGCTTCATTAGTAAACTTTGAAATGGCCATTTGTATGGCCATTTCGAAGTTTTGGGCTAGTGTAGACACAGCCGTAGGGTGCATCTACACTAGGAACTAACTTTGAAGTTAACTTCAAAGTTAGGCACTACTCAAAGTAGCCATCAGAAAGTCTACACACATTTTCCCTTACTTGGAAGTTAACTAGGGGGCCCAACATCAAAGTCCTTACTCCATTCCCAGGAATGGAGTAGTGCCCTACTTCAAAGTTTGACTTTGAAGTAGGGTGTGTGTAGACACTCAGCTTTGAAGTTGCTTACTTCAAAGTTGTACTTTGAAATAAGCAACTTCAAAGTTATTTTTGTAGCATAGACACAGCCCTAGTGACTTGACTTACTTGACTTAAACCCTTGTACTCCAATGGAGCATAAGTTATCTACAAGTCTCCTCCACTTCACTCTGTCTTGAGACAAAGCTTGTAGCTGAGTTCAGGAGTACCCCAATTGTTGTCCTTCTATTTCCATAGCTCTTCTCCACGTTGTCCAAGGTCTTCCTCTTTTGTGTTTTCATTCTGAGTTCCAGGTGAGAATTTGATGGGCTATATTGGATAATGGTTTTCTGAGAGTGTGGTCTTGCTGTTCTAACAGTCTTCTCTTGGTTTGCACATACAGTGGATCTTGTCCTGCTCTGTTCCAAAGCTCCTCACTTGTGACAAAGTCTTGCCATTTGATGTGAAGGATGTACCTCTGGCATCTGTTTATGAATGCCAGTAGCTTGTGATTTGAAGACTTTTCAGTACACCAGATCTCACATCTATACAAGAGCACACTCTTCACATTTGTATTGAAGATTCACAGTTTCATCTTCGGAGTTCACAAGTAATATCTGCATATGGGACGCAGAGTCTCAAATGCAGCTGTTGTTTTCCCTTTCCTGGCATTGATATCCTTGTCTGTTCTTCCACTTTGCCTGTAATGCTTCCCAAGTAAGCGAACTTCTCTACATCTTCCGGGTTATCCCTCCCAGTGTAATGTTGTTGTTTGTTGTTGTTGGCCTGGTTGATCCTCATTGTTAATGCTCAGTGCAGTCATTGAGGCAGTTTTGTCTAGTGTTGCAACCTTTTCTTCCACGCTAAATTGAACCATCAGGGACTCCACTGTTGACCCTGGTTCTCCTCACTGTTGCAAGGAGTAAGGAAAGTTGATGGGAGAGATTCTCCCATTGACCTCCCCCTGTGGGGATAGCAAAACAAATAGATTTGCGATATGTCGACTCCGGCTATGCAGTTCATTTAGCTGGAGTTGCGTATCTTAAACTGGTTTTTTTTTTGTCATAATGTAGACCTTTCCTAAGATGCGCAACTTCACCTACATGAATAGCCCAGCTGAAGTCAATGTACTTAGACTTACAATGTAGTTACCACAATGTCTTCTGCGCAGTAAGGTCTGCAGCGGATGCTCTCCCTCGACTCTTCTTGTTCTGGTGTAGTACTGGAGTCAATAGGAGAGTGCTCAGTCTGTTTATCGTGTCTAAGCAGATGTGACAAATCGCCCACCAGTGGGTCGATCACAGCAGTGTCAATCCACCATTTCCTGGAGACAATCCGTAAGAGACAGCTGTCCTGTTGCATAATTAATCCATCCCAATTAGCTATGCTAGTGGGCAAAGTTCTACTGCCAACACAGGCACTTAGGTCAGTATAAATTATGTCACTGAGGGTGGCTTATTCAGAGCCTTGAGACGTAAGTTATTATACCAGTGTGAGTGGTAGTGTAGGCATAAACTAGATTTACTTTCACAGCTATGAGTAATCTGCACTTCTGTTTAGTAATATCTCTTCCTGGAAAGGATTACATAGTGTGTGTATTCCTAACTGTAATATAGTGCTTCATTTCTCCCATAATTTCTGGCACTGGAAGCCAAAATAATGCTTTTCTGGGCCTTAGCACATTGCTTGATCTTGCAAAGCCTATTTCATGGTCTGCTAGATCCTAATGGAGATTGTTGGTAATGAGATAACATTTATTTATATAGAAAATACATTTACTAGTAACTACTGAAAACTTACAAGCAACTGAAAGCAACAACTTTTTATATTTCGTCTATGTCTAGGGCAATACATTAAGGTTGCTATTTTTACTACCTAAAAGGATAAACTACTATATATTTTTGATGTTTCATGACTTTAAAAGGGATAGTCTTTATGAACATCTAAATAGACTGTACATTAATGTTCCCCCAGAGATATATTTATAGTTGGGGCTGCTGCTTCTCAGGTTACTGAAATCAATTGGCAACAAACGTTACACCTCATTCGGTAAAAGCAAATCTGACGTGCACCTGTTAATGTAAGCAACCGTTACACTTAATTACATGAGAGTAGAGACAGAGCCTTGTACAGGTGCTCTTGAAAGGGTTTGAGATTGACCTTGGTGTCAGATGTGTTAATAACATTTCAAACTGAGAATCTGCATTGGGCTTTTTGCCTAGAGCTGAATTGTAAATTATTGGTGCATTACAAATTACTGTTAAATTCTTTTTTTCAGGTTGGAGAACAGAGGGAGGACACAAAGTGGGGGTGGGGGGACACTCAGCATTCTAAATTCCAAGTCAAGGTCTACAGTGCAGCAACTAAGACCATTTTTAAAATCTATTGTAAGCAGCAAGGAACAATCAAGGAAGGAGACACATAGATATATTTAATAATTACTATTTCTATTGTGTAGCATCTGGGAGCGCCAGTCATGGATCAGAACCCCATTGTGCTAGGTGCTATAAAAATCCAGATCAACAAGATAGTCCATACCCTGAGGAGCTTATATAACCACATATAGACTCTTAGCTTTGGTATAAAGAGGAGATAGACCTGCACAAGGACCTCAGTCTTCCAGATGGACTAGTGATTATGGCTGTCGTGGGTGCCCAATTTGAGGTACTTCAAAGCAGGGGTAAAGAACACCTGGCCTGTGGTCTAGATTCAGACCATGGCTTGCTGGAATCTGACCCCCAAGGCCTGGGGCTCCCCTCGCAGGATCCACATCTATGGGCTCTGCCCAGTAGGGACAGGAAGAGGCTCCACTGCTACTGCTACCACTGCTGCTCTCTCTTCCCCTCCCCCAGCTGGGAGAATGGCAGCATAGCACTGCCTGGAGAGAGGTTTACCACGCAGGTTCTGACTGGCCAGAGTTCCAGCCAACCAGAGCAGTGGTGGTGGGGGTGCCTGGGATCATGGGAGAAAACCCTCTCCAGGAAGCTTTTCTCCATGCTGCCATTCCCCCACACTGGGGATGGGGAGGTAGCAGAAGTGTGAGGAGGCAAATCTCCCATCCTCACCCTGTTTCTGCACCCTTCATCCCACCCTGAGCCCAAACAACCCCTGGCCTGCTCTCGCACCATCACTCCCACCCAGACTCCATACCTGCTCCCTAGCAGCTGTCTCCTGCATACTGAATCCTGAACCCCTCCCCACATTTTTGGTCCAACCCTGGGCCCCCAGAAGAGTTAATCTGGCCTGTGGGAAGCCCTGAACCTCAGTTCCCCCTTCTCCAACCTCCTGCCCAGGGTGTTGGAGTATAAGGGGAGTGAGGTTGTCTCAATGGCCACCAACCCAAAAAAGGTTTCCTGCCCCTGCTTTAAAGAGATCATGGCCGTCTCTGAAAAGCTGCCTCCTTACTACGTCCCTTGTTGGGCACACAAAATCAATCGTCGTTTTTGGATATTTAGGCCACGCTCTTCAAAAGCAGCCTGCAGCAATCTTTCCTAGTTTATTTCAAGCCTTGTGTGCATGCTCTCACATATCTCGCTCAACGCTCATGTTCTCCTATCTTATGTGCCCAGTGATTATTTATTGGACGATGCATTGATCTTAAATTCAATTATACATAGCATGGTGGTGTTGTCTCTGTGTGTGGTAGAAGGGTTTAATTAGAATGAGTTTAGTTTGGTTGGATAAGATGCGCTTGCACAGAATTTCTGAGAGATGAGCCTGATGGAAGGGACGTTATTTCACATATTTCATTTGTGACTCATTGCTATTTTCTTGCTGAATTGACTCAGATGAAAGTGAGCAAACTTGGGCTGACATCGTGCAGGTTAGTGTGATCTTCCTTGATGGAGCCCTGTTGTTTACTCTGTTTAAATAGTTATGTTAAGGGAAATGTGGCTAAAGAGGGAGACAAATTCTAATTTTTCTTTATACTAGTGTAAATCCAGAGCAACTCCATTGTATTCCAGAGAGCTAGTACACATGCAGGTGTAAAGGGGAGCAGAATTTGGCTCACTAACTACAAAAGAGTACCTCACGTAAGAAAAGTAACACGTGCTTCTTAATTAAAAAAGAAATATGCAAACACTATGTTTTCCAAGGGCAGTATTGGAGATACTGGCAGTTACTGATTAGGAGCATGGCTGTGAGAATAAACACTCCTGAGGAAGGGAACCGTAATTCATTCAAATCTTTCCTGTTCAATTCAGTGTGATTAGCTTTGGAATAAAATGAAAATGCAGATTCAGCTGACAGGAAATAAGGTTAAAGGATAAATCTCCTCTTCTGTGTGGCTGTGCTATGGGGAGCAATGGGTGTAGGGTGCCTCCTATCCTTCTCTAATCCTTACAGATAGTCTTAAAGAGAGCCAGATTTCAATCTAACAATCAGGAAAGCTTAAAGGAAAGGGGTCTGACTGCAATTCTGCAGCTCCCCAGCCTCTAGCAAAGGGTTGTGGCCAGATCTTTAAAGGCTAGTATATAGGACGACTTCAATAGTGTAGGGGATGATGCTACTCTTGCAAATGAGCAGCAATTTGTACCAATGCCACTGCTCAGAATGGCTGTCCTCCCTGAACAATCCCGTCTTGCAAAGGCAGAATTTTCATTGTAATAAACATATGGATGGCACTAGTGTTTCCTCTAATTTTTTGCATCCATGGGCGAAATAAATTCTGTTATGTGCACCATGGCATGTGTGGATGTGCACCATGAGTAGAAACACATGCTGCCCAGTTGGTGGCCATGGGTGCTCTACTAATAGGTTGGGCAGCACCTGAATCTGTCCTGGGTGGCCACACAAGTGCTCAGCTTACAGGGAACACTGGCTGGTACTATGCTGTCACCAGCCTGACTCCTAACACTGTGAATATGATTTGGTCCCACCTGCAGTGGGGAGAGAGCATTTAAAGCATCAGGTCAGCTAAAAAGCCCACTTTTCTTGGGCATAGGTTCATATTGGAGCAGATCTATTCTGTGTTACTTGGTTTCTTTGGATGTATAAAATCATCAACGCTCTCATTCTCTGTGCTCTGACAGGAAGTATATAAAACAGCAACCACAGAGATACACCATAACTCAGTAACTATTCACAGCAAATTATTAATATTAATAACACAATTCTCCATGCATCCCATTCTGGTACTTCAGTTCTTTTAAAAAGATGAGCCTCACACTGTGTTCTAAGGGTGAGCGGATTCTGGCTGTTTCAGGGAAGCGCAGAGTAAAGGAGCACTCATATATTTGGGCAAAACAAACCAGCAGTCATGTAGCACTTTAAAGACTAACAAAATTATTTATTAGGTGATGAACTTCCATGGGACAGACCCACTTCTTCAGAAATATAGAATTTCCAGTCCAGACCCAGATCAGACCCAGATATATACTAATTATTTTTAGGAATAAGGGTTCTTTCAAAAAGGAGTTTATTTTCAAAAGAGCCTTGTCTACACCACCTTTTTCTTTTGAAAGAATCCCTTCCAAAAAGAGATTATGCAAATGAAGAGCAAGGCATGTAAATCAGCACTTCATTTGCATTTCTGTTTTCCTTCATTTGCATTCCTCTTTCGAAAATGGAATGCAAGTGTAGACACAGCAAGTGTGAAGATCTTCAAAAGGCTCTCTCAAAGCAAGGTGACTGTAAAGTAATGCACATTGAAAAAAATAATCCTAACTATAAATATATTATGATGGGGTGTAAATTAGCTGTTATATTACCACTCAGGAAAGAGATCTTGGATGCATTGTGAATAGTTTTCTGAAAACATCCACACAGGGTCAGCAGCCATCAGAAAACAAATGGAATGTTGGGAATCATTAAGAAAGGGATAGATAATGAGAGAAATTATCATATTGCCTCCATATAAATCTGTGGTATACCCACATTTTGAATACTTCATGTAGATGTGGTCAACCCACCTCAAAAACATATATAGGAACTGGAAAAGGTTCACAAAAAGGCAACAAAAGTGATTAGGAGTAAGGAATGGGTACCATATGAATTTAAATTAACAAAACTGGGACTTTTCAGCTTGTAGAAGAGATGAGTAGGGGCGATGTCATAGAGGCCTATAAATGACAGGTGTAGACAAAGTAGATAAGGAAGTGTTATTTAATCCTTTTCATAACACAAGAACTAGGGGGTCACCAAATAGGGGGACCAACCAATAAGCTCCAGCTGCTCCATTCCATTATCAAAGAGATGTTGCTGCTGGATGTCATTGTTTGGTTTACAAGGTAAATAGCACTTTTCAATTTTGTTGGCTTTTGCACACTTTCCTTACTGATAGTTGGTTGTCCATAAAGCTTCACAAGGGAGATTTGTCATTTTAATATGTTTTAAAAATGTTCATAAGGCTTTTAAAGCGCGCATTCACAGAGTATCAGTGCTTGGGAAGGACAAAGAGGCAGGAATAGTAAGAGAGTAAGCCGTGCTAGTCTATACACTATCAAAACAAAAAGCAGTCAAGTAGCACTTTAAAGACTAGCAAAATAGTTTATTAGGTGAGCTTTCGTGGCACAGACCCACTTCTTCAGACCTTAAATCGTGATGGGAACTTTCTGAGTCACTATAGGGGCTCGTCTGCATACTTGGCTCAGTCTAATTCTTGATCTTCCCCCTGACCCCTCCACTCTATGATTTGCTCACCTTCATTATCTTTTTCTGATTTGTCCTCCTTGCTTACTGTTTTTGGTTCTCTGTGTCTTAAATATTGAGTCTGTTCTGGTCTGGCTATGGTCTGAAGAAGTGGGTCTGTCCCACGAAAGCTCACCTAATAAACTATTTTGCTAGTCTTTAAAGTGCTACTTGACTGCTTTTTGTTTTGAAAGAGGCAGGAAGTTTTATCCAAAAGCTTGCAATCACATTTTCAACTCCTAGAGCTACAAAAAAGAAATAGCAAATACATTGAGATGTAAAATGTTTTTAATCATTTCAGTAGTGGGTGAAAGGGCCCCTGAATCATTTCTAAAGTACTTTGGAATTCTTCTGCATGAAAAGAACTATTTTTGCCTATAAATTGTTGGTCATTGGGCATAGGGTATCCCTTTCTTTGTATTTTACGCAAGTGAATGGAACAATTAAAGTGTGGACGTTAGCATGACAAATCTTGCTGAAATAAATAGGATTGTATAGTATTTCTAAAATGGAATATTGCCACATAGGTTAAAAATGCTTAGTAGACATTTTATTCCTGCCATAGTTGATTTTTCAAAGCTAATTACTTCGTATTTTAATTGAAGAGTAAAACATGCTAAAAGGGACTCAGCCAATGTCTGCAAACATATGTTTTGTTTAAAAAAGTGGTTTACTTAGATCACACAATACATTTTTATATAGCATTTCAGAACCCAGGATTATAAAAAAGTTGCCTATTTTTAATAATGTTGTAAGATGATTTTTATCTCAAAAAGTCAAATCAGTGGTGAAAAGCGGATGAAGGACAAAGCCCCAAAAGAAAAAAAAAGCATTATGGTAAGTAATATGGTATAAAGTTAATGAGAAGTAAGCCTAAATGACAGTACTACTGCCAAGGACTGTTCCTTTGAGATGAAGCAAGAAATCACAATGAATGATGCATTAAAAGTGGGACCTGGAACTTAGAAACTAAAACAAAATAATGCATGAAGGAAAAAAAAGGGTAATTCCATAAAGAGAACAATAAACTCTTCTGTGAATCCTAAAGTGAAGATTGTGGATGAAATTCAAAAAGCAAATCTTGGGGTCATGAGGATTATTCTGAGTTTGCAAAGTTTTGCACCTGGCTTCTTTCCTGCACTGGGGCTCAGACCCAGCTCCACCAGCCCTTTTTCCCATCTTGTGGGCAGTTTCTCCAGGGTCCCACCAGCCCTACTGTGGGGTTCTGCTGGCTCATTGGGGTCCTGCCTCCCACCAACCCTGCTGTGAGCTCCACCAGCTGCTAGCCCTGCCAACTGTGTGTCCCACGACTGGTCTTGGATGCTGCAGCTGCCTCTTGTTGCGGCCCCAGCCTGGGGCAATGAGGGTTGCCAGCTCTCCGAGACCAGACAGATCAGATGCCACTTGTAGCAATGGGTACAATCTGTCCAGTTTGAGAGAGAGTTTGCAAACTGATCTCATCAGGTCTAAAGAGGGGCTGCAGTTTAGCACCCCAGCACTAGAAATCATGCCAGTGCCACTGCTGAGTTATGATAACTCTTCATTCAAGTTCATTCCCTCAAGGATGGCAAGTAGAATAGAATTTAGATACAAACTTCTCATTTAATTTGAAGTTCAACACTCCTCCCTATCTGATCTATCCCTGCAGTATTATTAAGGCTAGTGGAGTTTCAACGTGGAACAGAGACTAAGAAAAAATTCAGTTAGTGAGTAATGTCGGTGATGTCAAAAGAATAACAGTAACTTCAGTGAGTTGGAATGAAGTCAGACTTGTGGGTGACCCTAGGGCTGAAAGATGTGCTAATGATGGTCCCGAGTGGTGTGATCTGAAACATTGTGGTGTGTAGAAGGGCACTATGCAACAAGGGACTACATTCTGCTCTTAGATATATGCACAGAACCCTTACTAGTGGAATGGGATTTGCACACATGTGCATCGGAGGGCAGACTGTGACTCAAAGGGATTACTCTGCTGTAATTCAGACTCACCATATTGTGTTTGTCGGAGGGGTAGCCGTGTTAGTCTGGATTTGTAACAGCACTGAAGGGTCCTGTGGCACCTTATAGACTAACAGAAAAGTTTTGAGCATGAGCTTTTGTGAGCACAGAGTGACTTCATCAGATGCTGGTCTTGGAAATCTGCAGGGCCAGGTATAAATAAGACAGCAGCAGCTTCCCGTCCCTTGGTGTTCACACCTCCAGATCAACTGCTGGTAGTAAGCTCAGTCAGCAAGGGTGAGGCTAACCTTGTTATCCCCACCCTTGCTCTGACTTATTTATTCCTGGCCCTGCAGATTTCCAAGACCAGCATCTGATGAAGTGAGTCTGTGCTCACGAAAGCTCATGCTCAAAACTTTTATGTTAGTCTTTAAGGTGTCACAGGACCCTTCGTTGCTGTTACATATTGTATTTGTAGCTCTGCTTCAGATTTTCTATAATTGTATTTTGCAAAGTGATGCTCTTTAAGGCAGCTGCATTTGATGAATTGGGAATATTTAATGATTTTATACTGCTCTGGGCCATTCAAGACTGATATTCATAGAGATTTGTCTTGAAAACATTAAAAGATACTAGGTTCACTTTTGTTCTTAGTTATTCCCATTCAATCCCACTATCTTCAGAATCATGCTACTATTTCTTTGTATTGTGCTAGTGCTTTGAAGGCCCAGCTGAGATTGGGTCTTGTTGTGCTGAGCAAATCTACATGTGGAAGAAAGACAAAGGAGTGGGGCTGAAAGAATAGAAGTGAAATGACTCACCCAAGATCACTGAGCAGGTCAGTAGAAGAATCAGGAATAGCACCACCTTCTGCATCCCAGTCCAGTGCTGGCCATTGACAACACTGCTTCTGCATTTGTTCCTTTCAAAGAACAGCAATGTTAGTTACAACACACAGGGATGTAGGAGAAGCCAAGCAATGTGTGTGAACTCAGGTACATTAGCATCCACTTAAGCGCTCTGATTTAGTTGGAAAGATTACCAGAGAACGTATTCAGTGCACAGTTTCAATTACTTGAAATAATGTGCATGTCTAGTTTGTTTAATTGATAACCTTTGTATTGCCTGCAAACCTGTTCACTATAGTTTATAGGTGTGTCTTGTATTTGGTAGTGTCCATTTTTCAGTGCTTGATACTTTGTCTGAACACTACAAGACATTTATTCTGCCAAATGGTAAATCACACCTCCAAGCTACTGTGAATGGGCTTTCATGCAATATGGATGACATTTAAATAGCTCTGAGCTAGTTTCCTGGTCTGTTTTGGCTTAAAGTTCATCTATTTTAATATGGCAATCTAGTTTTCCAAATAGCAGGCAATACTGTAGCACCTTAGACACTAACCAATTTATTAGATCATGAGTTTTCATGGGTAAGGGTGGGTGTCAACCATGAAAGCTCATGACCTAATCAATTGGTTAGTGTCTAAAGTGCTACAGGACTGCTTGATGTTTGTAAAGCTACAGATTAACATGGCTACCCCCTGAGACAATGTAGTCTTTGTTGATGTAGTGTTTCGTGTCATTATCCTTTTATAAGTGACTTTTTCTCAGCATAATATATTCCTATGAGCAACTCAGACTTGGGATGATCATGTAGGGTTTGATCCTGCAAGCCCATGTGCAGAATAAAGAGCACATGCACCTCTGAGCTGGACACACCTGCTCAGGCAGTAATTGATGAATGCACACAGTAAACGTTTTCTTTTCTGAGTGCATGCATGCAATCCAAGAGGAGAGCATCAGGGACAGCAGCAACGATATCTGGCCTTGGGGCAAGGTGGGGGAGTGACTTCACACCACATAAGGAGACAAGAGGAAGGGGTGGGGCTAAGGGCAGTCAGTCCCCAGCACCACCTGGACCATGGTGCTACCCCCTTTTCCCCCTGTCAGCCACAGGAGCCAGAGCAGTGCTGCTGCGGCATTTCAAATGCAGCTGGGGGCAACTGTCCTTTTCCACCCCTGCCCCATTGGCTGGCCTCATTGGGGAACATGGGTGGCACAATGGTGCTGAGTCTATGGTATAACTAAAGAAATGAGGGGAGCACAGCAGTCATTTTATGGGGAAAATTTATGCTGCGGCTGCTAAGAGCAAGAATATGGCTTGTTCGATACACTTCCACCTCTACACTCACAGGATAGGGAAGGTCTCTTGAACTGGGTGGCCATCGTATCCCCAATGCATTTTCTATCATAGTTGTCTCCCACCTGATCAGGTCCCATGGGTACCTGTCTCGTTTTCACCAGAAAGGGCCAGGTAAGATTTTCAATTATACTAAAGTCATGCAAGGGCTGGGCCTGAGTGGACTCACCTCTTGTAGAAATCAGGTGAAATTCTCCTGTGTGGCACTGTGGCCAACAGTTAAGTAATTGACATTTCAGGAGCCTTTTCAGTGTAGATTTGAACACTGTCAATGGATGGTTTGGAAGGATGCTTCCATTAATGAAATTCCCCTCACACTATGGGCTTGTCTACACTTGACCCCAACTTCAAAGGGGACGTGTTAATCAGAGTGATGGGAGATTACTAATAAAGTGCTGCTGTGAATATAAAACACTTCATTAGGCTAATTCTCCCCCACGGCAACTTCAAAGTGTCAGACTTTAATGTGCTGGCATGCGTGTAGCCACAGGCACTTCGAAGGGCCCGCAGTACTTCGAAGTTCCTTTACTCCCCAAAATTTTTAACAAGTAGTTTTAAGTGAGATGTAATTTGAGGGCATGCAAGATAAATCAGACTCCTGAATGGGGACTGGAGACACTTCAAAGTAGCATGGGCCCATGGCTGAATGCATGCTAGCACTTTGAAGTTTGACACTTCAAAGTTGCCTTGAGTTAGAATTAGCCTAATGAAGTGCTGCATATTCAGCACAGCACTTCATTAGTAATGTCCCATGACCCGGATTAACATGCCCCCTTCGAAGCTGGGGTCAAGTGTAGACCCAGCCTATGTGTTCTAAACACATGGGCTGTGGCCACACTTGGCTAAACCTTCGAAATAGCCATGCTAATGGCCAAATCAAAGAATAGCAATGAGGCACTGAATTGAATATTCAGCTTCTCATTAGCATTCTCATGCTTCTGGCTGCGGCACTTCAAAAGTGCCACTTTCGAATGCACGCGGCTCGGCACAGCTACACGGGGTTCCTTTTCAGAAGGAACTCTCACATTTTGAAATCCCCTTATTCCCCTCAGCTGAGAGGGGAATTTTGGAATGTGCAGGGTCCTTTCGAAAAGGACCTCCATGTAGCCATGCTGAGCGACGCATGTTTGAAAGCAGCACTTTTGAAGTGCCACAGCTGGAAGCATATGAATGTTAATGAGATGATGAATATTCAATTCAGTGTCTCATTAGTATCCTTTGATTTGGCCATTAGCATGGCCATTTCAAAGTTTTGGCCAAGTGTGGCCACAGCCATGATCTCAGCCTTTCCAGACAAATGTACCCCGTTCAGGAGTCTGATTTATCTTTCATGCCCTCAAATTACATCTCACTTAAAACTACTTGCTTACAAAATCAGACATGAAATACAAAAGTCTCACAGCACACTTACTGTAAAATTGCTTACTTTCCCATTTTTATCATATAATTAAAGATCCATTCGAATATAAACATTATGCTTACTTTTCAGTGTAGACTTTATTGTGCAGTATTAAACAAGTCATTGTACAAAATTTTAATTTATATTGCCTTTGCTCCTGCTTTTTATGTAGGCACTTATAAAACTAGATGAGTCTGATATACCTCCTGGAAGACTGCTGTTTCACTGTGGCTGAGAACGACTGTTTTAAACATTACGTTGAGAATGACTACATTCTAAAAGAAATGTGAAATGTAGATCCAAGAGATGGGGGAGTTGCATTTACACCGAATATGTCTGACCATACTTACCCAATAATGTAGTCGTTTGGAAGCTTTGCTAATGTTCCACTTACCCATTAAGTTTTTACAAATTGGATGCTTGCTACCTGATTTAAGAAGTTAGTGAATTCATCCACCAGGTGTGTAAATGAATCCAAATTAAAGTTTCCTGCGTAGGGAAAAGGAGGGCTCACACAGAAGTTTATAAAAGGAAACTAGGTACAATATGGGGGTGTCAAATGTTGTTCTGTGCCAAAAGGGGGCCCATCATGCATGTAGAGTGGGCTGAAATCTAATGGATCTCTAGTTTGCACACGGGCCTGTTAGCTAGTTCAGTTATTTCCAGAATATCTTGTCTTCCGCGAAAAAACAAAAAAACCCGAAAAACAAAAGAACCACCCCCAACCTTACACAACCACGAGTTTAGAAGAGGACACTGAATTGTGGAGCTCAGTGCTGCTTTAGCACTTTAAAGGTATTCTCACAAGGAAGGTAAATTTCTAAGTGTGTGTCTATACTTATGGGGGGTTTGATGCGCTATGGTTGATCTTCTGGAGGTCAATTTTGCCATATTAGTGATCTCTCTGGGCTCAGCTGTCAAGCCTGGCACTCCAAGCTGCCAGCCAAAGACTCCCTGTCTACACCAGGGCTAGAACTGAGTATCTGGGATTGTCTTTGATCCCCAGCGTAGACCAGGCCTAAGGCTCATGCTCACTGTACTCTGGGGAAACTTCTGCCTGCTAAAACTTGCCAGTCAACCTGAATTTCCTTTACTTATGTTTACTCCACTTCCTCTGTTGCCTTTTCAGACTTTCCTTTTCTGTGCACTACTCTGTATTTTAGTCTTGGCATGGCTATGCTACTCTGGCCCTGACTGTCCCAAAGGAGGAAGGCAATTTAGAAAAGCCTCATGGTGAACATGACAACCCCCCCAGATGTGCTGCATTGGTAACCAGGGTCAAAGGTAGAACTCATAGGCTAAAAGCTTCAACAAAATCATTTCCACCAGTCTCAGAGGACTCTATTCCAGCTAAGGAGGGTACAGGTGACCGGAAACAGAGACTATGTTGTGCCTGGCCATTCTCTAAGTATCATTGTACTAGACATTGTCAGTCCAGTTGTTGCTGAAGGGCCATGGTTTTTACTAAGAATTGCGAGTGCTCAGAAATTTTTGCTTGTTCCTAGGACAGTGATACTTTTTCACAGTGGGAAGAAACACTGCTTTTTCTGCCTGTTAACAATGCATGCAGCATCATGATGATGATGATTCTGTGTGCCGTTTCAGTTACTAACTTTCTCTAAATTCCATTTTTGTAACCCTGTCTAGGAATTCTGGAAAGCCAGTCTGGCTGTTGGAAGCAGCAGTGATGTCAGGTAGCCATCTAACATACCGTAGTAGGCACAAAAATACTGTAATTTTTTAAAAAATAAAAAACGGTTCCGACTTGTAACTCTGAAGATTAGAATAAGTAGTTAAAATGAACCTGTGCAAATGCAACAAACCTCTTGATCAATTTAAAGTCTTCCACGCTTCTATCCATTCAGTTAGAATAATTAATACTACTAAAGGTTGAGCCTTTCTTGTCCAGTGCACTGTGGTCTGGCAATATGCGTGATATGTCATGATTTTAGTTTGACTCGGTGGCCTGATTTTTATGTTAAAATGTGCAAATCATGCTCACATTTTCTTGAGAATAGGTCCACTACCCATTTGGATAACGTGGCCGAGGCAAACAAAATTGAGCCCAGAGAAAGAAATTTATGTTACCATCAACACTTGCCTTTGAGGCCCAGTGTGGTCTGCTCAAAGAATTCCTGCACAGGTCTCAGAGCTCTAAGTTAGCTGTCAGCACTCTCTGAGCGGGAATCGATGTCCCTAGCCCATCTGACTAGGGGTTTAGGCTTGCAGCCCCTTGGCACTTCACTGGGGTTTATCCCAGTAGGTCTGACCCGAGCTCAGCCCTTCCAAACAGCTCTTTCAAAGCAGTGCGCATTTATTTTAGGATTACAAAGCCTTAAAGAGGAAAACATCTGCAATGATAGAAGTGCCTAAGAACAGCTTTAAGGTTACTGAGGCTCTCCACCGGTCTCATCAGAATCAAGCCCTTGATAGCTTCCAAACTTTTTCTAGCCCACTTTCCCAGTCCCCCCACCTTGGACCAAAGTTCATGTCTGTTGGTTGGATCAAAATGAAGGAACCTCTGTCTGTTCAAACGGTGATGCTGGAACAATTTGTGGGCAGGGGAGGAGCTTGAGCTGCACCATCCTCTTACCCCATCTGCACCCCTCACTGCTCCACACTTGAGCCACAGCTAGGGATGGCTGCAGAGCCCTGGATGCAGGGTAAACAGTTGGGGCACAGGCCTGCAGTAGAGCTGGTGAAGACCCAGCTGGCAGCAGAGCCTCCAGCAGCAGGGATCCCAGGGCTGACTGTGGAGATGGTGGCTGAGACCCCCAGAGGCAACGGGGCTGGCACCTGGGATCCCCTGGATCTGGCTGCTGGGTCCTGGGTGTGGGCTGGCTGCTGGGATCATGGCACAGGGTGTAAAATCTGGGGGATGTCGCAGAGTCCCCCACACCCCTACTTACTGTGCTATTGTCCCTTGTACCCCAAGCTCTTGCTTTGTCTGTTGATCTCTGGGAAACCTGCATAACAAGCCTGGAGTGGGGGGCAAGCCTCAAAATCTGAGTGTAACCAGCTTGGGGATTTTGTATGGATCACCATTGTGTGATTCCAGATTTCACAGAGGCCTCTTCAAGCCAGCCACAAACTACGTTAATACTTATTGATCCAAACATTTAGGAGTAGTCTGTGCGCCCATTTCCCTTGGCCTTCCACTCCCTCTTCCTCGGTTAGGTGCAAATATACTTTATTCCAAGTACTGCACGATTGTGGAGCTCCATAGATTTTGGTGGTTGGGGATAGCTTGACATTTGCAGTCCTCAGGCTTTTAGCCAGCAGTTATGTTAAGGATATCAGTGCCTGTGAGGCAGGAGGCCTGAACTTGCCCTGTCCACAGCCTCTCATATTCAAGGGTAACACTTTTTCATGTTGGAAGGAACAGACAGCTGTGTCAAATAGACAGCAATGGCATTCTTCTGTTGGTTGTCTTTACCTGTAGGGAAAATGGACTGCATACATGTACCAGGACCTACATTTAATACAGGTCAATTTCTTTCACAATATGAAAATTTTCCACATATAATACATAGGCATAACAACTGTAAGTTACTGTTGAATTAGGATTATTATTTCCCGAGACCAAATGAAGTAGAGGAGCCTTGTAGATGACCTATGCTCCACCTGCAGTACAAGGGTTTAAAGAAAGAAGAAGATCATTCATGCAACACATCTGGGGTATATCTAGACTACAGCGATCCTTCAAAAGAAGGTCTTCCAGAAGATCTCTTCCAGAAAAACTTCTATCAAAATATCATGGCCATATACAAAGTATTGAAAAATTGATCTACTTTTTGATAGAGAGCAACCACACAGTCCTGGCCACACTTCCAAAAGAATGAGCCAGGAACTGCTGTGGATGGGGTCACATGGCTGGCAAGCACTTCTGGGAGGTCCAGCCAGGTGCTCCCTTAAAGGGCCCCTCCCAAAAACCCCCTCCCTGCACACACTGAGCAGAACCAGTGCAGGGACCAGAAACTGCTAGCCATGGACTCACATAAGCCCCTAGACTGGTTCTGGTCCATGCTGTGGTCAGGCTGTTGGCCATGGTGATTGCGGCTGCCCTCCATCTGCTCTGGTGGGAGAGACCTTCCAGGGCTTAGTCAAGTCTCACTATAAAAACCTCTAAGGATGAGATCCCACCACTGATTCCAGTGCTTTACCACCTTCCCGTTGAAACAGTTTTTTCCTAACAGCTAATGTAGACCTTTCCCACTGCAACTTGAAACCATTGCTTCTCATTTTGTCATCTGCCACCATCAAGGACAGCCTAGGTCCATCCTCTTTGGAACCCCCTTCCTGGTAGCTGATGGCTGGTATCAATTCCCTTCTCACTCTTCTACAGACTAAATAAGCCCAGTTCCCTTAGCCTCTCCTAATAAGTCAGGTTCCCCAGTCCCATATTCATTTTCTTCGCCCTCCACTGGACTCTCTCCAATTCTCCCTTCTCCGTTCTGCAACAGGGCCCCCAAACTGGATGCAATATTCCTGATGGGGCCTCACCAATGCCAAATAAAGGAGAATGATTTCTTCCCTAAATCTGCTGGCAGTGTGCCTACCAATGCAGCCCAATATGCTGCTAGCATTCTTGGCAACAAGGGCACACTGTTGACTCACATCCAGTTTTTCATCCATTGTAATCCCCAGACTCTTTTCTGAGGAGCTTCTGCTTAGCCAGTCAGTCCCCAGCCTGTAGCAGTGTTTGGGATTTCTCCATCCTAAGTGTAGGGCTCTACAATTGTCCTTGTTGAATCTCACCAGCTTTCTTTTGACCCATTCCTCCAATTTGTCTAGGTCGGTGTTTCTTAAACTTTTTGAGACCACAGAACACCAAACAATAATATTTTTTATGCGGAACACCTATGAAAATAAATCATCATGTCACATGGGCACGTTGGCTGACATCAAGCAGTTGACTGAGCGTAGCTGCCACACTGGCATAACGCATCATTGTTAGTTGTTACGCCACTGTCTAGATAGCAGAAGAAGATTAGAGGAGAGGGGAGGCTAGCAGAATATTAGTCGACTTTGCTGTGCTGCCAGACTACTACTGCTCTTGTGAGTTCTAGAAATAAGATTATTTTTCAGTATTTTCCATTAATGTTATCACTATATAATGATTATTGTAAAATGTTGAATTATTTTTCCAAACACTCATGGCACAGCTGTGAGTTGTTCAGCGTTTAAGGACCATTGGTCTAGGTCACTCTGGACCCTATTCCTACCCTCCAGCACATCTATCTCTCCCTCCATCTATCTGTGAACTTGCTGAGGGGGCAGTTCCATCATCCATGGTATTAATGTTAAGTGTATGTTTAGCTTCTTTACTGAACTGGTGCCTCATGGACTGAACAGTCCCTCCATTTAACATTAATACAACTGTCACAAAAATAAACAAACACTATACTTTTAGCTATCACGCATCTCTGACTTCTACCAGCTACCCAGAGAATATAGAAAATGTATGTGCGGAAGTTTAAAATCTTAATGAATCCCCTTCTCAACATTATGGAGGTTTTTATTAGAAAATTTTAGTCATATGTCTTTTCTTGCTGAAGGTTGATGATTGTACAATCACAGGCAAGATGAATGGATGTCATTCTCTATGGGATTCTGCACACTCTTTTATTGCTCACATTTCCTCACCTTTTGAATGGGGAAGGGGACACATATTACCATAAAGTACAGCTAACCATCCCTTGAAACATAACCTTGGCTAGTAATTAATTATGCTCTGAATTTGTTAATGAATTAGGCCTAAGGACATCTTATATTTGTTCATCTCTTGTTTTGTATAATGAGCCTGTACCTGACTCCAACATAAATCAGCATATTTTCCACACACTTTTTGCATGCTTGACAGGAAAGAAAAATGTAACACTATGGGTGCCTGCTCCCAGGAAGGTGAGGTTTGCTCTTGTCTGCTGTATTTCAGGGAACCTGTACTTCACAGAAATGCCTTATTGTATCAAAAGCTTTAAGTTTTTTAGTCACTGCTCTCAAAATGTTTTACAATGTGACTGTTGTTATCCTCATTCAGCAGAGGGGCATACTGAGGGAGAGAGATTAAATTCCAAGTCCACAGTGAATCAATATCTGATCACAAAGTTAGACTTCAGTCCTGGCTTTTCCTGTACTCTGTGGGACAAGTAAAGTGCCTGCCTGTTTCCTGGCAGACCTTGTGCTGCCACACACATTTGGAGTGGAGGAACGGGAACAAAATTCAGTCCATACCCTGTAGGAAAGGGAATAGCAGCCAAGCAGCAGCTGCTTTGTCCTTGTACTAGATGCAACACAAGTACAGGGGAGTATTACATCCCCTCATTCCTCTAGGTGGGAAAGTAGCTTTGGTTATGATGTGGCCTTAAATCTGAATTTGGGAAATGGAAGGCAAACTTTTCTGTCATTTTAATGGGAATGGAACAAATATATTCAGTGTATCCATTAGGGGAAACTAGTGGAGTAAATTATTTTAAAATTCCTGGAAGATGATAAAACACCCATAACAATTTTCCTAAAGAATAAGGGTGGTACATTGTGCTTTGTTAGCATTATAAACTCTCTCTAAATATGTATAGGTTAGCAAAATGCACGTTTTAGAAGGTATTCTTTTGTGGTGAGAATTACTTAACTTGATGAGGAGCTGCACTGCTAAAGGCAACCAATGTCATTAACATAATGCATAGCAGAGCCTAATCCAAATCCCACTGAAGTCAATGGAATGCCACCCATGGCTTTGTAAGTATAGTTGTAGAGATAAGCTGTCAAGCCACAGAATTTTTCCTACCCCAGTCCCAGACTCCAGAAAAAGCTCTATGTGACTCGAAAGTTTGTCTCTCTCACCACAGACACTGGTCAAATAAAAAATATTATCCCACCCTGCTTGTCTCCTGTTGTTTTTGACAGGCTCTGGATCTGGGTCAGTACTCTGTGGTAACAGGGCTATTCTACCTCAAGGCTGTTATGCTCTCCTAAGGAATGCAGGTACATCATATTTATGCAAGGGGGTAAAAGGTTCAGAAATGCCGAAGTCCTTTAGAAGCCCATGGATCATATTTTTTAAAAGAAGTGTAGCTGACTTAGGTGCCTAGCTCTCATTTTCAAAAACGACTGATTCAGATTTCTTAAATAATTTAGGTAATTAAAAATGCAGATAGGCCTCATGTGAGATTTTGCAAAGTTTCTATGTACCTTACTTCCACTGAGAGCAGCATCATCCTGTTTTCAAGTGCCTACATCGATCCCATTGAAAATCAGTTTTGAAAATAGAATTTAGGCTTTTAAAATCCTAAATGACTGAATAAATATTATATAAACAATACCCAGTTAATCCAACCCCTCATTTGCAATTCTGCTTCAGATTATCAATTGTAATTTGGAGAAAGAGCTGTTGAATGGAAGATGGTGTTATAGCTGTGTGCAGTAGACAGTGATTTTTGGGGATAAACTATCTGAACGGTGTTGGTTCTGCTTTGTTAGATACCAATATGTTAGGGCCAATGAATTATGGTTTGAGGAAAAGGTACACAAAGTATTAAAACTAGCTTGGAACAGATTGCCAAACAATGCCAACAATAAAGGGCTTAGCTTCCAAACATAGTTAGCATCTTGCTTGTTGATGCATGAAACAGACTAAATTATAATTTATTTTCTTACAGCTACATTGGCTCAGTAGGGATGATAGTAATAAAAACATATTTGTAAACAAAGACACTACCACTGAAAAGTCACAGAGGACCACATTTTCAACTGTCCTCAGAAAATGTCTCAGCAAAATATCCCTACATCTATTAAAGCATGGAAAACAGTTATGTTATGTTTGAAATTTTATGAGGTGGGTTATTGGGAAAAGGGTGAAAATTTGGCACCCATTAACAGTGGGGCTGACAGAATTGCCTGGTCTCTGGACAAGGTGCATGATGGGGTGGCTCCACCCTCCCAGAAGGTGCTGGGCTTCAGATAGAAGTGGTGTGACTGAGGACAGCCAGCCCTCAGTGTTGCTTGGACTGCACTGTGCCCCCTGTCAGTTCTTAGCACTGCTTGGATGCAACAAATTAAAGGGCCGAGGCTTTGCCCCCTGCCACCACTGCATTTAGTTGCAATGGGTAGCCATGAGGCCCAGTCTCTTTTGAATTGCTCGGTCACGGGGCAGTTGCTCCCTTCATTCCCCCACCCTTCCATCAATGGGCCTGCCTATTGAGATGCATGTAAAGTGCCCCCACTTTTTGGAGATCTGGATTTGATCAGATTTTATAGTTTTCAGAGACCCCCAAAAAGCTGTTGAGTACAGGAATTTTACATTAAGTGTGTCAAGTAATTTATGGCTTCCTCTGGATCAATTCTTAAAAGATAATTAATGAAGCTGGTGCTTAGCTAGGTCCTTTTTGCCATTCTGATCCAGGCAGGTTCTAGACTTTTATAGACTGCATCCTCCACCCGTAATTCATGTGGCCTAATTTAATTGTCTTTATGTCCCTCCCTCTATCTTTTCAACTCAGAGGTCATGTTGCTGCTAACCACTGTTTGGATGGTACTACAATCAGATTTATGACTCATTTAAGATTAAAGCATCTACATCATTACAGTGCTCATTACATCAGGAACATTCTGTTAGAGTCAGCGTAACTTAAATATAAGTTGCCTCAACTGACATTCTTCTGAATAAAGTCTATCGTATAACAGAGATTTGACTTCTAATAATCATGCACACACTGTTGTACCTATCCAACAATTTAGCCTATTTAATCCCATCTGGGATTAAATAGTGGGGGCATAAAACAGGTGGGCAGTAGAACACACACACAGTATTGGAATGGCGTTCCTGCCAGCACAGTTTAGCTAACCATTCATTGCAAACAATTTCATCTATCCACCAAATGTGCAGTCTTTTCCACCATTACATGCTTCAAATCTATAATCTTAAAAGGAAAGTCAAGATTTGATACCAGCAATATGACCAGCTCCCCACAGCTTGCAAACTGCAAATTTGGAAAGCTCCTTAAAGGTGATGACTGCCTGAGATAGTTGATTAAGAAGTTAGCGTGAATTACTCTGCATTGAAAATTACACATTTATTTATGAGACAAATCAGAATCTCTTTTGTTTTCTGAGGCTGATCACAATTAGTTGACCAATAGCAATGGGTGCGGTGCAAAGGTGGGGATTCAAACTTCTGGCCCTATACCTAACCTTTAGAGAGGGTTCACACCTTCACTACAACACAGAACTAAATTTGCAAAGAATATTAACCATACAAATTCAGACAGCTTTGGTCACTATACTTAAACAATATGTTTAATTATATTCAGTACGTGTGCTGCTTGCTACTCAGCTTCAAATGCTGGGCATAGGCAAGTTCATAAAAAGAATAAGTAAAATATCTCACATGATCTCTTCTTTTCCTCATGTGCATTCTTAAATTAATTCTAAAGGAGGCTATTGAAGTCTTGATGGTTTTTACATATTAGCTTTCTCGGCAGCTAAACAGAAGACTATTGAAGATTGCCTGTAGCTATGGGATGAGTGGTTTAGTCCATATCTAGATTAAAAAGTGGTTAAGTAAGTATAAAGTAAAAGCAAAAATAAATTGCCAAGTCTGTGCAGAACAAGGTTAGTAACCCCAGGATAACTGGTAGGGCTGGTGGTGTTCAGTTCATTTAATAATGATAGGAAGGTAAGTAGGTAAGTGTGGTGGTGGGAAGGCAGGGGAGGGAAATGGCAAAGTGATTAAAGTTACTGCTTATACTGGATTATTCAAGTTAGTCAAATCAAGGAAGTTCAGAAGGGCTTAAGAAAGCCAGTATTTGTGCTATGCGCTAGGTAGAAGATAACACTGAGCGCAGATGAGGGAATGATGCAAATTACACATATGTATTGTCGTCTTCAGAATCCACAGTATATCACAGGTTAAAAGAATTTGACATCACTATGATCAGTTCAGTGAAGTGGTTTGTTCAACAGATTCCAATAAAGACCTGGGCCCTGGAGAGATGACAGCCTGTGCAGGTCATTGGGCAAGATGGCGAGGAGGGGTGGCTCCCTGGATACTGTACTCCACACTCCCAGAAGGGGACCCTCAGGCAAAAGGGGCAGAGACAGGGACAGCCAGGGATCTTTTCATCCTACAGTGCAGTTCAGTAGCTGTTCTCTTTAACTCTTTGCCGTTCACTTTTTTATTTTGTATGGTTGGTCTCCAACATGGCATTGCTTCTGATCCCTGGTTGCACGACTGACACTTTTTATAAGTTCATAAAAACATTCTGACAGATAAGTGAGATGTCTAACCAATTCTCCAATTTATCAAGATCATTTTAGATTCTATCCCTGTCCTCCAAATGTTCACAACTTCTTCTGGTGCGAGTTCATCTACAAATGTTCAACTCATCTGCTCTGTGCGAGCATCCAAGTTGTTAAAGATACTGTGTAATACTGGACCCAAGACAGACCCTGCCAGGACCCCATTAGATACATATTTCCAGTTTGGCAGCAAGTGATGGGTAGCTACCTTTGAGTATGGTCTTTCTAGTAACTGTTCACTTGCCCTATAGTAATTGTATCTAAACTATATTTTCTCAGTTGGCACAAGAGGATGCTGTGTGGGAAGGAGTATGTAAAATTCTTATTAAAGTCCACTTATATCTTCTCTACTGCATCCCCCCATTCTCCTAGGCTGGTTATCCTTTCATAGACAGAAATTATGTTGGTTTGGCAAGATTTTCTTCTTGACAAATTTGTGGAGGCTATTATTTATCACCTTACTACCTGCTAGATTTGAACAAACTGATTATTTAACAGTTTGTTCTAGTATCTTTCCACATACTGAATTTTGACTGACTAGTGTATAATTCCTCCAATGATTTGTGATCAGACTTACAGACGAACTATTCATTATACTATGTTGAGACCATGTAGGATACTTTGTAATTTTTGAAACAGTCCTTTTGTTGTCATTTGGAAAGGCATGTGCTGCACTTCAGTAAAACATGATCCTACCTATCCAAACTGCGGTGTCTGCTCAGGCACATATTAAATGATCTCCCCTCTAATGTGGCACACAGTAGAACTTGAAGCCTGTAACAGAGAGAAAAATAGAAGAGTATTACTAAATACGTTAATGCTGCAGAACAGGGCTAAACACTTCTCATGAATTGTCTGCTTTTATAATTTTTCCAAAGAATGGATCATGCATATAGCTACCATTTTTGACGGGTGGGTACGCTGCAGGAGGTGCTTTATAATACACAATAAAATTCCTGTTCTCCTCGTCAGATGTCTTCCTATATAGCTACAACCGAGATCAATGCAAAGTCTCAACAAGTATTGGATTGGGCCCTAAAAATCCTGCAAAGGATGCCAAAAGGAAAGACAGCACAAGCAGCCACAAATCCGTTCACAAGGAATGAAGGTATCACAGCAATTTGCCTTTGTGCGCTGTTGTGCCAGGAGATATGTCTGTCTATGGTATGTGTCCCTTTCCTGAGGCAGTTCAAATGCACTTTATTTTGGGACACATTTCCAGACAAACAGTGAAGTAAATGCTGATGCAAAAGTCAGGGCATTTGCAAAACACCTGCTTTCCAGTCTTGCTTTTTCCTTCCCTTGTGTGCTTTCCACTGAATATCTCTGTGCAATATGTGTAAAAGGAGAAGGTATGGTAGGAAAGTGGGTGTGGCCAGAAGCCCCAATTTTATAGGTAGAGTTTTTATATTTGGTGCTTTGTCTTTATATAGGCACTTCTTACCAGGGCCGCTCCTGTGGGGGGGAAGGGGGTGCACAGGGCCTGGGGCAACCCCTTCCAGTGCCCCATCTACAGAGCCCAGGGCAACCTCCCAGTACTGCAGGGCAGGCTCCGCCCTCACCCTGTCTCTGCTCCACCCCTGCCCTGCCCCTTCCTGCTTCCTTGCATCCTCCCTATAGCAATGTGAGCTGGGGATAACTAGGAGGGGAAGCCCTGGTGACAGACGACAACAAGGCTTGGCATTCCCCCCCGCCACGCTCATTGTGCCAGCTGGAGCTGCAGCAACCTGACATTTTTTCCACTGCGCTTCCCATCTCCCAGCCAGCTGCGCTTGGTTAAGTTCAGTGCAGCTGGCTGGGAGAGGGCCTTGGGGTAGAGCAAAGCAAGCTGCTAGGTCATTCTGGCTCCCACTGCTGCAGAGAGTAGGGGAGGAGGCATCCTCTGCTGCTGCCCCACACTAGTCCGCCCAGTAACCCCTTGGGCCCTGCCAATAGGATGATTGAGGCATCCACCATGAGCCCTACCCCACCCTCAAAGTGCGGGGTGTAGGGCAGCTGGCCCAAAATGTCCTGGGGCCAGGACGGCTTTGCCTGTTACTTCCTTCCCTATACTTGCTGTCTGTTCACCCTAGTCTAACTGAGAGGCCATGGCTCCACATGTGAAGCAGAGCTAAAGGAACAGGAGGAGTATGACACACGGTTCCTTGGCCTCACAGGTGGAATAATCACATTAAAAAATGAAGATAACAAAAAGAAACCAAACCAACTATTGCATTTTGTCAAAGTCAGCAAACAGTGTTTCCCAAAGGAAGGACAGTGCTTTGTGAAGGATCCAGCAACTACATGGGCTCATATTTGTTCTGGTTGAATATTTTTACTCAAGGAAGTTTTCATTTAATTTCCTTCATCTCAAGTGGTGTTGGGTAAAGTAGAACAATGCATATAGCCTCAGATCACAAGCCCATTCAAGGCAATGGGAATCCTTCCAGTAACTTCAATGTGGTTTTGATCAAGCTCATATCTGTTTAATGTAATCTGAGTGACATGTTTCTGTTTAGTAGCTGTATCCCCTAAGGGGCTCCAGGACCCTGGTGGTTGAGGAACAGACAGCAATCTCCTTTACTCTTCTTTCAGTTTGATTATGTGACATAGCCACCTTGGCTACACATGTTTCATAAGAGGCAAATTGTACAGTCCTGAGTTTCTTTGTTTTGAATTTTGGATTCTCTTTTGAGATGTCACAAAGCTGAATAAAAATAGTTTTCCTAACAGGAATGACTGTGCTGTGTGCTGCCTTTGTGACAAAAGAAATCTGTCTCATTATAAGTAGGCAACTCTTAAACATGAATGAAACTTTCTTTTGTCTGACCATTTTAAAGCAAAAGAACATATTTATAGTTTTTTATTGTTTCTATCAGATACGCTCACTGTATTCCTAAAAGGAGTTTGCTCCATCCCTGTTCTTCCAGGTCTCAAGCCTTTAACCTCTACCTGAGGTCTAAAAGTCTAGCTGGGTACTTTATTTTTCATACTTCATAACCTTTCTGCATGCTCATTTATGCCCATACATACAGCTGCAAAACCCCATTCTCTTCAAATGATGCCATCAGATACATCTGTCCAACTTAATAGCCATCAGTGGGGTTTGCAGAGAGGTAACTGAAGACAATTTGGCCTGCAACATTTGTACAACTGGTGGTGATTATGCATGAGAATATGTGTAATCAACGTGTGACCTGACAATTTCATTTTTACAGTCACTTTGCAGAGTGGAACTGCCATTTAGGGCACCTCAGCAAGACATCTTTGTCATGGTGATATAAGACAAATTTGGTTTACTATGTACGGAGTAAACACATGATCGTGGTGACTAGCATTGGAAAACACCCAATACATCTAGGTCAGCTCCCTGTCAATAGAGATTGCTGTCTCTTACGTAGTTGCCAGTGCTTTTTCTAGTCCAATCTGAAATAACTCAAGCAATGGGACATCTACCTCTTCCATTTACAGACTGTTTCATGGGTTAGTAGATATTACTGGTAGGAAATTTTCCCAATATTCAGCCTACCTTTTGTTTTACTGTACATCAGCTGACACTGCCTTGTATCACAGGGAATAAGAAACTAAAAGAACTTAATTGAGGCTAAGGACCTCTCTGTTCTCAGCACAGATTACAATGAACAGCACAGCAGTCTGCTGTTCCCAAGTGCTTTAACGAATCAGTCGATTTCAGCAAGCGCAGTACACCTACAAGTTATATTTGGCTGTGTTTTCCTCTCTTTAATCCCATTTACTGCATTCTGTTAAAACATGTCTTGCTGAGAAAATGACTTTTGATACAAGTCTGTCTTAACAGCTTTGGGGACTTTGCTTCTAAGGAGGGAGGTTGGGCTATGTGTTCTCAAGAAGTTAAATACAGAAGATGAAACACTGCTATGGGTGCTTAAATTGGCACCTGAGGATTAATGACTATTATAAATACATTCACCACCCCGAGGCTGGATTAAGCCCTGTAGATGCCTTTGGGGCAGGGGAACAATTCATGTCTGCAATGGAAGCTGAGGCGTCCCGTACCTGGGTGATGATGGCTGACAGCCATGCAGTGCTTGATCACTGCTGGAAGTTCCCCTGGGGAGGGCAGGTTTGGATTCCATATGGCTGCATGAGGAGCTCCTCCAGCAGAACTTGGCCTGGTTGGATGGGGCATCTGGTTTGCCCTGGGCCTGCACACTTACCTGTAGCTGGATAATGGTAATAATGAAATTATGCTTCAATTACTATTGTAATTCAAAACAGCTCCATGCTGTCACTTATACGTCCTTGTTCAGTTTAGCATAGCTCAGGAGATATCAGTGTGAATGCTGATCTGGGAGAGTGCCATTTCTCCTCAACTGCCATTCATTTTGATTGATGACTAGTTGCACACTGTCAACAGAACCTTAAGTGTCAGGCTGACAGTATGGCTGCAGCCTCCCAGCTTACACTTAGTATGCTTAGCCAAAGGGTACATCTACACTTACTGGGTGACCGACCCACTCAGGGGTGATCTTCCTGGGTTCAATT